>NC_141150.1:5525694-5836666 GCF_053477565.2 Lygodium microphyllum | reverse complement strand
ATGCCAAAACCCACTCTTCTCTCATTTGGAGTTGTATAGATTATATGCTTGTACATGCTAGACATATTCACATTACTAAAGATACTTGGAGGAGATTGGCATCTCTCTTTTGGATCTTGAAATTTGGGCATCGCTTATCTCTTGGCTTGAAGCTACAATAGCTTCTTGTCTTATCTCTTGGCTTGAAGCTACAATAGCTTCTTGTCTTAGATTCCCCTACAATGAGGGATCACATCCATAGAATGGAGGAGATTCAAGATGAGCTTTCATTCTTTGGTGCATACATTTCTTTGGAGGACCCTAGTATGACACTTTGCTCACATCTTCCATCACCGACATATGATGTGTTTTAAACCATCTTTCTCGCTTCTTATAGCATGGAGATTCTCACTTGGGAGGAGCTAGTTCCTTTGGTTCTTGAGTAGAATCTAGATCACATTGAGCGAAATTCTTGCAGAGCCCGTGCACATGATGGTGGTGCTTATACGAAAGGAAAGAAGAAGAAGTTGGAGTCATCTTGTGACTCTGATACAACTTTTATGGGGCAGCATAGAGGATGTCCCACGTATCCTCATTATGGGAAGACCTCACACCTTGAGGAGAATTGCTAGAGGATATACCCTCACCTTTGTCTAGGAGGGATAGTAGGGTGGTTCTACTTTGGAGCCTTCATCTACCTCTACTTCATCACCTATTGTTACCATTGACTCTGCGTTTCTACACATTTATCAAGTGGAGGAGCCTTCTTTGACTATCTCGTCTTTTGAGTAGCCTTGGTTCTTTGATAGTGGTGCCTAGAGTCCATGGGGGATTCACTAGTAGTAATAAGGAGACATCACCTACGTGCAAGAAATATATGAAAATGCCCCTTATCTACCCCCTATTTATGGGACCTTACCTTATAAAATGTACCTTCCTTCCCTTAAATAACCCCCTCCCTTACACTCACATGGTACCATATGGTAGACCCTAGTGGACCCCCCAGGCTAGAGTCTTATGACTCCTTGAGGCATTAGGGGAGTTGTGAGGTCTTGATAATGCCTTGTCAACAATCCTAGAGAGAGAAAATATTTTACAAAATAAAATTAATTTTTATATTTTAAATTTTTTATATTTTGGTAAGTAAATATATCAAAAATTGTTAGTAAGTCATTATCATGATATTCTCGTGGTTACATCAAACCTAAAAATCTAGGCTACCATAAAGGTGACAAAGGTTGTCATAATGAAAATCTTACTCATCCTTGTTAAAATGAAAACTAATATTCAATTTTAATGTTGTTCAACATTTGCTTACCTTCCTCCATTCTCAGTCTCTTCTTTCTTTCCTCTCCTTAGTAGTTTCTTCATCATTTGCCTTCTTGTTTCAAATTCATATAGTTTTTCAATTTAATCTTTTAATCATATCCTTATTTATAGATCAACCATCCAATTATCTCTATAGCTCATATGATCATTGGATGGTTGATCTCTATAGCTCATACTTTCAAGACCATCTATGGTTAGAACTATTAGACAGAGAGTGAATAACAAAGTGATGGAGATTCTGAGTGAGACTTTTCAAATCAATGCTAGCTTCAAGGGCAGGAAAAATGAAGTTTTATTCAATGAATTTAATAATATTTTCCCTAAATTTTCCATCTTCTAATGTTTAATGATCAAATTCTATGACTTGTCACTAGAAGAGGCACAAGGAGTGGCTAGATTTGTGGTTAAACTTGATGAAAGTGAGATTCTAAGATACACAAAATTAAAGAGAGTCTCTATTACCTTGGTGAATAGAGCACTTTCATCAGGTCATTTCAATTACTCAATGTCATTTAGTATTCAATCTAAATACACCATATGGTGGCTAGGAGCATTCAAAGTAGATACAGAGGATTTTGATATATTGTGTAGGGTTTTTCATCAAACACCAATACCTGATGTTATCACGAGATAACATGAAGGGGAAGAGCTATTTGTTGAAGGATTTGGGAACTATAATATTGAGCAACATGGTGACTTAAAGACACTCAAATTTATGCACAATGTGTCAAAGGGAGCCAACTCTAGATCTCCTTGCCTATATTGCATGTCCCCAGCCATAGAGTTGAACTCAAGAAATTAGAATAGAGCTTCCTCTAGACACAACAAGGATCCACATTTTAAGCTAGTCTTATATATTCCTTTAGTGAATGCCCATATCTATACACTTCATACACTTTGTAAGATAATTGAATCTTGTTCATCTTTATATAGGGTTTTCATGGAAGCTAAAGCCATTATTAGCTAGAACAAGTGTTATAACAAAGATTGAAAAAGACTTATCTGTCTTGGTTTGTATTGTTGTTATTGAACTAGATCTTCAAAAGTCTAAGGATAGCAATTGTGTCCCCAAAAAACCATCTATTGGTGGAGTGAAGGCTATTAGGTTCCTAGGCTTTCATGGGAGACTAAGTAAGATAAACTCTAGGAATGGTAGCTCAACTATTGATAAAATCACTAGAAGTCCCTATATAATGTAGTTAAGGATCACGCTGATAATGGACAATATCATAATAGAAAAGGGAATGCTTGGGAAACACTAGACACAATATTCTTTTATTATGATAAAATTTAATGGAATGATGACGATCTCAAAGAATTCAAAAATCAATTGATTTTTTTTTAAAAATGCAATGATAGAAGCTTGTGGTGATCAACACTTCACTCACTATATGGTAAGAAGTTTGAATATATATGTCTCTTCATTATCTGACTCATATAAATTTTTTAATCAATTTTTTTTAAATATGCAACATATTTTACACAACCATGCTCCGTATTTTATCAAGCAATATGGATCTCTATCTATCTGGTCAACCCAAGGTATGGAAAATTCACATTATCAAGCAAGAATGAAATACTTTAGACACATGAGACATGCATGTGGAAGATACAAAGAAAACAATTTATTAGAGGTTTTCCAATGGTTCTATAGACAAATTTGGCACAAATTCAAGCTCAAAGATACAACCACATCATGTAATATTTCATCTTTGAAAAGGATTATACAAATTGTCACCCAAAGAAAAAAAGAGGGATATTTAAACTCTTGTGCAAAGTAAAGATTTTTAGAATGGTTACAAACTAGACAAAGAGATGGAAAAAGATAGATTTCAAGAAACCCTTGACATCTTTTAGTTTGACTTTGTTGGCAAAAGAGTCTCTAGTTTCAAAGCAACTCACTAGGCCCTCTAGATGAATCTTTTGTTTCATCCCACTCAATAAGATCTCTACATTTCAAGAACTCTTGTTTCCTATAGCCTAGAAGGAGCTTCAAATTCTTAGAATCCCCTACATGGGGGAGCAAATAAGAGCCAAGAACTCCAAAGTATCCTACCCTAGATCCACTATATCCAAGCATATTGAAGCCAAAAACTTTTACACCTTCTTCCTTCTTCACCAAAATTATCTTACCTGATCCTTTATTGAAAATTTGGGATCCAATCACCTTGGAGATAGCTTTCAAAGCCGTCATTGGTAGGATTAGAGAGCTTCACAACTTGCTATGATAAATTGCAACTATTTGATTATTTAAGCTTCTAATATATTGACCAAATCCTTGACTTTTGCCAAGCTTCAATGGCCTTGAGCCCTTTGCTCTTTTAAGAAAGTTGTCTAGATCTTCAATTTCTATTTGCACAATAAACCACAATAGTGTAAAATGTCAATAAATAAATATCATATAATATTTTTCTATAATGCATAACAAACTCTAATGTAAAACTCAATGGATATATTAAAATTATATTTCATATCTTAGGGTTTTCATCTTCTTTAAAAAAACTATCATCATAAAGATTTATTGAACTTTTTGGTTTCTCCTCTGATGGAGACTTCAGTTTCTCTTCATAGCCCATGTTATCAATACCAAGTCTCTAATGAACCTGTGAGAACTCTTCTTCTATAGATAGCCTCTCCTTTTCATATTCCACGATATAATTAATACATGAATGCAAGGATATAGAGCTGTCTTGAAAATTCTCTCCCTTACATTAAGACTTGCTAGCAATTCTTGTTCATAAACTATAAAAATTATTATCAATTTGGTCCCCCATCCTACAAGGATTGTTAAGTAGTAATATTCTTTAAGATCAAAAAGGTATTGAGTATCATTCAGCAATATATATCTCTTTTTGTTGATGAGGTAAGTGGGAAATGTTGGGACACAATCAAGAGGACCTTCTTCAATCTTTACAACACTAAACTCTATCTCATTTTCTTCCACTTTTGTAATATTCTCACTTTTAAACAAAGCAATATCTAATCCCTGCACTAGTTTGTTCTCAACATTGTTTTGAAACATTTTCCCCTTCTCTTCAACCTCTTTATCTTTACTTGCAATATCCTATATCTTCTTCTCTTTTATTGTATCTAAAGAAGAACTGTCCATATGCTAAAGATATACAAGAAATCCAACATCCTTGTGGACAAGAAGACATTGATGTTGATCTTGATGAAAAGAGCATCTGCTTCCCACTTCTTGAATTCCTCATCAACAATGAGGTTAAACCATGTTTGCAACTTTGTTCTACTTGCATTGGTAACTTCCACTACATCACTGTAATGGACAAATCCCTCAATCTCTAGGCCCTGCACATGTCTATCATAACACTCCCTATAATCCTGCAGTTTATCTTCAAGATCCTTCAAGAGCTCTTGCAAATCAAAGGGAACATTCAGCATATCTTTGATGTAGTTGAATCTGGATGAATTTCCAATTACATGGAGGAAATCAAAGAGCTCCTCATCACATGTATCCTCTAGATCCTCTTCCTCCATTCCTTCTAGAGAAATCTTCATTTTAGTCATCTTGATTACTCACATAATGAAATTCTAAAACAACAAGACAAGTTTAGGAATACAAAGAACCAATCCCCATTTTCTTACATCCAAAGAAGCAATTTAAATTTGTGTAAGTCCTAATTCCCTGCAAAAAATAAAAGGCCTAGACTCAAAATGACTCAACAAAAAATGGCAATACATTTTTCAATCTATATCACTTGGAATATGCTCGTAATATGGAGATTTATGAGTTTGGGACTTATGAAAGACGAGTTTATAGCCAAGTTAAAAACCGTGGCAACAATTTTCTTGTTTCATTTGACATCCACGATTTATGAGTTTAAGATTTATGAAACGTGATTATAGAGGTCCCATAGGAGGTTTCTAGAGTCTTACTGTGTTTGATCGGACAAAATAAACCGTTCACAAAGTAAAGATGGACTCTTTACTTGTACATCCTTAAAATAATTTATTCAATCATTTCTATTGCTTCCAGCAGATTTAAGAATAAATCACAATTGTTGTTATAAGAGAAATAACCAATAGAACTACCTTATCTTAGAAATATATTGCTTTGTGATCATGAACCTGTTTCATCAAGAGCACACCTATCCTTGTCTTACAATAATGCACAAGATGTATGGTTGTGGAAAAGAGAAAAAAATGCATAGAAGAAAAGTTTGTGTATACAACAAAATGTGTATTTATTTATAAACGGTCACCTTGAAACTCGCTCAAATGGTTCCATGCAAAATTAGAAAATGCTATATTTAAAGTAGAAAAAAAATGCTTAAAAATCTAGTTCTCTTTCACCCAAAAAATAGTGCCGTAAGTTCCAAGGTGACAACGATATGCCACACGTTGTTAATCAAGTGGTCAGCAAGAACTCACAACCCGATAACGAGATGTTAAGGAGTGCCAAATAGGGTATTGACTTTGTTGACATACAACACAAAAAATTAAAAATTAATATTTCACGAACACTACATAATCCACACATGAACCCAAACAATCAACAATGTCTATTGTAGCTCCAAAAGAAAAATCATCAACAATACACTCCCAGTAGAGCATCGAACACAAACATCAAAACAATTGCAAATGATTTTCATACCTTGCTAAAGGTTGTTACACAACATGTTGAAAACCTTTGTGTCTTTGAACTCAAAATCCAACATGATGTCTCCTTTGCTTGCGTGTGACCCTCTACTCTTCTCCCACAAGATACGATTTGGATTACAAAGGAAGGGCAAGGGCCCCTTGTACATCGTACACCCTCCTTTTATAGGACTACTATACGTAGTGTTTTTGCTTTTGAACGCTTTTAAGCTTTTTAACATTTTGAATCCTTGAAAGCCTAAGGGTTTTAAACTCTAAGCTTTTCACTTTTCTTTGGTTTTTCCTTTTTCATCCATATTTATATTGAGATAAATGTATTTGTCAAAAAAAAATTGCTACTCTGTACTTTATCCAAAGATGATGTTGAACTTTCATATCCTCAAACAGTGTGTTTTTTATGGCAATCTATCCTCTCTTGTACCACACTTTTTATCTATGCAAAACGTTCTTCCTTCCTAACACTCTTCACTCTTCCTTTCACAAATAACCTTGTTCTTAGCTTTGCAAGTTTTAAACTAATTAGTGAGAAGTTCTCACAAGTCTTCTCTGTCTTGAAATTTCTCAAATCATGAATATACTCATCAACATGCTTCCTTCCTATATCCTTTAGATCATCGTGCAAACTTTTAGCCTTGTGCCACTTTCTAATTTTTTGTTTCAAGTTCAAGGCTTCATTGTCTCTACTTTGCAAGAGAATGTACAACTGCTTGGCCATCTCATTCAGCATCTTCAATAGCCTTGCAAAGCTCCTCGATGCGCTTCCTTATACTTAGCTTATCCTCTTCATGCTACTCTCAGTATATGTTTCAGGGCTCCTGTATTTTTTTTAACACATAGGTTCAAGCTTCTTAAATAATCTTGCAACCATATTTCTTTGGCTTGTAGCTGTACTATTTACTAAGACTAGGGACAATTTTCAATTTGTTTCTCGCTTTCTAATTGTGATTCTCCAAGAAATGATCTTTTAGAGGTAAATTTTTACAAAGATTTGTGTTGATCAATCCTCCAAGACGATCTTAGAGAATTAAAGTTCCTTTTGCCTCTTGTTGAAACTATGTAAGCTCCACAACTTTTTATTGGTCATAATTGCTTCCCAGATATTTGGATCAAGAACTAAAGACTTAACAACATCCTGTGCTTTCTTGTTTTCTTTAGTAAGCAAAAATCCTCATACATGGAGTTACTTCCACAACTTTATGTGCATGACGTCTAAGGCAAGATGTGCATGTTGAACTCCAAAATGGACTACCTCTGTTCATGTTCCAACCCAAATATAATTATTGCCTTGCTATACAAGTCATGATAATCCAAAAGTATCTCCTCTTGTGAATGTTGATTGCATTCAATTATGCCAAGAGACTTGACTAAGCCAAGAAAATAAGAGTGAGCTACCGGCCACACCCCATTTAAGTTTGTTTATGGCAAGGAGTGCATACTACCCCTAGAGATCCAGTTACCGACTATAAGATTTGCAATTAACCATCATTTGGGGAATGAAGATGCACTATTTGAGTGCTTTATGATGTTAGCACATCTCGATGAGCTCAAATTGCACAGTTTGTTACTCGGGGAAGTTACTATATGCATGCCCTCTACATCACGTGCGTTAAAGGCCTATTTATAAATATCCTTATCTATGAATTTTTCTTGAATAAAACATAACCCTTTTCTATTCAATCTGTAAATAACCCCTTTATATTACACCCTTTTGTATGTAAAAAAAGGTTTAAAAATGGTATTTTAAAAATACATTTTTTTGAACCCGCGTGATGTACACATATATTCATAAGTAACTTACCCGAGGTTTTTTACATCAAGAGGTAGCTAAAGGTCAAATAAAGCAACTTCATAATTTAAAAGAAAAGAAATATCCCTTCAAGAAAGGGAAGTTAGTTTTATATTGTGATGCATGTAGGGAGCTATTTCCTAGGAAGCTAGAACCTAAGTGGGATGGTCCCTACAAAATCGTTAGAATCGGAAAAAATAAGTCCACAACATTACTAGTAGATTTGTAGGGAGTGGAGTTTAAAAACAAGGTTGATCTAAATAAGGTTAAACCTTATTATCTTTTTAGGCATACTGATGAGATAAATGTCCTACACATTAAGGTTGAACTAATTTGAAACCTGCAAAAGAGGCTAAAAGTTGGTTGATGGGGTGGCTAATTCCTTCCTTAGAACACCCATCCTTGGAACAAAGATACCATCAAGAAAGACTTGTTTGGTGGAGCAAAGGTTATAAAGTGATTGAGCAAGAGGATGGGACATTTGTTTGGGAGATCAGTCTTTTGCCATCATTGCTTATTACAGATTTTGACGAGCATCCTGATGAAGGTGGAATAGCGCCTTTGGTTCATCCTCTAAATTTGTTGATTTTTGACTATCATAGTTATTGCAAATAAAGGAGCCGATGATACATGAACCCTTTATGGACATATACATTATCTTTTGATGGAGCATCCAGGGGTCCCAATAAGAAAGGGAGTATTGGGATAGTCATTAAAGATCCTGAATATAGAATCACGATGAAGTTAGCTACCTACCTTGGGATAGGATTTACCAATAATATGGTAGAATATAAATCCCTAATCATGGGATTGAATATTGCTAAGAAAGGTGGTATTCACCAGTTACTAGTAAAAGGGGATTTCCAGTTTGTTTTGAATCAATTGAATGGGATGTACACAATACAAAATCCCATTCTTCGTATGTATTATCGCACTGCTATGAACCTGATTGATGAGTTTGAGATAGTGTCTCTTCAACTGATTCCACGACATTGGAATCAGTTTGCCAATTCATTAGCAACTTATGCTTATGAATAAGACTTGTTTTCAACTATGGTCCTAGTTTAGATATCCCCATTGATGATGAGACAAGCCCTAGTTGATTATGGGGACTTTTATTAGAACATACTTTATATGGCAGGCGATGGTTAGTATAGGTAATGCAAAGAGTAGCTGAACCCATTTACCATTGTTATCTTCGACCCATATGGTGGTCAGATGACATTTTATGTGTACGCCTCTTGTTATATATGTAGGAGGTATGGATCATAATCTAATGTATCTAGTATAGGGCTAGGAGTCCTCGTTTCTCCTTGGAATGGAGTGTCTTGTTGTGTGTCAATACTACTCTAAGGAGGGATGTATATAAATTGTATTGGTTTTTACTTTAGGCCAAGAGGGCCATGTACCTGTTTGGTGCGGGTACGTTTAATGGTGTTCTATTTTAGTGTTGTACCAAAGAGGTTTTCAACAAAGTACCCAGAGAGAGCCTCTTGTTGTACTGATGCTTCTTGTGGCCAAGTCCATGTGATATCCTTCCTTTGTGAGTTCTTTTCCTTATGTTGAATGGTTATGTGTGTTTGTGGGGATTTTTGAGGGATTTTTCTTTCTTTTCCTATGGGGACCGATGATCAAGGCATGAAGTCCCAAAGTTTAGGTTAGGTGTGTCTGGGGAGGTCCAAGTAGTTGTCTGCCTCTTGTGAAGATATTGCCGAGCACGCTAAGAACTATTTTAGAAGGTAGTCCTAGTGACCTAGTTCTACTAGCATGCTAGGCAGTCATTTCTAAGAGTTTCTGTTAGTTGTGAGGCAGCTAGAGAAGCCTATCAAATTTAAAAAAGAGAAATAACAATGCATATATTTGAATACTATAGTATATGAAGGTGTCTAAAAAGGGGTTCTAATACCTAAATAAATGAAAAATAAATGAAAAAAAAATTAAAAAAACCAAAGAGCATATAATCATCCCCTTGCAAAGGCCTAGTAGGTGCCTTGGGACGAGTTTGACTTGGGGCCACTAACCCAAGGCCAATGCCCTGTCCTCTTGGGGGTGATGTCTAGCCGAAAAATTAAATAAGGATGGTTGGAGCAAAAATAAAAGTGAGCACAAGAAAAGGATTTAATGTCGCCTTGCGAAGACTTGGTAGGTTCTTGGGTACCGAGGCAGGACCTGAAGCCAATGCCCCATTCTCCTTGGGTCATTACCCTCAGTTCCCTCCTTTTTACACGCGTGAGTATCAAGTCCTAAAGTCTATAAAAGGTGATGAATCAAAAGTATCTGAAAATAAAAGATCATGCTATAGAAGTCCTCACCTACTAGTAGGAGTTCCTAGTCTAGTTGTCCTAAGTTAGGTAGATAGTTCAGACCACCACTCAAGATGACCTCTTTCATAGTTCTTTTTTAGCATGTATGTGTTGGAGCAATTGGTTAGCGACTAGCTTTGGATCTCTATCAGGTTATGCTTGGCCTATCCCTTGTAGATTTCATGCCTTGAATTTTGTCAAGGGATAGGGTCAGAGCTGTGTTTGTGTTTTGTTGTGTATTATTTTTTGAAACAGCTTGATACTCTTGATAGTTTCTTTATGTACATATCAGTTTGTGGATTCAATCAGCTGAGTCACCTTATCCAATGGTCACCAATAAGAGTAAATTTTTTGCGCCTAATTTAATGTGAAAAAAACATTGGGAGATGTAAAAGAGCAGTTTTTCATGGAAAATGAAACGGTTACGGAACAAGGAGCTGGAGTTTTCCTAAATGCATTTCGATGACGGAATTCCAACGCAAGTGTCAGTTCATTGATCAGAGTCCATTTGACCCCCTATTTAATCCCCATAAGGGTTCACATTCTAAAGAAAGTACTTGATCTGGGAGCCAAAAAGAGAGCGATGAAGGCTAGATTGATTGATTTCATTGCTACGAAGCCAGCCTTCCAATTAGATTGCGATTCTGAGGCCGTTTGTACCCTTAACATAGCCAAAACCACTTGCTAAGAAGTGTGAACATGTAGGATTTGAACTAGTTATTTTATAAATGATGGCTTAAGCTTTAAAAAACCAAAAATCCTCACGATTGGGAGCAAGGGGCACAAATTTATTTATGCCCCATCGATTTTATGATTTGGGAAATTTTAGGACTATCAGAATGATGAGGAATGGAGGGAGGCATGAGATCCACAATTTTCACACTTCAGATCGCCTAATAACTTGCCAAAAATGAAGCCATGAATGAAAAGATAGAATTTTAGTGTCTCTCTCTCTCTCTCTCTCTCTCTCTCTCTCTCTCTCTCTCTCTCTCTCTCTCTCTCTCTCTCTCTCTCTCTCTCTCTCTCTCTCTCTCTCTCTCTCTCTCTCTCTCTCTCTCTCTCTCTCTCTCTCTCTCTTAGTGCTTGTTTTCATGCTTTATCCTATTGGGAGAGGGGGTGGACTAAGGTAAGAGATCTTGATCATGGGACGATGTTGGATCAATACGGAGCATAAATCAGTATTTGGAGAGGCATCAATGGTAACAGAATAGGGTCAATGGCTTCCTGAATACAAAGTATGCATGGGATTTTATGCGGTTTAATGCGTAAGTAAGCTTTCTTATCATTTTATGATGCAATTTGATTTTATGAGATTGGAAATGGTTTCTATTGATTGAAAATGACTTGTTCCATCAGAAACGTTGAGAAAATTATCAAGAAGTAATCATCTATTGATTTTACAATGAACATGCAAAACCCAAAAATTGTGATATTATGAAAAATCATGGATTTTTGGGATTTTGGTGTGTCAAATCGTATTCTTATGGAGTGAAATGGGGAATGAAAGTAAATCTCTGTAATTCTAATCAGGTTGAATTTAAAAAATAGTAATTAGTAATAAATAAAAATAAATAAAAAATAGATTTGAAGTGGAAAAAAATAGATTTCATGCACCAAAAAATTACAAATGTGTGTAGATGTATGGTGTGCCTTAGCATGAAGCTTAGCCTCAACTTAACCCCATTTCTATGTTATAGTGCATGATTTATTACTTTTCAAACAAGAAAATGACATGAAAATACTCTCTACACCTACCATCGCAAGCATAATATTAAACAGTAGAGAGAGGGGGATTTATGAGTGCTCATCATGGTTTTAAATCTGATTTATTCATTGTATTTCGCATATAGGATTCATTTGGTTTAAAAGTTAAAGGGTTCAATAGCACGAGTATACTTGGTGCTATCCCTACGCAACACCACAAGAGAGAGTGAGAAGTCCCAAGCTCTAGGGTTAGTATGTTGGTTTCTTTGGGGATTAACAAAGTAAGGATACAAACTATCTCCTGGAATGATTGATGATAAGAAAGGACTATGTGTCATATGTATTATATGTTTGAATGGTGCATCTTGGGGCCAATCGCCAAGGTGTAGGAGAGCCGCAGTGGACCATGGCAATCGGCCGAGGGGGGTGCCTCTTGTTGTGTATGTGTTGCGAGATGCTAGGCACCATTATGTTTAGGTACTCCCTATGAGGAGTTGGGAAGGATCTGTTGAACTATAACAAACACATGTTTAAGTTAGATCAATGTATGTAGCCTCCAGACGCTCTTGGTGGCTGCAAGGTTGTGGGGTGCTTTGGTTGAGCATAGAGGCCTAGCTAGAGCTTTAGAGCCAGTGTTGGGCCCATTTTTTGTCCCAACACTGTCAAGATGGCATTGTCAGAATTGTGATTGCTTTGGCTACAATAAAGGGCTAGAAATTTATAGTAAATGGATGTGAAAAATGCATTCTTGAATGGTGACCTGGAGAAGAAGAAGTATTGATGGATCAGCCTAAAAGGCATGTACACTCATAGTATCCAAACCATGTCTACAAACTAAAAAAAGCTCTCTATGGGCCGAAACAAGCTCCAAGATCCTACTAGCACGTATGCATTAACAGTTACTTACATAGTCTTGGCTTTACTGTTGACAGAGCTAATCATCAATGTCTGCATGTGTTGAGCTTTTCATCTCAAGACAAGCAATCTGAATACTCTATCCTCTTCTATTTCTTGACAGCCCTCATTTGATCCACTAAGGAGGAGGTTTTATCAGTATTTTAATCCTTGTTTTATTAGGGTTTACCTTGGAGCTCGAGACTAGACAGAAAGTTTGTATGTAGTTCTAAAATTTTTTAATCGATTCAAGATGATTGTTAATTGTGCCATTAGTATCATCAGCAAACAAATCAAGCAGGGAATGCAAAATATAGAAGTAAAAACAAAATTTGAGGGATGCAAAATGCTATTGCTTAAATTCTTAAGATTTGAACCTTGGTTTGAATGCTTGTGAAGCCATATTTTTAACGATACGATATACTTGATTCCATGACATCTTAACTATTTCAAATATCTCCCCCCCTAGTGCTTTTAACAAAACCCTAAGTTTAGTGTGACCCTACTTTCAAATTTTGGGAAAAAACATAACATTTTCAAATTTTGAGTTTGAAAGTATAACGAAGGGATTTTAGTGCGAAGTTTGAAATAAATATTGCATTTTCGTGAAAGCATCTCTTAATTTCATGAGATAAAGGTATTTCTGCCTTTAAATTTTTTTCATTTTTCTCGCCGCCTTCTTACCCCCCCCCTTCCCCGGGCAGGCCCGCGGCCCCAGGGCGGATCACGATTCACTTGGGAGCATCCTTAGAAGTTAGCATGAGCTCGAGCCGCTCAACTGATTGCGACAGGAGCTTGCACACTCCACTTGGCACTCCTACTCGCTTTTTCTCTTTCTCCGTCTGTCTGTCCACAGCACGAGTCTCGACTCTCAACACGAAGCTCGCGCACGGACGGGAGGACGGATGATCCAGCAAGGACAATCTGTACTGATTTTGTGAGAGAGAGCGGGTCGTCTGATCATGATGTACAAGTAACATACGACGTAGATCAAGATGTGCTCTCCGACCAGGAAGCAACTTGGAAGCTTTTGAAATTTGTACACGACGTCTCTTCCGTTTCCAACGCGCACGAGAGGTTTGGCTTGCAGCTCACGCTTTCCTCCTGCGCGCCTTCCTCGCCTCACCCCTCACCATTCAAATCGTTTCTACTCCTTACACGCATTTCAAAACAAGTATCGCCAACTTCCCCTTCCCCCGACAAACATCAAAGTTTGGATTTGCACTATAATTGCTTCAATGGAGTAGTACTACTAGGCCTACAGCCTACCATGTTCCCGCATGCTTGCTTCCTACCAAGCTGCTAGCATACCTATGCATTCGTTGGTGTTATATCACACTACTTGTAGCCAGCCAAATTTTTAAGACATTATATTTGGCTCCCACGCGTGACTCATTTGTCTTTTGTCCTTTCTAATTCCTTCCACACTTTTAAGGCACTTCAGTATACGTAGTCTCTTAAACTACTTTATGATTGCAGTGTATCCTCCTTGTGTGCAAAAAACATGGAGCTTTTAAAGAAATACTAAGAAAATAGGAAAAGTGTACTGCACAAAATCTATTTTGTCGTATCAATATGCAATTATTTTTTTCTTGGATTTTTAAGTCTAGGAAACATAACCAATCAAACTAGAGCTACATATCATGGAACATAACTTTGATGAATCTCTTCTTAATGGTTTGTGGAGTTGTTGTTAGAAGTAGAAGTAAGAGATTGGTATGCTAAGATATTGTCCAATTTTTATGAGAAGGGGAAATAATACTATGTAAATACATAGGCATTGAGGGACTTGGAAATATCGATTTTAGGGCAAAGGTTAATCATGAATTGGCATGTCATGCTAGTAATTGGGATGTCGCATCCCATCATATTGGGCAGCCTTGGCTAATTGCTACGGGAACTACATAAGATTGGTATAGAGGCTCTTTAAATTTCTTTGTGGATAAATCTATGCCTAATTTGATTGTAGAGGAGAGGAGAGGAGCTTAGGGCGAGGGCAACTCCACGTGTTCAAACTCGGCTTACGAGAGTGTTACACCGCTCTTGAGTCCTACCTTCGTGCTGGGCCAGCTCTTGCCCCATGCACTCGGCCACCCCATCGCATTGTCGCTTTGCCACATGATTGTATGCACTCGCACTCATCCTCACCCAAGTGATCGCCCATTTTTTAGCCACCCAAAACCATGACTCCTAGTCACATGGACACACAAATGCATTAGTGGTTTATCCACCCTAGATACATTACCTAGTCATGGCACCCTTGCATATAGGTCATATGTAGGCAGACTCGTGTACTCTTGCATATAGATCATGTGTAGGCACTCTTGCATATATGTCATGCTAGGAGCATCATGATAACTTAGGGCACTAACTCTTAGGAATGGCAAGAGTAGACATTAGCACTCTTTGACATCAAACTTTTAGACATATGCTCTTAATAAGCAGTACACCCATTGTTCTTAATGTCACATCGCTCACGCTTGGTTAGTGTACAAGTCCTTTTTTTGACTATGCATTCAACAAATCTTATACCTTTAGGAACACCACCAACCCTTAGATCCCATCATTTCTACGCCATTTGGCTAGGAACTAAGTGTTAGGCGTCATATCTCGAACTTGTTGTAGTAAGTCACAATGCCTCCTCACTTAACTAAGCCTCAAGACAATAGAACCACCCACACAAATCATACCATTGCATATAGGAATAGCACACCCACTTACAACTAAGATCCTCACAAGAGCACGCAACGAGCACATGCTACTCACAATACTCTAACACTTGCTTGCATTTCATGTACACTCATCCTATGTACTTAGGAAGACAACTTTGGTTACATATTGCATGAGCATGTTAGTCCAATCCACATCAGTAGTGTATTGGTTGTACCATTTACACCATACCTTAGTCCCACTCGAGAATGTATGCAACATTAAGTACATCCACTTGAAGTTTATGGAGACTACGAGGTCCAAGCATCTTGAGGATTGATTCAAAATCCTTGAGACACTGTCACCCTCACAAGCATACTATTATATACTTGTGCACTTTATAGTTGCATTAATACACCGTCTCATAGGGCTCCTTTGGAATCATACTATCAATTATGGAAGGAACTCTAGCAACAAGAACTGAAGTTCTCTTGAGTTGGAATTTTGATAGTAAGGAAGCTCGCGTGCATTCTGATGATCCCGTGACTTTGCCAAGGAGTGCCATTGGAATGTCTTGGATAACTTTGTCACAAGCCTTGCAATTGGTTATATGCCAATATATAATCTTAAAACACTAGGCCACAATTGCATCTCTAACATTGAACCTGACCATGCCTCATCCTAATTGAAAATGTTGGGAGAGTCAAGCTCATCCACTGGCATCCTATACCAACATGACAACGGTGTTAGTTAACTGTCACTAGCATGAGTTTGCGTCCCAAATAAGTCGAGCAATTAGACTAACTAGAGTTAGTTGACTATAGTTGAGATGTATAACCTAGGTTGATTTTCTAGTGTTTTAGGAGACACTGAAGCATCATGGTATTATGGCAGAATAATAAAGAAGAAGAGAGCATGTAGCTCTTGACCTCCGCCTCAATCTTAGTCATTGTCTTTCTCTGTTGAAGTTTTGTCATGGCATAAGAGCATGTTGTGCTCGAGGAATCTCTGTGATATTGGTTCACTGTAGTCGCTGTCCAAGGCCTGTTGAGGCATCAAATGAAAGGTTCAATGGCTTGCAATGGAGCTCAAGGAGTGAGTTAAGTGAGGAGCATCAGTGAAAGAGAAGCAACGTGTGTTTTTGGCCAGTGTGGACAGCACCAATGGTGGCTAAATCAACGCGGACAGCAACATAGAAAGGGCGCATTTTGAGGCTGACTGCATGGAGGTTTTGATGGATGCCGTTCATGGCTACTGTAGTGTAGCATCTTGGGCATCTATGATGAGCATTGTAGGCAAGATTTAGCAATAGTAGTCCGCGTTAATAGTAGGTAAAATGTGTTAGTTCTTCTCTGGACTGTGAAGACAAGTTCAGTAGATGATGTCAGGTTTGTACAGTAGGTCTTGAGCATTAACTTCAAGGGTATAGTTGGCATCAAGGAATACCATTTGAATCTTGTAAATATCTCATGTTTGCAGCAGCAATGAATGTATCAAGCAGGCTTGAAAATCACTTAGACTAGCTTGAAATGTACTTGATGCTCTCTTTGCACTGGCAATGATTTTGATGGCAGCCCATTGTTGATGAATGCCATACCTGCAAAGGGTACAATGATTGATAAGTGATCATGTCAATACCTTTGGTTGGTTATGCACTTATGGAAGCTATTGAGCTTCATGTATAGGTAGTTCACAAACACACTGCTGTCATAATCTTGGAACAATCTAAGTCTTGGAGTGCATGCATTGATGCCTAACTGTTATTGGATGACTTGTGGAATGTTGTGAGTATTAAATGCATAGTTGTTCTAAACTAGTTTACTGCTATTATTCCAGTGGGCTGACTATTAGCAGTCTATGGCTAGCTTATGTGGCATTGTTGCGTGAAGAACTAGACAAGAATTGGTGCCTATTGAGTTATGTATTGACTCTCATAGGTTGTGACACCTGTTTGTTGTGGTTTGTGGCTTGTTTGAGCTGAGAATAACCTCACTTTGACAAAGAATATATAGGTAGTTAAATGTATGGCATGGTTCTGATTCACTAAAATCTAGTGGTTGTTGCAAAGTTATTTATAGTTATTTACTCTAGGTTTGAAATTGTCCTACATAAACAATGATAAGTGAAAGGTTAACTAGGCTTGCAGGGAGTCAACCTATCTAGTTGAAAAATGCATTGAGTAACTTGAGCTACTACAGAGATGGCAAATGGTGAGAGGGGTAACAACATCACACAGATAGTGGGTGAGAAGTTAGACAATGCGGATGGGTATAGCCAAATGGCTTTTTTGAGTTTGTATACAAGCCCTTGTGGGGGATAGTGTTGGATGGATTGGCCCTTGAAATTGAAGATATAGTTGGGGCAGGTCCCTCCATGACGTTGACCTTGAGTGGATCTATCCCTTGAAATTGAAGATCATGTTGGATGGATCCTTCTTGGAGAATAGCAGATGGACGGATCCATTTTTGAAATTGACAATGGTGCTGGATAGATATCTCCTTGCACTCTCCTAGGTTGCTATGATGTGAGCTTAACATGGCTTTTCCTTATTCCCTTCAAGTTGCCTTATCCCTTCACCTATTTCCGTGTAGACTTTACCACTTGCATAGGAGGAAACCCGACATTATTATAAAATAATTTACATTGTGTCTCGCACTTTTCTTGCGAGAGCATTCGGAGGCTCTCCCTCATCCTTGAGAGAGCCTTGCTAGAATATCCAGTGCTTTCTTTTGTCCTTGAGAGAGCATCCTTCATCCTTGATAGGACCTCCTGCGTCCTTGGGGGGCCTCCCCAAAATATTCGAAGCTTCCCCACGTTTTTTTTTAGATTGCCATCTCCTGCACTTTTTCGGTCTGAGCAGAATGAGCTTCTTCATTCACTTTTTGACTTGGGTTTCCTTGGTCTTCCTTTGCATTGTTTTAGCTGCATGGTGACATGCCGAGTGACAATAGTCATGGAAGTCAATGATTATAGGGTTTCATGGGGATCAACCTCAAGGTCCGAGAGTGAAATGAGTGGATGATGGGGCCTCAGAAGTTGCTGGGTTGAATCATTTGTATTTACCTGAAAGAAAAGAAGGTGCACTATCTAGGAGCATGTCTACTTTACTATGTGGTGCATTGTGCTCGTGCTAGTGGAACTAGGAGTTCGGTCAACCATAGGCAAAACGTTTGTGTGTTGTCCCACACTTGAGGACCCAGTTTGTGCATAGGGGAGGTGGGATGGGTGTAGCTTAGGCGACAAGTTTTGGAAGTCTTGCCCTTGAGGTGCCCTAAGCATGGTATTCTTTCTTTCTCTCTCTTTTTTTTTGGAATTACATAGTCATGACAAGGGCTAATCTTTGTCATCCATGTCGGGAGAGGGTGGAGTTGGGGGCTTACAAGATTTACAAGGAATTTCCACTCGACATATACCCTTTGAGGTTCAGGCATACTTGGAGAGTGGTGGTGGAAAGAAATGGATAATTGCAACGTGTGAAATGGCTATCATTCATATCTTCCAGGAGGGCTAAGCAAAATGAAGGAAGTAGAGGGGCTCACATCATCAATCTTGATATGGCGCACCTGTCTATTCCATTGGCATCAAAAAATAGGAGTGTAAGGTGATGCATTTGTGGCGAGGGATCCTGTCTAAGTAGTATCCAAAGTAGTGTTGAGATTTCTACAATCACACCTACTTAGCCTCTTTGTATGGAGCAACGTGGACTCAAGACTAGAATCCCATATGCACAATAGAAGTGCTACCATCCAGATTCCTATAAAGCATTGTACTTGCTCTCTTTTCTAATGCAATGTCATAGTACTTTTGTCCTTCAGTAAATTCTTTATGTCATTGTTAGTCGATACACAAGATTGCGTTTATGAGTCCAAGCTTCCATCTTGAAACCTAATTCACTTGTGTAACAATCAGTCATGTCAGTGTCTTCATGAACTCACTCTTTCTCTTCCAACCTCCATAGCTTTCACATCTACAATGCTCTAGATCCCACATATTTTACATGGTATCAGAGCTCAGTTGAGCATGGCCTTAGCTCAACCCAGCTCTTCTCTCTGCTCTTCCAACTTCTCATAACCTCATGTCAACTCATGGTTCCAATTTTCACTCTACCTTCAATGAAGCTTCAATGGTTGCCATAGCCAAACAGGACCCTACTCACTTGGAGGAGTTGCATCTTTCCATTCAAGCAATATCTCCTCTTGCTTTCTTCTAGAGGATCATTCCTCATGTCAAGGCGCTCCTCCTTGGCCTATCAAATCTTGATATTGCTTGTCACAAAGCCTGGCGTTGCATCTACAATAATTCACTACCCAGAATGCACCTGCTATTGTTCGTACTACTGATGCTACACCTACAGTCCGCGATGTTGACGACCATCATAGGGCATTGATAGCCCATCAAGTCAACTTCATTTCCATATGAAAAGTTTTAAAAATGATCAAGTATAGCTCTTGCAATGTTAGAAAAACCAGGCTGCCCCTAGAAACCCTAATTGTGACTCCATAGCCATTTTCACCTAAGCTCAAAAATCTTATCATTTTCTCTCTAATGCCACCTAGAGCAACCCATTGCCACTTTGATCTACTGTCCTAGCATCAAATCAAGGAGGGGAAGGACCTAGAAATATTGAAGAAGAATCGATGACTTCGAACTAAGAAGATTCAAGTTCAACATCAACTCAGACATAGTCTTTACATAGTGTGTTTTCACACTGTCATTACTTATGTTTCTTAACATATTGTAATCAGCTCTTCTACTGATAAAATTTGAGAATTCTGGAGTTGATTTATTGATGTTCTTGCAAATCCAACATGGGAAAAGACTCTCCAATAGCTCCCTTCAAAGGAGTCAAGTTTCACACTTAGCAAACCCGCATCAAACTCATCCTGATGAAGAAAGGCCTATGGGCCATTACCATTGGAAAAGAGAATAAGCCTCATGATCCAAATCTTGCAGTCACTTGGCAAAGGAATGATGATAAGGCTCATGCCATTATCAAACTGGAGCTAGACGACATCTATATCCACCATGTGGATAACTTTGATGCTCACAGAATACATGGAAGAGACTTGACACTTTGTTTGGTGCATAGTCTAAGTCATCAAAGTATGGTCTCTTGATTGAATTTTTCAAGCTTGAAATGAAGTCCACCACATCACTTGCCACACATCTAAATTACATGGAAGGATTTCTAACCCAGCTTGCAGGAATCAACACTAAAATGGAAAAAGATGTTTGCATTGGTGTTCTCCTTAAAAGTTTGCCTCCTAAATATAATAATGTATCAACAACTCTAATCAATATGCCAAACCCTGAGCTTGTTTGACAAATGATTTTTGATACTGAGAAGTGCTTAAAAATAGCCAAAAATTCTGAATTTCAAGGGAAAAATAGACTTCGTCGAAGGCGGCAGTAGCAATCAATACGATTTTAAGTGCAATGCCCGAAAGTGCTTAAAAGACCCACTGGAAGACAGTTGGTGAATTTTCATAATTTTTTCGCGTGTCAGACGAGACCCTCAGAGATGCCTGGCAGTGCGGGACTTCAAGACGGATGCCTTTCAGACTTCAATTCGGGTATCGGACAATGAAATGGGGATGCTCGGAAGGCCAAGACCCAAGGTCAAGTGGGAATAGACTTTGGGGGGCCAAAAGACATGAATTTTGGGGGCTCCCTTTGGGGCCCCCTCATTTTTTGGAAATCGTGGGAAGGGGGGGTGCGTTCTTTCCATGCACGTGCAGATGAAGGTGCCATTATTCTAATTGCTTGAGAGATGGGCTATGGCACTTACAAACAACCCCCCAACTGATTACATGCCTGAGATGCATTCAATCTTCGCTCCCTATCACTCCAGACCGTGCGTGGAATGGCTACTTGGTTGTGGAGATCAAAACTCAGTATTTCTCTCTTCTCCCTCTCTCTCCCCTTAAGAGGCACTTCATGTGGCAAGAATTAAGAAGAGAATCGGGTGATGGATGCTTGTCCGGGAGGCACCAGATTGTTCCACGAAGCTGAGGAGGTTGAAGGCTGAGGATCTATCCTGAAATCCATGGCTGGTTGGTCGATACACAGTCCCAATTAAATATTCAAAAAACCCAAAACACGCAAAAAGGAGGTATGCTCTATTTTATGAAAGAATTTTGCTTGTTTTTATCGTTCATGGTCTAAATGGTGTGTGTATGGGCTGAAATTTTATTTGAATGTTCCTTGCATTATGTTTGAGGACTGCAATCACTGTTATGCAGAATCCGTATTGATTTACAACAATTTTAAATTTTCAAAACCTGAAAAACCACTAATTTTGATGGAAATTGATAGTTTCTTTGATTTTGAGTGGGAAAAAATGAGTGGATATGGGATAAAATAAGGAAAAATGCTGAGTTTCAATTCAAATGATCATTCATCAGAAAAAACTAGAAAATACCTATTTTCTATTAAAAATAAATAGAAAAAAATAGGAAAAAATGGAAAATTTTGGGTTATTACGTTGGAAAAAAATGAAAAAATAAGATCTATGTACATGAATGTCTGACGGGGCTGAATCAGGAGGTCAAGCCTCAATTTGGCCCTTGTCCTTTGTGTCAAAGTGCGTATTTATTGACATAAAAGAACCTCTACACCTATGCATCGCAGCAAAACTTAAACACAATGAGGGGTAGGATGATGTCATACAATAGTTTAAACGCTGAAAGAATGCAAAGTCTAATTTTTCTCTTTATGCATAACATTTAGGATGCAGTTTATTTGAAAATAATGGATCTAGCAGCACGAGGTTCGCCTTAGTGTGCTAGGTTCCTATAAGGAAGCATTGCATATTAGCAAAAATTCATTAAAAGGGCTGTTTTTGTATGACACATAAGCTGATTTCAAACCATAATTATTTGTGCACAATCGTCCACTTTTGCATGAATCATACACATGGTATCTATTCCTGGCATGCATAGCAATTGGTTGAATGATAAATGACCCACACTGGAGAGAGTAAGGCACCCACAAACTCCTATTGTCAATCTGGTTGTAGCTACTATGGCACAACCTATCACAATTCCAATAGGGATAACGGATTTACTGGCATTAGGAGCACTTTTGCCCATTTTCCATGGGTTTGGAGGACTCCATGTTAAGGATTTTCAAATGCTCATGTTCAACTATCAAATCCAAGATGAAGGATACCTAATGATGTTCTTCAACATGACGTTAAAAGGAAGAGCGACAGTGTGGTATCATGGTCTAGAAGCCGAAACCATAACTAGCAGTACCCAATTCTTTATAGCTTTCCATATTCTTTACAGCTTTCCATAGAGAGTTTGCTCCTGAGAAGGGTGGACAGTATTGGTTGCATGTCTTGAATGTAACACGCCAAGAGCCAAATGAAATGTCCAGGCCTATGCCAAGAAACTAAAGCAAGTTCTTCGCAAACTTAATACTTATATTCCCATTCCAGCAGCTGCACAGTTGCAATATTTCCTACATGGATTGGATTTCAATATCCAAGTGCAGCTTAGTAGTGTCGCTTTGGCCGACATTGACACTGCTATTACCCAAGCGGAAGGAGTAGATCCGCACTTGCAAGCGGCATATGCAGCAAGGATAAATTGGAATGGTAATAATTTGGCCTTGATCAATGGGATTCAAGGGGACCCCATGTCAAATGCAAACCGGAGAGGGAGTATCATGCCGAATTTGCCTATGTTACCCGCTCCTCCTAGCATGACTATGCCTATGGCTAGTCAGGCAGCCTCACTAAATAGTGGTGGAAGCCAAACAATGAATCCTAATGTGGTCCTAATAGGTCAGCAGCCAATTCCTAATCAAGTAGTTAGGCTGATTGCATGATAGAGAAATGATTGTAGCTATGAGTCGAGTGCCTCTAATGTCCTTGGCGAAGTTAAGAACATGATGAAGCACTATACCAATATGATCTCTAAAAATATAGACAAATAGCTGTGGACGTCAATTTTCTTAAGAAGGAGCAAAATTTGATAGGGAGTTGACACCCTGAAGAGGGTGCCCCCTCAAGATTCAGCTGTAAGTGGTGTGGTGGCCAACATTGATGCCAAGAGGCATATTTCACGGTGGATTCCATGCCATGGTGGATTCCGTGAGGTTTTACAGTGGATTCCGTAAACTTTGTTGACCAGGGCTCATACACAAAGTGGATTCTTTGTGCGAGAAGTTGATGGGGACGCCTATCCTTTTTGGGCGTTTCATTAATTTAGTGTGTACATGGGTGATTTCATAGCGGGTGATTCCACAAAATACATATTAAATTAATAAACGTTTATGAGTTTAGAGTGCGCACTCGTGATACATTAAGGTTAGGATTGATTTCTAACCAGTTGATTTATTTATGTAGCTGAAGACTGCTAGGTATTCACTTTTGTTGGTTTAATTGTATTATTTTACTAACGATTATGAATGCTTCAGTTGATGTGTAGAGATAGCAGCAGTGGCAGAGGAAAGCATTGGAGGATAGCGTGTATTCGAGTTATCACTTATATTTTGATGGGTAGGCATGACGCCTATATTTTGTCGCGCCTATTTATTAAGGTGTTGGATATTTATTTATTATTTTGTATGCGCATGGGCCCACGATTATGATATTTGGACATTGTATTGGGTATGCCTAACTATTTGGGTGCCTACCCATTAGCTTTATTTCTATTTTGTGCTAAAGAAAACTCAAAAGCCAAAAGCGTGCTTTTTTGTAATTTGGGCTATTATTTGAGCTTGAAGATGATTAATACATAAAAATACATGCTTTGTGGAGTGCTCACACAAGGCATGGGGGGAGATTGCACCCAATTGGTCTCTTGTTCATGTCGTGCATGCTTTCTACCTTGAGTTTTGTGCAAAAAGTAGAGTTCTTGTGTTCTTGGGGACCTTCCGGCGTTCACTACGCAAGCATACAGCATCCGATCTGCGCACCAAACATTTCCCTAGGAATTGCCCGAATGTCAAATGCGATATTTGTAGAAAGTCTTGCCACTTAGCTACTACCTGTTGGAGTAAGATTAGTTCTCTCCAATAATGGAGTAAGAAACCAGGTCCAGTTAACCATCGCGCACAAGGGAATAATCTCCAGCAAGATGAGGGACCAAGACAAATACTGTAATGAGGAAAGGCTACGATAGAGGAGTTGCCTCATGGCAGTGGAGTTAGCCTTATTGAGGCTGTATGTATCAATGATGTTGAAACTTCTAATCTATGAGACGTAACAAGAGGTAAAAAGATCAAAGAGGGTGACAAAGGAATTGTAAAACCTGTCGAGGGAAGGCCTAAGCAAGATGCTAGGGAAAAGTGAGTCCCAAATCCTGATATGGAAGGTAGATCTTTAAGACTTGTTGGTAGTAAAGTTGATCCCGAGAAGGATAAAGGATTGCTAAGAAAGAAGGTAAAGGCTAAAAAAGAGGACCAAAGCCGATTGAAAGGCCAAAGGAGAGAATGGTTTGGTGCGAGAAGAGAACTTTGGCTAACTACCAC
The DNA here is from genome assembly GCF_053477565.2 of Lygodium microphyllum. Lineage (NCBI taxonomy): Eukaryota > Viridiplantae > Streptophyta > Polypodiopsida > Schizaeales > Lygodiaceae > Lygodium > Lygodium microphyllum. The sequence continues at coordinate 5,811,922 of NC_141150.1, read as the reverse complement.
GACTTTGACCTAACAAGTTCTCTTTACGAAGTTAAACCAGACGTAAATCTCCTACAATTTATTAAACTTTCTCTAGGAGCACACAAGGAATTCAAGAAAATCCTACGTATAGCATATATTGTAGAACCTTTGGGCATAGCAAGAGTGGGAGAAGATTGGTTCGATCATGCTGAAAAGCATTGCCCTAGGGTTCTAGCGTATGTGGATGGAATATTAGTGGAGCACGCTATCGTGGACACTAGATCCTCCGTCAATATCATGAGTTCAGATTTGATGGAGAGGTTAGGTCTAGAGATCCAAAAAGACGGCTCCACACTTCTTAGGATGGCTGATGATAGTCTAAGACAACTAGAAGGTTGCATCACTAAAGTCCACGTTACAGTTGTGAGCGTGGAATGCTATCTAGACTTTAGGGTGATAAGGTTTGCAGGACATCCTAGCCATCGAGTTTTGCTAGGTAGGCCATGGATTCTACGGACAGACTATCAAGTGGATATACTCGCTGGTCGAGTGATTCTAGGTCGAGGTGCCCATCGTGTAATAGTGGATGCTTACCTTGAGTCTCCTCAGAGTGAGAGAGCTCCATTATCCTCCACTGAATTAGAAACAGTAGATAATCCATTTGGTAGTGAGACGTCATCGAGTGATGGATCTAAAGAAGGGTCCACTACAGAGGATATTTATCAGATAACCTTGAATGAGCTAATAGAACCTCAAGATCGAATAAGAGATGCAGACATTATTGAGTTGGACCTTGGCATGCCTAATGATTTGCGGCCAATCGAGTTAGGTTCCATGCTCAGTTCAGAAGAGAGAGAGGACTATGTGTCCCTGATTCAGGAGTTCCACGACATTTTTGCTTGGAGTTATGATGAACTTAGGGGTATTTCTCCCAGTCTAGCTGTGCATACCATTCCTGTAAAGGAAGGTATCTACCCTATATGTCAAAAAGTAAGGCGTATGCCTTTTGAACTAAGGGACGGGCTGTTTGAAGAGCTTCAAAAGTTGTGGAAGGCGGGTTTGATCTTCCAGTTCAACAGCATACTGAATGGTGTTTGCCACTTGTGATTAGAAAGAAGAAGAATAATCAAATCCATCTTTGTGTAGACTTTAGAGAGCTAAATAAACAAACTGTTAAAGATTAATACCCATTGCCATTTATTGACCAAATTTTGGATCAATTGGCAGGTAGGGAAATATATTCGTTCATGGATTACTTTGCAAGGTATAACCAAATGGCAATTGCTGAGCAAGACAAGCTGAAAATGACATTTATCATTGTCTTCGGTACCTTTGCGTACCATGTGATGAAATTTGGGTTATGTAATGCACCTGGTTCGTGGCAAAGAACATCTTTGGTGACATCTCCCCAGAGGAGTTAAAGGTGTTTATTGATGACCTGGGGGCAGCCAGCGTAAGAGAAAGGCAATTGATTATTTTGCGAAAGTATTTTGATCATTGCAGACAATTTTGCATAGCTCTCAACCCGCAAAAATGCATCTTTGGAGTGCCTTATGGGCTATTGTTAGGCCATGTGGTTAGTTCCATAGGGATTGCGACTAACCTTGAAAAAATCAAGGTCATAACCACCATGAGTCCGCCACATACTCCAAAAGAAGTGCATAGCTTCTTGTCATCGGTAGGGTATTATCGAATGTTTATCAATGCCTTAGTAGAAAGAACGTTGCCACTGAAGAACCTATTGTCCTTTAACTATCAATTTGCATGGAGTGATGCTTGCAAAGTATCTTTTGATGATGTGAAGTAGGAGCTTGCCAAAGCACTTGTTTTAAAAGCACCTAAAAGGGCGAACTATTTCATATATTTTCAATAGCAACCATGTATAGTATTAGCTTATGTTTATCCCAAATTTGGGAGGAGAAGTCGTACCATCCAATAGCTTTTGCTAGTTGGAAGTTGGTTATCTCGGAAATTAACTATGCTATATGGAGAAGTTATGCCTTGTGATGGTATTTGTGACCAAAAAGTTCAGGCACTACATTCTTTATGAGAAGGTGGTTTTTTATACGAAGGCGGAAGGACTTCGATTGTTGTTGAATAAGTTACAACCGCCTGATCATTTAGCAAAGTGGTTAATCACTTTGCAAGAATTTGATTACGAGATTAAGAGCAAGCCGCCGAAGCTTTAGGGCATTGTCAAGTGTCTTGTGGATTTTGAAGAGCCAAAAGAGGTCTTGGCTAAAGGAAGTGATATGAAAACTTTGTTCAAGATTGATACATCGTCTATTCCCTCTTGGTATGTACTATAATGCACTATCTTTCTACGGGAGAGACTGGAGCTACTTTATCAAAATCAAAGAAGAGGAAAATTAAACAACAGGCATTGAAATTTTCATTGATCACAGGAACACTATATCGGCAGGGTGTTGATGATATCTATCACCGATGTGTGATGCCTGACGAGGTTCCATTTATATTGAAAGAGTTCCATGGCTCCGCTTGTGGAGGGCACTTTGTTGGGCGGTTGACAGCACAGAAGGCTTTAAGAGCTGGATATTGGTGGCCGTTCATCTTCCAGGATTCATTTGACTATGTCAAGAGATGTGATACATGTCAAAGACATGACAATAGAGAGAATAGGAAGCATCCACTTACGCCGATTATGGCTACCCTTCCATTTGAGAAGTGGGGCATCGATTTTGTGGGACCTATTACCCAGCCATCTACTACTCACAAAAGATACATTATAGTAGCAAACCGATTACTTTACAAAGTGTCCAGAAGCATGGATGACGAGGCAAGACAATGTAAAAGAGACTATCAGTTTCCTACTTGAGCAGATCATCTGCTGTTTTGATCTGCCAAAGGAAATAATATTAGATTGTGGAATCCATTTTTTGAACAAGGTGATTAAAATCCTGACTGAAGCATGGAAAATTAAGCATAATAAAATGATCCCCTATAGTCCACAAGCCAATGGACAAGTTGAAAGTACCAATAAGAAGCTTCTGGGTATCCTATCCACGATAGTTTTCGAAAAGAAGCAGGACTGAGATACAAAATTATATGTGACAGTATGGGCGTATAAAACAATGTTAAATCGAGCCACTAGCCACACCCCATTCAAATTAGTTTACGAGGAGGAGTGTGTCTTGCTCTTAGAAATTGAGTTTCCGACCATAAGATTTGCAATGAATCATTCTTTGGGTGATGAAGATGCCCTATTCGAGCGGTTTACGACTATAGACCACTTGGATGAACTTAAATTACAAAGTTTGTTGTACCAGGAGGTGGCTAAATGTCGGATGAAGCGGTTGCATGATCTAAATGTGAAGAAATATACCTTTAAGAAAGGGTAGTTAGTTCTATACTATGATGCGCGTAGGGAGCTATTTCCAGGAAAGCTGGAACAACCTAGATGGGATAGTTCGGTTAGGTAAAAATAAGTCCATGGCTTTATTAGCTGATCTACAAGGAGTGGAATTTAAGAATAAGGTTAATCTTAATAATATTAAACCTTATTATTTTTGAATATGGTGACGCACTAAATGCATTGCAGGTCTATGCTCAGGTTGATTTGAGACCTGCAAGAGAGCTTACACTAGTTGATGAGATAGTTAATCCCTTATTTGGAGCACCCATGTCTCAAGCATAGATATCATCAGGGGAAGCTTATCTGGTGGAGCAAAGGATACAAAGTGATTGAGCAAGAAGATGGTACCTTTCTGTGGGAGATCAAAGTTTTCTGCCATCACTATTTGCAAATTTTTGACAAGCATCCCTGTTGAGTTTAATGAAGAAGGGGGGATGGAGCCGTCAGTTCATCCTCTCAATATGCTGAATTTTGACTATCATAATTACGAATAGGGGAGTTCTTGATGGATGGTTGTGTAAACCAAGTATGGACATATACGTTATACTTTGATGGAGCGTTCCGAGGACCTAATAAAAAAGGGAGTGTCGAAGTAGTTATCTAAGATCCCCGACATAGAGTTGCAATGAAATTAGCAGTTTATCTCGGGGTAGGATTCACTAACAACATGGCAGAGTATAAAGTCTTGATTATGGGACTGAATATTGCCAAGAAAGGTGGTATTTGACAGTTGTTGGTAAAGGGGGATTCCTAGAGCTGATCTTAAATCAACTCAATGGGACATATACAATCCGGAATCCCATCCTTCGTATGTATTATCGCACTGCTATAACCCTACTTGATGAATTTGAGAGCGTATCTCTTTAGCTGGTTCCACGTTATTGGAATCATTTTGCGGATTCCTTAGCTAATTTTTCTTTTGAAGATGATCTCTTCTTCAGCTGTGGTCCTAGTCCGGATGTCACTCTTGATAACGAGATGAAACCTTGCCACTTGTGGGGAACCACGCTTTATATGGTAGGCAATGGTTGATATGGGTAATGCGAAGAGTGGTCAGGACCATCTACCACTATTATCATGGACCCCTAGGTTGATCAGATGACATATTATGTGTACGCCTCTTGCTATATATACAAGAGGTATGGGTCAGAACTTGATGCATTTAGTTTAGGGCTGAGCGCCCTATTTTTCCCCTTGGAACGGAGTGTATTTTCGTATATATCCTTCTTCCAAGGAGGGATCTATATGAGCTGGTTTGCTTGATTTCTTTAGGCCAAGAGAGCTAGTTTTTTTAAGGTTTTAATGATCTATTTCCTTAGACCAAGAGGGCCAGTTAGTTTTGTCATGTTATGTTTGATTTCTTTAGGCCAAGAGGGCCAGCTACTTTGCACTGAAATGTGCCATTTCTTTAGGCCAAGAGGGCCCTATGTTGGTTTGGTGCAGGTATAGTTAATGGTTTTTTGTTGTAGTGATTGTATCATACAAGTTGATGAAGTTGCTGGAGGGAGCCTTTGCTACGAATGAGCTTCTTATGGCCATTCTAGGTGGTTTCGTCCCCTTTTTGAGTTTTTTCCTTAAGCAATTAATGATATATGTGTGTGTAAGGGTTATTTTCTTTTGTTTATTGGGGATCGGCACTCAAGGCATGAAGTTCCAGGTTTAGGCTCTATAAGTCTGGGGGAGGTCTGAGTAATCATTGCCTCCTGCAAAGGTATTATCAGGGATTGTCAAGCATTGAAAGATCTATTTTAGAAGGCAATTCTAGTGACCATGTTTTGCTGACCTACTAGGTGGCCGTTCTAGGAGTTCCTGTTAGTTGTGAGGTAGTTAGAGAAGTCTACTAAAATAATGATGGAAAGAGGCAAAACCCTAAATATGTAAAAGACAATATATGAATATATAGAGGTGTGTAAAAAGGATTTCTAAGCCCTCTAAAATATAGAAAAGGAAAGAAAAAAAAATCATTGATCTGTTGTTTATCACCTTGCAAAGGCTTGGTAGGTTCCTGGGGACGAGACAAGACCCCAAGGCCGATGCCTTGCCTTCCGAGGGGTGGCATCTAGCTGGAACAACACAAAATACAAGAAGGTTGAAGCGAAAATAAAAGTGAGCGTTAGAAAAGAAATAGTGTTGCCTTGCGAGGGCTTGTCAAGTTCTTGGGTACCGAGATAGGATTTGAGGCCGATGCCATGTTCTCCTTGGGTCACTACGCTCAGCTCCCTCCTTTTTACATGCCAGAGTATGGAAAATAAGAGGCTAAAAGACCCAATGTGCTAAAAGATAATATTTGTTGATCAGGCTATAGGAGTTCTCCCCTAGTAGAAGCTCCTAGTTGAGTTGTCCTTAGCTAGGTAGGTAGTTCAGACCACCACTTAGGATGACCTCTTTGATAGTTCTTTTTAGCTTGGCTGTGTTAGAGCAATTGGTTAGTGACTAGCTTTAGACATTCTGTCAGATTATGCTAGACCTACTCCTCGTGGAATCATGCCTTGGTTTTGACACGGGGTAGGGTGAGAGCTGTGATGTGTTTTGTTGTGTATTTATTTCGTATCAGCTTGATGCTCTTTTTGGTTGTTTTTGTGCAGATTTGTTCATGGGATTTGACGGGATGAGTCGCCCTATCCCATAGTCGCCAATGATAGATGATTTTTTATGCTAAGAAGTGCTTAAAAATAGCCAAAAAAATTTAATTTCAGGGGAAAAATAGACTTCGTCGAAGGGGGCGGTGGCAATCAATACGATTGTAAGCGACAATGCTCGAAAGTGCTTAAAAGACCCACTCGACGACAATTGATGAATTTTCATAACTTTTTTGGTATGTCAGACGAGACCTTGAGAGATGCTCGGTAGTGCGGGACTTCAAGACAGATGCCCATGATTTTTTAAACTTCAATTTGGGTACCGGATGATGAAATGGGAATGCCCGAAAGGCCAAGATCCAAGGTCAAGTGGGAATAGACTTTAGGAGGGCCAAAAGACATGAATTTTGGGGGCCCCCTCATTTTTTGGAAATCATGGGGAGGGACTATTTTTTCCACACGATGTGCAAATGAAGGTGCCATTATTCTAGTTGCTTGAGAGATGGGCTATGGCACTTACATACAACCCCCCCAATTGATTACATGCTTGAGATGCATTCAATCTTTGCTCCCTATCACTCCAAACCACGCATGGAATGGCTGCCTAGTTTTGGAGATCAAAATTCAATATTTCTCTCTCCTCCCTCTCTCTCCCCTTAAGAGGCACTTCATGTGGCAAGAATCAAGAAGAGAATCGGGTGATGGATGCTTGTCTGGGAGACACCGGATTGTTCCAAGAGGCTAAGCAAGCTAAAGACTGAAGATCTATGCTAAAATCCATGGCTGTTTGGTCGATACATAGTCCCAATTAAATTTTAAAAAAACCCAAAACACACAAAAAGGCGGTATGCTCTATAATTTTGCTTGTTTTTTATCGTTCATGGTCTAAATGGTGTGCGCATGGGTTGAAATTTTATATAAATATTCCTTGCGTTATGTTTGAGGGCTGCAATCACTGTTATGTAGAACCCTTATTGATTTATAGCAATTATAAATTTTCAAAACCCAAAAAATCACTAATTTTTATGAAAATTGATCTTTTCTTTGATTTTGAGTGGGAAAAAATGAGTAGACATGAGATAAAATAAAAAAAATGTTGATTTTCGATTCAAATGATTAGTCATTTAAAAAAACTATAAAATACCTATTTTTTATTAAAAATAAATAAGAAAATTATGCTCTAACAAGCATATATTTGAGCATAATAACTATTTTAAGGTTTATTCCACGAGTAGTACTAGTATATATGTGGTATCTATCCCTGGCATGCATAACAATTGGTTGAATTATAAATGACCCACACTGGAGAGAGTAAGGCACCCAACTAGTATGTCTAGACGGTGGGTCCAAGGAGACAAGTAAGTGAGGACTAGTACATTCCTGGAACGATTTAATATTGGTACCAAGAGCAGAGTCTATTTCGTATGTGTTATATGTGTTAGCAACGCATCGAGAGGCCATTTCCCAAGGTGTAGGAGAGTCGTAGTGGGGCCTCGCCAATCAGCCGAGGGGTGCCTCCTATATTGTTCTACGTGGTGAATTACACTAGAATGTGTAGGGTCTCCCTCTAAGGAGTCTGATAAGGTAAAGGGTTGGACTGTAAACGCGATACAAACGCAAAATGTACGTACGATGGCAGGGCAATGTGTGCTGTAAACGCTCCTAACCGCGAGATCATGGGCTTATCTTGTGCATGTCAGAGATCCAGCTAGTGCTATAGCCAATGCCGGCCCATTTTAGGTCCCATCATTGTTTATATCCAGGCATCACTATTAGAGGAGGAAAAGAAGCTAAAAACTAAGGAAGAACCAAGTATCTCTAGAGATGAACAAGCATTATATGTTGGCAACAGGTACAAAGGCAAGAAGGATCCGCTTTTTTGTGACTTCTGCAAAAGGACCGGACACACCGAGAAGTCCTGCCATGCCAGAAAGAGGTCCCAAAAGGCCTATCTAGTTGCTATTAAAGAAGAAGAAGACCATGGAGCAAAGGAAGAAGAAGTGACAATAACCCTCCCACAAACAGAAACAACCATAAGACCGAGGAGAAAGCACACAAAATCTATGTGTATGGATCTACCATTGATCTCCAAAATTGAAAAGAAACCATAAATCTCTCTTAATAGTAAACAATTTTGTCATCTTCATCCATAGCTTCAACCATTATGCAAGAACAAAAGGAAAAAGATAAATTTCTGCACAAAAGACAAAGGAGAGAGGAGAGAGAACAAATTTTTGGCACCACCAAAAAGGGAGAATATGCGATTGGAGAAGAGAGGGAAGGGAAAGAGGCACATAACCACTCGTGCACTCCACCGCACCTCTTCCCCAAAAAGCACACCCCTTCGTATTTTACTATTTCTTTGAAACTTTGATACGTTTGATATTTTAAGACCTTTGCTTTAATTTTGAGTATTCTTACCCTTTACAGATGCATGCAAGTAACACTTAAAAGCATACCATTGACTTTAATAGATGTGGCCCCCCCTGCCCCTTATGTGGGATATTATTTTAGTGATTTTGTAACAATTTAGTATTATTCTCTTAGAAAAACATAAAAATATGATGCATTCTTGGATTCTTTTGTGCCTTGTTTTTATGCTTATTTGGTGTCATCACTTTCTCCCACACTGAAATATGAAGCGTCCTCGCGAACCTTGTCAAAGAAGAACCATTGTCTAACACAAAACACTTCCAAAATTGTTAGTAAAATAACTTCAATCACAAGGCCTAGTCATGGTAGGGTATGGCACTCCAAATCCATGAACACCAGAATAAGGGAACACCTGCCTATGTCACACTCTCACACTGAAAAGGTTTGCTAGTCTTCAAAGGATAGGGTTCAATCTTCCACAAGGAATTACAAGCACAACTTCTCTGTCCAATGGAGAAAGAAATAAGACTCCATCATGTAGCTCCAAAGGGGCACTTGAGAAAATAGGGTTTGATTGTATATGTAGCTTCATGTATCTTCTGATGTGGGGGTTCATCTTTATGTATCTTCTCATAGAGTATTTAATATTGTTGTTATATATGAACGTAAGGTGAAAACTCTTGAAAGCACAAAGCTTAGCTTTGAGAGAGTATTTTGCTTTGGTAAAGATTTTTCACTTTTGAATGTTAACAATGGATTATGAGGGTTAGTAAGCTTTAATCTATTTAGATTCTTAAAAATTTTTCCCTTTTAGTTTATGGAGCCCCAAGAGGAACACCAAGGAAAAGGGAATTCTCTTGCAAGAAAATCTATCTTGTAACATCAACAAGCTTTTTTATTAGGCTTTATATGATCACAATGAAGAAAAGAACACCAGGCACAACAAATCTTCATGCAGCATCATGTAGATCTCCCACGGATTTGATAGAATCAACCATATTCTTTAACATCTTCACAAAATCTATCAATATAACAAAGAAAGAAAAGGAATACACCATCTTTGAATGGAAATCAATCACATATTATTCATCTTCAATGTCTTCATAGTTCTCTCTCTCAATCTCTCATATATAGTTACACCGTTTTGATAGAGTTGGCTATCTCTGACTCTCTCTCTCTCTCTCTCCATCAATAGTACATCATCTCCTCACTAAAACCACTCAATAATCACCCTCAATAATCCTTCTTAGGTCGTGGATACACCTCCCAAGAGGTATGTCTAATATGAAGAGGCACCAGAGCCACTACAGTGTCTTTTCATAGCTCACTACTGTCACTTCACTCCAGTCTTTACTTGAGTCTTCAGCAGCTACTTCTTTCACTTCTTTTAGCTCTTTTGCACTTGTATTCACCTCTTTCCAAGGCTAGAAAACTTTCCCAAGCTACACTCTCATCCAACAGAACACATACAGAAGCATACAGAAGGTCTACGGAAACTCATCAGAAGCTCAACAGAGAGTTACAGAAGGTCAACAGAAAGCATCAGAACCACATAACTCATACCAAAACCATTCCAAACCATCAAAAATCACTCAATAAGCTTTCAAACAATCTCAAACCCTATTAATCAATACTCCATCCTTCCATACAGAGAGAAAACAGAACAAAACACAAGCTCAACAATAGCTATCAGGACCAAACAGAACATATCAGAACATCAATAGAACTTCACATCTCTACTGATAAACATCGTGAGCTTAATAAAACCATTTCAACCTATCCAAATGATCTTCAATAAATCTTCAAAAACAGTCCATCCAACCACAACCCCAACTTATAACCTGTATCTGATAGAAAGAATACAACGAAAGGAAAACCCTTTATACATTAACACTTCTTATCAAACTGGAAATCACAACAAACTTGTAAAGGATATAAGAGGTTTTTTCTTCTGCATCAGCATCTTCAACTATCCAACCAGCAACACCATCACCGCAATTCTCCAAAAATGTAGTTTGCACAAAAGCAAATCGAATAGGCAACCACCACGATCTTATCACATAAATTAACCCACAACACAAACACTACACACAATACAACCATCTGAATGACTCCTCCAAAAAGAGAGATTTATCATTAAAAATCATCCACAATACATTGCAAAGGTATCAATGAAGATGATCCCTCTTGAAGGATTGGTGATTTCGAAAACGATCCATGGACAAGGATTCATCTACAAATGTCTTGGGAGAATTCTGAAAAAATTGAAGGCAGCACATCCTTTCCAATAAGACAAGGTATCTGCTAGGCAAACAGAGGGCATGAAAGTACAAGACATCCAGTTGCTGACCATAATAAATCCATGCGAGATTGCAATCTTTCCACCTTGGCCTAAAATAAGGGACATAAGGTAGCTTGTCTCTGAAGAGCTACCAAGTCTGCAGGGGATAAAAGAGAAACTGATTGCACAAGACTCTGTGTATTAGACCGAGACTGAGCCAACTGATCTTTGAGTTGCTGGATTTGAGCATTGCTCTGGCCTAAGATAGCTGTGGGGGATTTAAACTTCTCTACTTGGGCAGCTATCACCTCCTTCATCTCTTGACTCTTCTTCTGTAACTTATCCCTCTCCTCTGTTACAGCAACCACTTGAGACCTAGCTTCTGCCAACTCAGCTTTCAACTTAGAGATTTCAACTTTCTAAGTATCCATGAGCTTACTCTGCTGCTCCATTTGCGTACAAAGGTCAGAGAATTTCTCCTGAGCAGAGGCTAACTCAGTATTGATCTTATTCAGTTCCTCCTTAGACTGCTGAACTTCATCATAAAATGAAGAATATAATTGCTGGATACATGCAGTCATCGAAAGTTAAATAGAACTCTGGATATCCTTGCACAGGAACGGAATAGCACCTCCTGTTACCAGGCGGTGAACAGAAGGAATAGTAAGTTCTACCATCCCGTCTCTATGGGCTCTGAAAAGATTTGGCGTCTGAAGGAATGCAGGCAAGCTGCTACAAGGCTGGGCAGGAATTGTCACTGGAACTGGAGGAATAGGCACTGACTCAGCCACCCTCTTGAGGCGTTTTCTCTGAATGACCAAGGGAGGAGAAGAATCATCATCCTCAATTATCACATCATCATCTTCATTATGAGGCAGAGGAGGAACTTCTGGAGGATCAATTGGAGGTAAAGGAACTTCCTTTGCAGGGGCATCATGTAGCAAGAAGACATAGAGGAAGGACCCAAATGTAACATTAGTCACATTTCCTCGAGTAACTCGGATAAAGTGATGATCCATCTTGGAGAGGAGGTAGGTACTCCAATCAATAGTTATGCCTTTCAAAATCATTCGTGAAGCTGTAAACAACTCCTTGGAAAGATAATGAGATGGGGATTTTGCAGGCATGAACCTGTCCTGAAGGAATTGGCATAGCTGTTTCCATAGGGGATTGGAAATCATGGAGACACCCACTCCTGACGTGGTAATGACCTTCTTCGGATCAAGAACATCTTGAGTCTGCTTCTGCAACAGCTTCAAAATATCGTCATTGGCGAACAACTGTCTGGCAGTAGGGGACAGACTCCCCACGATATGGTAGACCAAGAGCCTTGCCTAGACTCTTCAGTGTCAGAAGAACAGTAGTGCCACGGACTGGACCAGACCTCTTACTATAAGAGGTTAAAAACTCGTCACAAATGGTAGGATCATTTGGAACCAGTGGGAAAGAAAGGCTCACGAACTTACACGCCCGCCTTTAGCGACAACATCCGAATCTAGTAACAAAGAATAATCATGTACAGCCAAAGGAACATACTAAATCGGAGGAGGAGTACGAGAGGGCGCCATTCAAATGGTTACACACACACACCACAAACACAGACAAACAAAGAGAATGCCTGCAAAGCAACAGACAAAAACCAAGGATAAGATATCAACCAAGGTGGTAAAACGTGACTCGATCAACTATCCCCAAGCAAACCATAGCCTAGAAAAAATTCGACATGACCTCTACACATATGCGACCGAAAGCTTCATGCTATGCAACATGCAAACACCCAAAACCCCGTATCAGGCAATAAAAAGAAAAAAAAACTTCACACCGTACCCTTAACCGTAACAAAGAAACTGAACCAAAACATAACAACAACCCACACATATCATGACCACAACTTTGATAATCAGGTTTGACCATGGAGACAACTCCGAAGACTTCGCGTACCCATCCCACGAAGCGAGTGCATTAAAAAGGGGAAAGAAGTGCAGTGAGGGAAAATTAATTTAATGAAAGGTTAATTTTATGAATTATTAAGAAATGGGTGAATTTTGAATTAAGTGATAAACCTTAACAAGAAAACGGTGGTTCCTTCTTAAAATTTTAATTACAAATTATTAGGTTGGAGCGGTGCATTAACGCAACCCGGACTTCAATACCCAGACTGGGTCTCTAAATGCAAATTCATTTATTAAAAAATTAGATTATGTGGAGCGCTTTTTTGCCAGCGCGTGCTTTTGTGACGGCTGGTTCATTGTTATTCAAAATATTAAGGTGCCTCTGAAGCGCACGTAGCGCGTGCAAAGTGAACGGCTGGTTGATTTGAATTAGAAAAATGTGTGTTTGGCGCGAGCGCGCGTGCCATGGTGGTGTTTAGGATTCATGTTAAAAATTAACCGTGAATTTTGGGATAGCAAAAAAAAGAAAAAAGATAAAATAAAAAATACCTGGAAGTGGGTGTATGTGTATGCAATGAATACGCACTTCTCAATCCCAAAATTTAGGTCAGCAATCCAAAAAGAACCAAGGTATCTGGATTTTTTCTAGATTTTTCAACTTGTGTTTGGAATTAAAGAGGATTTTTCATGAATTTAGCATTTAATGAAGCATTTTTACCATTAAAAAATAATGGAATAAAATGGCAGATCATTTTCAGCTTAGAAAATATTCCAAAAATCAGCAAAAAAGTTAATGAATTTTTCAAGAATTTTTTTGAAATCAAATTGGTATTTTTACCCATTTTAATGATTTTTTTTTCATTTTGTGTGTATTTTTTTAAAGTAATTTTACTTTTAAAATTTCCTGAAATTTTTTTCTGAGATTTTCAATTTGGAAAAATATTGAAATTTACTGAAGAAATATTGAAAATTCTTTTAAGATTTTTTTGTAATTTTTTTTATTTTTAATTGATTTTTAATGAATTTTTTAATTTTTTAAATGTATTTTTAGGGTTTTCGGGTTTTTGAAAATTAAAAATCCAGGAATATACCCAGGAATGGACTGTGTGTCAGCTGCATGTGAACAGTTGGCTGCACACCACCGCACGGGGGGGGGGCGGGGGCCGGGGGGGGGGGGGGGGGGGGGGGGGGGAGGCGGGTTGTGGGGTTGTGTGCCTTGGGGGGGAATGGGGGCTTGGAGGGGGGTGGTGGGTTTTGGGGTGGAAAGGTGGGGTGGAATGGGGGTGCAGGGCCAGGAGGCAGGCCCTGGAGAGCGACGGGCGGAACGAGGTGGCAGGTGGCATGGCGACGTGGCGGGGCCCGGGTGTCAAGGACGGGCAGCGAAGGATGGCGGGCGGGCCAGAGGGGCGCCAGGCAGGGCGCAGGGGCGACAGGAGGGCGGATGGCGGGCGGGGACGGCGGCCGCAGGCACTGGCGACGGGGGTGGCAGCCTCAGGCGTTGGCGGCGTCTGCAGGGCGTGGCAAAGCGCAGGGGCGACAGGGGGCTGCACGGCGTGGCGGAGCGCAGGGGCGACAGGAGCAAGAGGGGCCTGTGGGCGTGAAGGACGTGGATGAGGCGTGGCAAGGCGCGTTTCCAAGGCGGGGGCGATGGTAGGAGAGGAGGGAGGGAGGAGAAGAGGAGGAGGAGGGAGGAAATTAGGAGGAGGAGGAATGGAGAGGGAGGGAGAAGGAAGGGAGAGGGAGGTGGAGATGGAGAAGAGGAGGGAGATGGGCACGCAGGGGTGAGAGGGAGATGGAGGTGGTTGGAGGGAAGGGGTCGGGGAGAGAGAAAGGGGGGGTGCCCATGGGGGGTGGGGAGGGAAATGGGGAAAAGTGAAGTAAATAAGGAAAAATGAATAATTAAAATAATTAAATGAAAATAAAAGAAAGGCGTGCCCCTGTCCGGCGCACGTGCACGGGGCAGGGTAAAAAAAAATTGCTGTGACGGGATCCAAATAGCGCCGGGATGTCAGTACGGGGCACGCGGACGCGACCGGGGCGTGTGGAGACATGTAAAATCGAAAATAAGCGCGTTCACGCGCGGGATGAGTTCCGCGAAACACGTATAAACAAGAAAAAATTAATATCTCACAATCCGGGCATCGAAACGAAATGCCGTAAAAACAAAAATTGTACCGGACGGCAGGGGGAAGACAGGGAAATGGGCAACGGGGGTTTCGGGGGGGTAAAGAGCGTTCACATGCAAAAAACGTAAAAAACGGCCCCAAAAATGCAAACGAAATTTAATATCGAAAGATCCATGCATTGAAATGAGGGGCAGAAAAAAGGAAAAATGTGCAAAAAGACGTGCGCAACAATCCTATCACAGCAAAACATGGTTCCGACGGAGATAAGATGCGTTCACATGGAAAAAACCCAAAAAACAGACCCGAAAATGGAATCAGAAATTAATATTGGATGAACCGCTTGCTGGAATGACATGCAGTAAAAAGGAAAAATGTCTGCATGAAGGGGTGGCATAGGTTTCTCATGTTAGAACGCAGTTCCGGTGGAAGTAGGAGGGGTTCACATGCAAAAAACACAAAAAATACACCCGAAAACACATGTAAAAATTAATAATTAATAATCTAAAAGTCGAAAGAGGGTGGAGGAAAAAGAAAAAAGGTGGGGAAGACACTTGGACACGGCTGGCAAATCAAATTGGAATTCCGATGCAAACAAGGCATGTTCATATAGAAAAATGTCAAAAAGACGCACGAAAAAGTCTCGAGAAACTGCAAAAATTAATATTGGACAAACCGTGCATCAAAATGACATGGAGTAAAAAGGAAGAATGTCTGGGGAAAAGTTGTTGTCAGGGCTATGAAGTCAGATCACGGTTCCGAAGCAAGCAAAGCGTTCACATGGAAAACCGTCCAAGTTACGCAAAATGCTTCTAAAATTAATAACTCGAGAACCGTGC
Source organism: Lygodium microphyllum (assembly GCF_053477565.2). NCBI lineage: Eukaryota > Viridiplantae > Streptophyta > Polypodiopsida > Schizaeales > Lygodiaceae > Lygodium > Lygodium microphyllum. Next base: position 5,796,501 of record NC_141150.1, on the reverse strand, counting down.
ACCAGAACAGGGGTGGGTAAAAGGGAAAAATGGTCATTCAAAGGGATGAACAGGGCTATAAGGTTGGATGTGGATTTCGGTGAACGTAGGGTGCGTACACTTGGCAGGACAACAGAATCGGGAAATGAAGGAAAACTGCAAGGGAACAGCCCCGAGGGTGGGTGAAAAATGAACGGGTGGGTGGGAAGGGACCCATCAGGGTAAAAGTAAGGCATGGCATACATGTATGAGCAGGTTGAGGCATATGCAGAGGGATATGCAATGTAGACGCGCAGGGACGCGTCCCCACACTTAAAACCTTAACGGGTAGGGTTGACCGAGCAACAGGGACCTAGGACCACTCAACAAACCAACCCCTAACGTCCCCACACTTAAAACATGATCGTCACTAAGAAACAGAAGGTGTAGGGTTAGAAAAATTTGACCCATATAGTAGAGAATCAAGGTTGATTGTCGATGGCACGTCCACTGTCGTTGTCGGCTGCAGGAGGTACCAAGGTATCTTCACATCACACGTCCTTCATGGCAGGGACCACGCGGCAGCACCCAGGGAGGTAGCTAGTTGAAGGAATCGCGTCGAATCGGTGTTGTTGACGAAGGAGAGTCACTCAACTTACAGCAGTCAGATGGGATGAGAGAACAGTCACTCGACCCATTACTAACATCTCTCGATGAAATCAGAATGAAAACCTATATTTCACACCCAGTTTAGGAATCAACAAGGGAATGGTACAGAGGGAGTATGCCAGGGTTCACAGTTGATGGTGCATCAGTGTGTCCAACCCGTCTGGCATAGGTGCAAGGAGGAAAGCAAGGGAGCCTTACAGTGCAGTGTACAGAACAGGGTGGTGTGTCCTGTGATGACAGTAGAGACCCACCCCATGGGTACATAGGGAAACGGAAATGTACCTGACTCCAAAGGTCGTAACATCCCTCAATCCTCACCTCTTGGTAATTGATTGAAGAAACTCCAGTCACACTCAGCCCACCCTCTGTCTCACGCTCTGTTGAAAGGGACGGAGGGCAACCATGTCCTAAAACCCATTGATGTAATCCTTATGGTCACTTGTGCAGAGGTTGTATGCCTTGTGCGCATTTGATGGTGCAACTGTGCATCCCGCCCTGTGTTGGCATACGGTGCAAGAAGGAAGGCCAGGAAGCCTTATGGTGCATTGCACAGAAACAAATTGTGTTTTGTGCATTGAGAGGCCCATCCCGTGCGTGCAACACTTCATTCACACTTCTCACCTCTCATTTGATTTGAAAGGAAAAGACTGGTCTCTCACCCCACCCTCTGTCTCACGCTCTGTTGAAAAATATAGAGGGCAACCCATATTCACTTCCCCATCCGATTAGGATGAAAGCTCGCCTCACTGGATTGTTTGTCGATAAAGATCGCATTGTTAGTTGTTGAAGAGGCATACCCAGGGAGGTAGCCATCAAATCGAACGTTGTGTTACATAGGACATAGCATCTGCTAGAGGACTGTCAAACACTCCGCAGAAAGGCACAGGACACAGCGTACCAAGGGAGGCAATTCGGAACTGGATCCTGGGGATGTCAATTGATGAATCCACTTTCTGGACTGCTAGGTGTTGCCACCTTTTCCACAGCCAGCTTCCCACCCAAGGGTGTTAAACACCTTTTCTTGGAACGAGGCCTGCTATGACAGGGAATTGCTTCCTTTTCTCCCATAACAATTTTTTTTTGGTTGGTTTTTTTTCCTTTTTTTTTCTCCTATTCCCGAGGGTGTCTCCACCTTTTCTCGAAGAATAGGTCGGCATGACAGGGACCGAAGTCCTTTTCTCCCATGATCGATATATCTTTCTTTTTTTTTTCAAGTAACAAGGAGAATGGTAGAAATACCATGTGTCAAAACCATCCTTGCCACTGTCGCTGGTGGAAAATAGAGGATAAGATATCAGGGCTGGAAGGTGGGGCTGAGGGGACAGAGGGTTGTGTCCACCTCATCAGGAGTGGCTGAAGAACGGCTATCAGAAGTAGCATCAAAAGAGATACAGTGCCATGCCAATGAGGGAAAGGATCAGGTGACCGTGATTGTCAAGATCCCCAAGGAGGAAAGTACTTCTTCAGGCGATATCCATTGATCAGGAAGGGATCATCAGAGGCATCAACGGTCTGCACTTGGACAGAGCCATTAGGATTGACGGCAAGTACCTTATATGGGACCATCCATCGCTGTTGAAGCTTGCCAGGAAACTTGCTAAATCGTGAATCATAGGCTAGGACGAAATCACCCTCCTTGAACTCCTTGTGCTTGATGAAGCTGTCATGGTAAGCCTTACGTCGGGCTTGCGTGGCTTCCATGCACTGTAGAGCCATCCTGCAAGTTTCGTCCAAACATTCCAAGTGCAGGAGACGGCGTTGCAGTGAATCATCGTCCCCCAAACGCTCTTTGATAGCCACTCTCAAAGAGGGCAATTCCAGTTCTACAGGGAAAACAGCTTCTATACCATACACCAGCTGGAAGGGTGTCTGTCCTGTTACTGCTTTATAGGAGGTTCTGTACGCCCAGAGGGCCTCTGTAAGTCGATCATCCCAATCACAATGATGTGCGGCAATTGTTCTTGTCCGGATCGAGCTGAGGATGCGATTGGTGACTTCGACTTGGCCATTGGCTCTGGGGTAATAAGGAGTGGACTTGCGATGGCGGATCATATACAACTCTGTCAACTCTTCCATGACTTTATTAATGAAATGAGTGCCTCTGTCACTTACCAGCTCTAGGGGACTGCCAAAATGGGTGATGATATTCTCGTACATGAACAGGGCCACACTGTTACCATCGTCCCACTTTAGGACTTTAGCTTCACACCACTTTGTGACATAATCCGTACATACCAAGATGTATCTGTTCTATTTCCTTCTGGTGGGAGGATCGATCGGGCCTAGAAGTCAATACCCCACTTCTCAAATGGCTTCAAAGGAAGGATAGGTTGCAGTGGCATGGCACTTGTTTTAGTAGGTTTTCCCATTCTCTGACAAGCATCACATCGCTTACAGTAATCATAGGCATCCTTATGAATAGTTTGCCACCAGTATCCTGCTAGCAAAGCCTTCCTGGCTGTGGCTTCTCCTGCAAAGTGGCACCCACATGGCTCGTCATGGCAAGCCTTTAGAACAATCCCAATCTCATCTCCTGCAACACATCTTCGGAGCACTTTATCTTTACCTTTCTTGTACAGTGCACCGCCTAACAGGGTGTAGGGGGCTGATTCCAATAGAAGCTTCTTCCTTTCCCGACTAGAAATGCCAAGAGGGCACTGTTGGGTTGCCAGCAGATTGGCGATGTCTGCATACCAGGGGGTTACAGTTTCTATGAGGAATAGGGAAGCATCAGGGAGGTCTGGATCATCATGCTCCTCGTCTACAGTCTGTGGGATACGCGATAGATGATCAGCCAGAACATGGGAACGACCAAGTTTGGTGATTACCTCAAAGTCGAACTCCTGAAATAGAAGGAGCCATCTCATCATTCGTCCTTTCACGTCTACTTTTTTCATCAGGAAGGACAGGGCCTCGTGATCCACATAAAATTTAAAGTGGGTAGATATGAGGTAGTGGCGAAACTTCTCTAGGGCAAGCACCATCATTGCCAAGCACTCCAGCTCTGTCACTATGTAGTTTCGTTCTCTATCAGTGACTTTTCGGCTTGCGTAATAGATGGGCTGATCCAATTTCGAGGGGCCCTTTTGACATATAACTGCACCTAAGCCTTCAACTGATGCATCAATGTGTACATGAAACTCCTTCGTCCAATCAGGAGGCTGCATAATGGGTGCCTCTATCAGACACTGCTTCAGAGTGCTGAAGGCTGCGTCACATTCTTCCGTCCAAATAAACTCTGCATCTTTCCTCAGAAGCTTGTATAAGGAGGTTGCCTTTGTTGAAAAATGGGCTATGAACCTTCTGTAGTAACCCACGTGGCCTAGGAATCCCCTCAACTGTTTGAGGTTGGTGGGTGCTGTCAGAGCTGCAATCTTTTCGATCTTTGCAAGGTCTGTTGATATCCCTTGTGCAGAGACAATGTGGCCCAATAAAACTCCAGAAGAGACCCCAAAGATGCATTTGTCGGGGTTGAGGGAAATCCCATACTTCCAAATGTCCCCAGTGTTCACGGATCAAACTATAGACACAGAAGTCATCCAAATAGACCTCAATAAAGTCGTGTAGATGATTTTTTTCTGTCTCGCTTTCATAACCTTCTTCTTCAATATCATCTCCATCCTCTTTGGTCTCTGTCTCTGTCTCTGTCTCTGTCTCTGTCTCTGTCTCTGTCTCTGTCTCTGTCTCTGTCTCTGTCTCTGTCTTTGTCTCTGTAGGAGCTCTGTAAGAGAAGAACAAGTTCTCTGTTTCATCTTCTGCCTCTGTCTCTGGCTCTGCTATGGCCATGTAACAGGGAGAGCAGTACATCCATGCTTCTATCTCACTGTCAGAAGTGATTTCAAAAATCGTTATTGGTTCAGGCAGGAAGTATTCACCCATTGATAATGGCTTTGCATCTTTTAGGAGTTGGCTTACCGTATCCATTGTTAAGGCACGTGCCTCTATTTTCTTGGGAAGGAATTGTTTGATAACATCTTCTTCTGCTAATGTTCCATCTATAGCCTCATTAGGGGAGTTAGAATATAATTCCAAGGAGGTGGATCCATGTCCTTTTTGAGCACCATATAGCTTCAGCGCCACTTTATTAGGTCCTCTACCCAAGGTCAAGGTTCCTTTGAACCAATCCATCCTTGCTCTGGCTTCAAAAAGCCATGGTCTGCCCAGTAACAGAGGGTAGGATGTACCATAAGAGTTTGGCTTCACCACCAGATAGGTTAGCCAATAATCTTTTCTGGCTATTGTTGTCTTCACATATGGGAGAATGCCCAAAGGCTTGATTATGCTCTGATCCGCCAGTCTGATGAGCCATTGGGTTGGTTGCACACCTTGTAGGCCTAGATCCTTCATTGTCACATCCGTCATAATGTTCACTGATGAGCCACCATCAATCAGTGCATTTGCAATGAAGCAACCTTCAATCCACACGCCAGTCTCTGGGTTACCCGGATCTAGGAAGGCGTTAGCCACATCCACTTATTTTACAGGCTCTGAAGCTTTGTTGGACTTTGTTGCTGTTGAGGGAGCAATCCTTAAGCCATGTCTTCTTGTCAGTATACTTTTGTACCTTTTTCGACAACTGGAAGACAACACCGACAATTGTCGGAATGTGAGGTTTGGTTTAAAGGTATCTAGATCTCTGACCAGATCGTATTCCTTAATAGGATCCACTGGCTTCTCTAACCGATTAGGGAATGGGGCAACACCCATTTTTATTTTCCTTTTTTCTTCCAACAGAGGCATCATGGGAACTTCTTCTGCCACTTGTGGCACTTCCTCCTCTTCTATCTCCTGGACCTCTAGTCCTGTTTCTGGAACTGTCTTTGTGACTCCTTGTGGCACTATAGTGCTCTGTACGGCACTGTCAGGCTCTGTTCTATTCTGTTCTTCTGGTGAAAGATTAAACTTCACTTTTCTGGCAAGAGGATTATTTTCTTTATGGATAGGTGGTTCCTTCTTCTTTGCACGCGTAATGGCAGCACCTTCCAATTCCACTAAATTGGAGGTAGGCTCTTGGGCCTTGGCCGGATTATCAGTAGCACTGTTTTTCACTAGGGTTGGGCTTGGATAGTCTTTTGCAGTGTGGCCTTCTCCTTTGCATCGACTGCATAAGGGCTTATAATCCACTGACTTTCTGGGATTTGGACAATTTGGTGAAATGTGTCCCTTTTCTCCGCATCTAAAACACTCCACTTCTAATCTCTGACCACCGCCAGACTGTCTTCCTCTGTAACTTTGAGAGGGAAACCTCCTTGGACCGAAATTAGGACCAAACTCTCTAGGCTTGGGTCCAATATCTTGTGTTGTCATTTTGGATTCCAGCAAGTTGAATCTTGTGTCTTCTTCCTTCCTTCTCCTATCATGCATCTCCTTCAAAGAGCAAATATCCTCTGTATGGTTCTTCCGCAAACAGTAGGAACATAAGACTCCAGGAATGGTTGGTTTTCGTGTACATTCAGTGGCTAAATGGCCTGCTTGATGACACTTACCACACCAAGTATTTGACCGCATCACATCCCTTCCTGCTCCTGCCACATTGGATATGCTAGCGGTATTCACTTTCAGCATCTGTAGCTGCTCTGTAATCACATCCATCAACTCCTTTTTTATATTTGCAACTGAGTTGGATAAATAATCCTTCAAGCTTTCTCCTCCTAAGGCACTGGCAGTAGGGTTTTGAGGAGTCTCTGTAATCACTGCATAAATAGGTTGGGTTGACGTAGAGGGGTCTCTGTTCTGATTCTGATTCAGAGCTCCTGTTTGAACTGTTGCCTATTGGCTCCAATTGGTAGGGTTCCACTGTTGCTATTGATTTGGCATTGCGGAAATTGGTTGGGACCATTGTTGTTGTGGTTGAACCATCATTTGAGGCATTGATTGTGGCCATTGTGGATTTGGTGCACTGTACTGTGATACTGGGGGCATCTATTGGTAGGGGTAGGGGACAGTCTCTGGGATTGCATTTGGTGGGTACATCATTCCTAGCATCAGAGGAGGTAGGACTCCTCTTCCTAGATTCATCGCCAATCTAGCTTCCACTTCATCGTACAGTCTTGCACCTTCTGTTGCAGCTTGCAGTGTGGCTGGTCTTTGCAGCTCCACAAACTTACGGACTTCTGGTTGTAATCCTCTGAGAAACACCCCCTTCTGAATGCCATCATCTAGATTATGGTTAGTCCATCTCTTCAGGATGGATTCCATTCGTGAGACATAAGCTTCTACTCTTTCTCCAGAGGACTGACTTAAATTCATAAATTCCTCTCACATCTGCTCTTCAAAACCTTCACGCCTGAATTTAGTGAGGAAGGCCAACTTCAGGTCATCCCATGTGCCAAAAGTTCCTGCTACTTGTCTCTCATACCAGTGAAACGCCGCGCCCTTGAAAGTGGTGGGGAATATTGCTAACCAATGCTCAGGGGTTCTGGCATTGTTAGCCACACATGCTACCATAAACTCTGCTATATGAAGATCAGGATCTTCATTGTACTCTCCCTTAAAAACTGGCATGGAACTACATTCGGTGGCCTATCATCAATATTTCCACGACAGATCAGGCTCGGAAGTGGACCTCCAGCAGGAGGAGGAAGGGCTTGATGTGCCATTGGGACTTCTGTAAAGAGTTCCGCAAGGGCGTCAAAGGCGGCTTCTCCTACGAGCTCGTTCTCGGCTCTGATTCTTGCTTTCTCTCTTCTCACGTATCTATGGACTCGTTCTAACGCTTGCCTCTTTATTGTGTCATTCATCAGGGGGTTGGCTCCACTATGTTGTTAGTGCTCCATAGAGGGATAACAGAAGGCTTCAGTCTCTGGAGGACTCTCTTGCCAACATCTCCTCTACTTCTTTCTTTTCAACGTCTCTGAATTTTGCTTTCATGCCACTGCACAGAGGAAGGTATTCGATTCTGAAGGTGTCAAAATGCATACGTCTAAGCATTGTGGTGGTGCCATCATCATAGTAATGCTAGCTTCTGATGGTTTCAATAGTGTATGTTGTGAAAAACACTCTGTCTACCAACTTCCAGTGGGTTGCCAATTGAACAAACAGAAGATTGTCAGAACACCAAGCATCCCATGTATCTTGCTGTTGAGCATCCACGAACAAATTCCAACTCTTTTCCTTCTTTTCTTTGTGAACCTCCACAGACCAAGACTCCTGAAGCTTCTTCACAATCTCCCACTTGATGATGTCTGGAAAATTTTCAATGAATGCCAAATCTTCCATGTATGGTCATTCTCTCTATTTCTACTCTTCAGTTTGTTCCCAAAAAGTTTCCCACTAAGATGCAAGTTTCTGTTGCTTCAACAAGAGGAGGAAACTATCCACCACATAGAGCATGCATCATGATGGTGATATGTTTCCGCCATTGTGGGATGAAATTCTTGTGGAAAGTGGCTTTGATTATGAGAAATTCCAACTCTTCAGTGGAAGAAGGAACTTTACAAACATCCATTGAATTCTTCTCTTCTTGGCAATGCCATTTCCTTCATTTTCAGCCTCTTCTGGTGCTTGTTGATGGCAAGTTTCCCCGGCTGCGCACCAAAAACATGGAGCCCCAAGAGGAACACTAAGGAAAAGGAAATTCTCTTGCAAGAAAATCTATCTTGTAACATCAATAAGCTTTTTTATTAGGTTTTATATGATCACAATGAAGAAAAGAACACCATGCACAATAAATCTTCATGCAGCATCATGTAGATCTCCCACGGATTTGATAGAATCAACCATATTATTCAACATCTTCACAAAATCCATCAATATAACAAAGAAAGCAAAGGAATACACCATCTTTGAATAGGAATCAATCACATATTATTCATCTTCAATGTCTTCATAGTTCTCTCTCTCAATCTCTCATATACAATTACACCGTTTTGATAGAGTTGGCTATCTCTGACTCTCTCTCTCTCTCCATCAATAGTACATCATCTCCTCACTACAATCACTCAATAATCACCCTCAATAATCTTTCTTAGGTCGTGGATACACCTCCCAAGAGGTATGTCTGATATGAAGAGGCACCAGAGCCACTACAGTGTCTTTTCATAGCTCACTACTGTCACTTCACTCCAGTCTTTACTTGAGTCTTCAGCAGCTACTTCTTTCACTTATTTTAGCTCTTTTGAACTTGTATTCACCTCTTTCCAAGGCTAGAAAACTTTCCCAAGCTACACTCTCATCCAACAGAACACATACAGAAGCATACAGAAGGTCTACAGAAACTCATCAGAAGCTCAACAGAGAGTTACAGAAGGTCAACAGAAAGCATCAAAACCACATAACTCATACCAAAACCATTCCAAACCATCAAAAATCACTCAATAAGCTTTCAAACAATCTCAAACCCTATCAATCAATACTCCATCCTTCCATACAAAGAGAAAACAGAACAAAACAGAAGCTCAATAGAAGCTATCAGGACCAAACAGAACATATCAGAACATCAACAGAACTTCACATCTCTACTAATAAACATCATGAGCTTAATAAAACCATTCCAACCTATCCAAAACACTCTCAAACCACTTCCAAACCAATCAATCATTTCATAAAATCAACCATTCAGCTCTCAAAAATAACAAAAATCAGCCAAAAAATAGGTCATTTCAACACTCAACAGTTTATCTTATCATTTTTCTTGATTGTTGTTGCTTGGGGGAAAAAGAAAAAGAAGAAGGAAGATATAAGGGATGACAACAATGTATGGTAGAATGAGAGGCTGATGGTGATCATGGGTGGTGGAAAGCACCACATGTAGAAAAGTAGGGTGGTAATATTAAGGTACTACAAATAAGGTAAAAGGGCGAAGGGATGGAAGAAAGTGCCACAATTGAAGGGGAAGATGAGAAAGGGGGTAAGATCAAACGTAAGAACAATGGTGTTTAATATTCATATTAATATTTTATTAATTTTTTTAGGTTAAGGATTGGGGGGATATGATGGGATGAGGGAAGAAAGCAAACATGGATACCGTGTGGAGGATGAGGGAGAGAGGGACACATAGATGAAGAAGTAGGGCTGAAGTTGTTATATGGATGGCATTAGATCTATGGAGCTCATGAAGCCAACGAGTCCTTCTCTTCCTTCTTAGCTACATCGCAACTTGAAGACCTCAAATGCCATGCACTCCATCTTCTTCTTATTTCCCTCCTCCTCCAATTCCTTCTTCCTTCTTTCTTCATGCTTCTCCTTTCTTCTTCTTTGGTTATTGGTTGGGAACCAGGCAAACAGTGATGTAGAGGGAAGGGTATTCTTTTGAAGAATATAGGATTCTTTGGGATGACGAGAAAGAGGAGGCCGTGCTGGTATGCAGATCATGTGGTGAGTGGACAATCATGGTGGAAGGGGGAGAGGTCAAGAGGAGAAGAGAAGGTGAAAGAGGGGGCAAGAGTTGTGGGCGACTCATGAAGAAGGTTGCCAACAATGAAGTTGAATAGGGAGGGTGTGATGGAAGGGTTGTGGTGAAGGGAAATAATAAGGGAGAGGGTAGGAAAGGTAAGGGGAAAGAAATGCCTTGCTGCACTACACACTAATCCTATGGAAGGGGTGACTTGACTTCATCTTCTCATCTTGTGTGTCTATCTTCGCCTACTCGCTTTCTCTTCTTGCTTGTTGTTTTCAGCATCTTGTTGACCCTAGCTCCCTCTATCTTATGCCCTCTTGTGCTTCAACTCTTCTTTCTTTTGTGCTTCAACTTTGCTTTCAATTTTGGGCATTATGTTGCACTTGCTGATGTCAGGTTCCTTTTGAACCATCTCCCCTTTGCAATCTCTTGCAAACTCTCTTCTTCTATTTCTGCCATCGTAGTTGCTCACGAGAGGGCACCAAGAAATTTGAGAATCACAAAGAGATCAAGAGTCCTTGAGCGGGTGTAGACTCCTTGTCATCGAGTGCCAAAGCCTAATGAACCTGCACAAACCAGAAACTTGGATGCATGGTAGGTTTGACCGGATCCACTGTCAAGAGGGCATCTGAACCCTCTGCCTTCATGAGCTGCTGCATTGGGTCGGTTGTTGGAATCCACGGCCACCACCGGTGCTATGGCAAATGCAATCGCAAGCCTAGGTGCCTCCATCGCTGCACATATCATTTTTTTCTAGCGCTATGTGGTGGGCATCCTACCCTCTCTCTCTCTCTCTCTCTCTCTCTCTCTCTCTCTCTCTCTCTCTCTCTCTCTCTCTCTCTCTCTCTCTCTCTCTCTCTCTCTCTCTCTCTCTCTCTCTCTCTCTCTCTCTCTCTCTCTCTCTCTCTCTCTCTCTCTCTCTCTCTCTCTCTCTCTCTCTCTCTCTCTCTCACTCACTCGTCAAGGACCATGAGGGTGACTTTACACCGAAGGGGTAGGGTCTCGATGTGGCAGGTGGCATGGCAGGTAAGTGATGGACGACCATGTGTCCTTCATTGTTGGCAAGTCCCTCAACAGCATGTAGATGTTGCTCTCCCTATCCTCATCTATCCTCATGTACACGTCATCTCTCTCTCTCTCTCTCTCTCTCTCTCTCTCTCTCTCTCTCTCTCTCTCTCTCTCTCTCTCTCTCTCTCTCTCTCTCTCTCTCTCTCTCTCTCTCTCTCTCTCTCTCTCTCTCTCTCTCTCTCTCTCTCTCTCTCGGATAGACGATGATTGAGCCAAAAATGTTATGACCACTGTGTGGCAGTTTCCTCTCACATCTCATTAGCATCCGCTGTCTACGTCAAGTCTGGAACCAAGTTGCCCGTCACGTGGTACTGAGTACATTATACATCCATGTCTCTCTCTCTTGAATCGGTGTTTGTTTGTGCCAATGGTTACTATCCATATTCCATCCTAGACTCTCTGATCTCTTGCAGCAACTATCCCATACTTCTTCTCGTTTGTAGAAATGTGGCATATAGACAACAACATCCAATAGACACACATAGAAAGAACACACCATGCATGTCCCTCTTTCTGTCAATCTATCTCTCTCTATAGCTAATGATGAGGACGATGATCATGACGATGGGATGTGTGTAGGTGCAATTCATATTTTCCCCTATCTTGAAAAGCAACAATAGGCAGCAATGCAACAAAGTAGGGACTTCTTCAAACTTCTACTCAACATCTCAAATTTTGTTTTCATTGTAAGAAAAGCAAGCTCTCTCTCTCATGTACATTTGTTGCGATTCCGCATGTCCCTTGCTTGTGAAGCCCTATCAACCACTCTCCAATTTTGGATGCTTCTTATTTTTCTTTTCAGTCCCTTTTCTTGTTGACCTTGTAATTAAGGCCAGCAATATCTAACCTCCTCCTTTCTGCATTCTTTATAAGCATCAAACTAGGTTTGACACTGATTTTTGCCATCTTTTGTCCTCTGAAAATGAAAGAGCTATGCAAAACTCAAAGAAAGGTGTCGATCATGATCCTGCAAAGATAGGCTTTGATGGGATGTGACTCTTCTTCTGTGCCTAACACAGATGCCTTTATCTTCTTCTTCTCCTATCAATTCTTGCTATGGTGTATGCAGACTATTTTCTTTTTCTATGTTTCATATCTCATAATGAGAAAAGCATGTTCTTGATCATGCCCATTGGCTCCACAAAACCATGGCAAGACAACAAACTACAAAGAAATAGAATTCTTTCTTCTAGCTTGACTTTCATTATCTTCTTTCTTCCTCTTGTGTATCTTCCTATTTTTCTTTCTCTTCCTCCTTTCATCTCTCTCTCCTCTTCTTTTGTGTACTATGAGTGTGCCACCAGCTTCTCAATTTAGCACTACATCAAGATTTCTTGTCAACAAAAATATCCCTCAAGTTGTTGTTGAGATCAGCCGGCTGCACACCAAAATGACAGCAACCCTCCCACAAACATAAATAACCACAAGACCGAGGAGAAAGCACACAAAATCTATGTGCATGGCTTTGCCATTGATCTCAAAAATTGAAAAGAAACCATAAATCTCTCTTAATAATAAACAATTTTTTCATCTTCATCCATAGCTTCAACCATTATGCAAGAACAAAAGAGAAAAGAGAAATTTCTGCACAAAAGACAGAGGAGAGAGAAGAGAGAACAAATTTTTGGCACCACCAAAAAGGGAGAATATGTGATTGGAGAAGAGAGGGAAGGGAAAGAGGCACATAACCACTCATGCACTCCATCCCACCTCTTCCCCAAAAAGCACACCCCTTCATATTTTATTATTTCTTTGAAACTTTGATACATTTGATATTATAAGTCCTTTGCTTTAATTTGAGTATTCCTACCCTTTACAAATGCATGCACATAACACTTAAAAGCATACCATTGACTTTAATAGATGTGGCCCCCCCTCCCCCTTATGTGGGATATCATTTTAGTGATTTTGTAACAATATAGTATTATTCTCTTGACAAAACATAAAAATATGGTGCATGCTTGGATTCTTTTGTGCCTTGTTTTTATGCTTTTTTGGTGTCATCAAGAAGAAGAAGAAGACCACTAGGAGAAGGACAAGCCTCATTAGTCCTTCTATTTTGATAGACTTTTTTAGCCTTGTATTTCCTAGCCCTAGGGAGCTCTCTCTCTCAACCCCTGAGACCTACAGACCGGTTATTGGTCAAGTGTTTCAAGCCAAGCGTCCATGGATACCTCTCACATAGCCGACACGCTCTTCCTACCTATGGGGTGTAGTGAGCTTACCTTGATGCTTGATCGAGTACCCTCCTCTCCCGTGCACACTAGTAGCTCCACGATCCTCAATGTAAATCCCTCTCCGTCAAGCTCCATCCTCCATAGCCACACAAGACAAAAGAAGAGAAGAGGAGAGAAGAAGATGAAGAGAGGAGATGGGGAGCTTCTTCTCCTCGATCCCTCACTCTCACACACTCACTCCCTCACTCTCTCACATGGGAGATGCAGAAGCTATGGGAGGGCTAATGCAGACTTGGGTAATGTAAGTTAGGACGTTGGTTGGAAAATCACCCGAGTTGATGTGGCTAGCCACATATAGCTCCTCTTTCGTAAAGATGCAATCAATGTAAGGATGGGCCAAGGCTTGGTCGTCTAGGTGTTTGTTTTGAGTGATGGCCAAGACCCTGAACAATGTTGGTGCTATGTAAGTTGGATCATAATCAATTATTTTAATGGCACATCACTACTCAACATTAGTCATTACTTGGCAACCCCATTTCTCCCATTGGAGACATAGAATGCACTATTTTTGTAAAAAAAATGAGTCAGAATCAGCGAGACGAGTGAGTTTCTCAAGCTCAGTGGGTGGCACACGCCTTTGGGGCTTGTGGTATGATGTTATTAGCCATCTAATGAGCATGTGCTCTTTTGACATTTCACCATTATCGATCAACTCCTTTGCAACCTTGGGGAGTTTTACAATCATGAACGCATATTCTTCCCAAGTGCAAGATAAGGAACGAACATCGGAGGCAAGGGGTTCATCAAGCAAGCCGAGGTCAAGCCTTTCATAGCTCCTAACGAACATGGTGAAAGTGTTGTCCTAGCAAACGTGGTGAAAGTGTTGTCCAAGAGCTTGATGCTATGAGTAGGTCACTTTTGGTGCTTTGGCACCCATTTAAGCATGGGGTCCATGGCTTTGGGGATGGCCTTAGTTGGTGGTGGTTTTGTAGTTTGGGTGGGTTGTGATGAGTCACGACCCCCCTCCCTAGGCTTTGTCCTAGGTAGCTCTATCGCTAGCATAGCATGCTTTGGTGGAGCCTTGCTGCCCTTGCTGAAAGATGTCACAATTCGAATGTTGCCAATGGTAAGGTGAATACCCTATAGATCGTAATCTACGTTGCAATGTGCATGCTTCTTGAAAGTGCATCCTAATAGCGATTCTTGACGTGCATCCTTCGTATTTGGCAATACATAGAAGATGATTAATAGGCTCTTAGACTCAATAGAGACTGCGATCTTTCACTTCCCTAGGAGTGCATATGACTTTCCCCTGAACGAGCTGAGTTTAGCATTGGTGGGTTGCAATTGTAGTTGACCAATGAGGGTCTAATGAGCGTGAGTCAATACATTAAAGTGAACTCCCTCATCGATCAAGGCATCAAATGTGTTATCATGCCACTACACGCAAACACAGTGTGAAAAACTCTAGAGTGCATCATCATCCGACCTTCTTATTGATCTAGAGAGCCAATGTCATCTGAGTCATTAGTGCTAGTGTAAGTGGCATGGGTGGTCCAAAAATACTAGATTTTTGGACAATTTTAGCTTATTTTTTATATTTTAGATATTATTTATTATAAATATCTTAAAAATCTAGAAAAACTTCTAGAATAGGGTGGCATGCAAAAATCAAATTCACTTGTGTAACAGACAGTCATGTCAGTGTCTTCCTCACTCTTTCTCTTCCAATCTCCATAGCTTCTGCATTTGTCATGCTCTAAATCTTGCATATTTAACATGGTATCAAAGCTCAGCTAAGCATGGCACAACTCTCCTTTCACTCCTCTCAAATTTTCTTCATCTCACTCTAGCTCAACTTGAGTGCATGACCCCCATTTCTCACTTGAATCTCACAGTCACCTTATGGCAACCATAGCCAGACAAGACATATTGTACTTGGAGCTTTCATATCTCATCATAGAGGTCATATCTTTGGAAGCTTCCTTCTAGAAAGTTGTTCCTTTACTTAGGGATAAACTTCCTATCCCATAACTTCTTGACATTGGCCACTCCAAAGCCTAGCATTGCCAAAATGAGTGGCTGATGCCTAGAATGCACCTGCTGCCATTCGTACTGCTGCCGCCATCACTATAGTTTGCGATGTTGACAACCACCATAGGGCATTGATAGCCCATCCTTCAAGCTTCATTTCCATATAAAAAGTTTTTAAAATGATCAAGTATAGCTCCTGCAATGTCAGAAAAACCAGGCTTTCCCCAAAAACCCTAACTGTGACTCCATAACCATTTTCACCTAAGCTCAAAAATCTTATCATTTTCTCTCTTGTGCCACCTAGAGCAACCCATTGCCACTCTGATCTACTAGGGGAAGGACCTGGAAATATTGAAGAAGGATTGACGACCTAGAACGAAGAAGATTCAAGTTCAGACATTGTCTTTACATAGTGTGTTTTCACATTGTCATTACTTGTGTCTCTTGACACATTGTAATCAGCTCTTCTACTAATAAAATCTGAGAATTCTGGAGTTGATTTGCTACTATTCTTGCAAATTCAACATGCAAAAGACTCTCCAATAGCTCCCTTCAAAGGAGTCGGGTTTCACACTTGGAAAACCCACATCAAACTTATCCTAATGAAGAAAGGCCTATAGGCCATTACCATTGGAAAAGAGAAGAAGCCTCGTGATGCTGACCTTGCAATCACTTGGCAAAAGAATGATGATAAGGCTCATGCCATTATCAAATTGGAGCTAGAAAATAGCTATATCCACCATGTGGATAATTGTGATGCTCACAGGATCCATGGAAGAGACCTGACACTTTGTTTGGTGCACAGTATAAGTCATCAAAGTATGGTCTCTTGATTGAATTTTTCAAGCTTGAAATGAAGTCCACCATATCACTTGCCACACATCTAAATTACATGGAAGGACTTCTAACCCAGCTTGCAGGAATCAACATTAAAATGGAAGAAGATGTTTGCATTGGTGTTCTACTTAAAAGTTTGCCTCGTGAATATAATAATCTATCAACAACTCTAATCAATATGCCAAACCCTAAGCTTGTTGATATCCAGGAATCACTGTTAGAGGAGGAAAAGAAGCTAAAGGCAAGAAGGATCAACTTTTCTGTGACTTCTGCAAAAGGACCAAACACACCGAGAAGTTCTGCCACACCAAAAAGAGGTCCCAAAATGTCTATCTAGTTGATGTTAAAGAAGAAGAAGAACATGGAGCAAACAAAGAAGAACGAGAAAATATCACTAGGAGAAAACCTCATCAGTCCTTCTATTCGGATAGACTCTTTTAGCCTTGTACTGCCTAGCCATAATGCTTCAAACATAAACTTATAAACTCCTCGTGTAGCCTTGTACTACAGCCTCTATACACTTTTTGTGAGTCCCCCTGTTACAGCCTCTAGATGTCCACCATATTTGTGGTACCCACACTTAGCCTTTTCTGTGACAACCTCTGGTGTTTTTCCATGTCTATGGTGTGCCCACACTTTTCAAGTGTTGCTTTCACTAAATCCTCTATATGCTTTGTACTTCTGGTTGTGAATGAGGAGGGGTGTTGAGATGCTTGCAATCACACCTACTTCAATCTCTTTGTAAGGAGCAGTGAGGGCTCAGGACTATAATCCCATATGCACAATAGGAGAAGTGCTACCATCCAATTTCCTATAAAGCATTGTACTTGCTCTCTTTTCAAATGCAATGCCATTGTACTTTTGTCCTTCAATAAAGTCTATGTGTCACTGTCAGTCAATAGACAAGATTGTGTTTATGAGTCCAAGCTTCCATCTTGAAACCTAATTCACTTGTGTAACAAACAGTCATGTCAGTGTCTTCATGAACTCACTCTTTCTCTTCCAACCTCCATAGCTTCCTCATCTGCCATGCTCTAGATCCTGCCTATTTAATAGGAATATATCTACATATGTACATACCTATGCTCAAAAGATGAAAATATTTGGAGTGGCTCAGCCAGTATTTTATTCAGATTGTTGTACATGAATTGAAAGCATGAAATACTGAATTGTACATGCAGAATGTTGACTAGGTAGCTTTCAAGAAGACACTCAAGGAAGAATTTTACATTGAAGATACCAGTTTGATTACGCGAAAAACTTTTCAGGAGTGGGTTTTAAAACCCAATAAGGATATTGTGGCTACATAATTGTTGAGGGAATTTGAAAGTCAATTTGAGCAGTTAGATCTTGCGAAATAGCAAGCTCTTGCAAGTCAAAAAATTGAATTTTTTCTACAAGCAACAAATCCTGAGCTTCAAGATAAGCTTGATAATTTGCTAGAGGATCAAACTACACGCTGTTACTACACTTGTGAAAAAGCATAGAAGAAGAGATTGATTGCATGCCTCTAGCTTTCCCAATGTTACAAGCAAAACATTTGATGTATCCAGTAAGCCACCCACTTCTGTGGCTAACCTTATGGTTGTACCTGCTATTGTTTCCACTGTTAGGGAGAAAGATGTATTAGATAAATTGTTCAAAGGCATGTGATATCTTCAGTTGAAGGTCGCGAAATTGGATGAGAAAGGAAAAGAGGAAAGGAGACAAGGAACATCTTTTCCCTAAACCAGGGAAAAGATGTATGTGGTGTGATAGTTTGTAGCATGAAAGGAAGGATTGTACTGCTTATCAGGAGGCCTTGGCACACGATAGCTCATCTTTTGGAAAGATGGCAAGATTCGGACCCGAAAGATGGTGAACTATGCCTAAGCAGGGCAAAGCCAAAGGAAACTCTGTTGGAGGCTCATAGCGATATCAACATGCAAATCGTTTGTCAGACTTGTGTGTAGGGGCGAAAGACTAATCGAACCATCTAGTAGCTGATTCTCTCTGAAGTTTCCCTTAGGATAGCCAGAGCTCCTCACAGTTTTATCATGTAAAGCAAATGATTAGAGGCATTGGGGGTGAAACAACCTCGATCTATTCTCAAACTTTAAATAGGTAAGCAGTCGGGGTTTCTCTATTGAACCCCAGCATGGAATGCAAGCTCCAAGTGGGCCATTTTTGGTAAGCAGAACTGGCGATGAGGGATGAACCGAAAGCCAAGTAACGGTGCCGAACTACGCACTCGAACTACGCACTAACCTAGATCCCACAAAGGGTGTTGATTGATTAAGACATCAAGATGATGGTCATGGAAGTCGAAATCCGCTAAGGAGTGTGTAACAACTCGCCTGCCGAATCAACTAGCCCCAAAAATGGATGGTGCTAAAACACGCAACCTTTACCCAGCCCCATCGGGGTGAGTGTGAGGCCTTGATGAGTAGGAGAGCATGGGGATTGTGGCACAGATCTAGGCACGAGCCCGAGTGAAACGGCCCTGAAATGCTTATGCAATTGTACATACTTCTACTTTTGGGGTCTACGGTTGGATAGAATGCATGGCCAAGTGGTCCAAAGGCTGCAATATGACACATGCTTTGCATGCAGCTGAAAAGAGAAAAGTTACTTGATAGTGAAATGTCTCGTGCATGGTAAGACATTCGTGACATAACTAGTTGGGAATCACCTCGGTAGATGCATATTTAGTGGATGCATATTTAGCAAAAGGGAAAAACACAGATGCATTTGTGGAAGAGAAACAGAAGAGAGATGAAGATAATGCAGGGATATCTAAAGAAGTGACAAAAAGAAGTGTGGATTTTTCTAAAGTTGTAAATCAACCACCTCCCAAGTATGTTATGGAAGAGGTTAGACAAGAGCAGAAACAAGATAGCAAGCAAGAGGGCAAACAACTAGGATATTAGGTGTAGTCTAAATACCTTAGAAGATCCTATATTGGAAGATTCAACCATTGCACCTATAGATTTTCTTAATGCATCTGAAGAGGTTTACGAAGATCATGTTTTTTTTTATGTAGGGACTCAAACAGAGATTGGTGACGTGGATGCACATGATTTGCAGAATGATAAAGTTATCATTTATAAGGCAGTTCATGAACTCAAAGATATGCCTCTAGAGGATGTTAGATGTAATGCTCCATAGTTGGAAAATGTTTCAGATGCTTTGTCAGAGGCCTTGATAGGAAATTCTAAGATGCTTCAAGATATAGGTTGCTTCATTATTTTTGGTGATGGTGAGAATGTGTTGGATGCAAGTGAGGCTCAATTTATGTTGCATGTGGAGCAAAAAGGTTATCAAAAGTAGCTTCTCATGCGATGGACTTTGAAAGAGCAAGCATGTTGCTATGTTATTTTTTATGGGTACATTGATAGCTTATATATGGAGATTCCATAGCCTCTAGTGTATGATATGCATCCAAGGCCTTATGACCCTAGAAGGGATACTAAGTATGGCTCCAGAGTTATGCAGATGCTGAGTAAAGGGAATACCTTCTTATATTCATGATGAGTGACAAGTTGACACTATGGGTGTTTGATTCAGGTGATGCATTAATGGCACATACCAGAGGATGTACAGGTTTAGAGGGGTTGGATGTCATGCCACTACGCAAACATAGTGTGAAAAACTCTGGAATGCATCATCATCCAACTTTCGTATTGATCTAGATAGTCAATGTCATTTGAGTCATTAGTGCTAGTGTCAGCGGCATGGATGGTCCAAAAATACTAGATTTTTTGACAATTCTAGCCTATTTTTTATTTTTGGATGTTATTTATTGTAAATATCCTAAAAAGCTAGAAAAGTTCTAGAATTGGGTGGCATGCAAAAAGCAAGTTGCTTTTTTAGTCAGTTCTGGGATTTTTCATGAAAAAGAAAGAGGGGCAAAATCACGTGCACCGCGATCACAATTGATAGTCTGAAAACAACACTTTGAACTGGAAGAATGAGGAGTGAACTGGGAGATTCTTGAGAAGCTGTCCTAAAGTTTTACCCCCCTTTTGGAGCCAACGGAGCCATCAAATTTCGGTTCCGAGCAGCATAGAGGAAGCTATTTTTTTATCCACATTTTTGGTCTATGAGGGAGCTCAAAGAGATCTAATGCTTGGAGATTTCTTCTGAGTAGTGCCAAACAAGGGATTTCAGGTTCTATCAATACAAATTGATTTGGTTCATTGTGCCTTGTCTTTATTGTGTTTACCTCTTGTCTATTCTTTTTCTTCTCTTCCATCTTCTATCTCTACCTCCTTCTATCTCTAATCCCCGATGGATAAGACATTTCGACAAAAACCCCTCTGACAACGTGCACGCACCGGTCGGTGGATGTGATGCACAGTCACGCTAGTGCTACTATCTCCTCATCCTCGTCCTCTAGTTTGGTGATGGTGGCTATGCGGACATTGACAAGGGCTTCTAGCATAGGGGCTCATGCATTGGGTGTGTGGGAGGGTAGTACTTCTTCATGCAACTGCCATTAAAGAAGCCCATGCCCTCACCTTCAAGGGTTTCAAGTTCTATGTTACCCATCCTACTAATGGTGTGCACTCGGGAAGGTCCTAATCCTTGAAATTTCAATTTCTGCTTGTGGCCCTTTACCGAGTAGAGCAAATCAAGGTCTCCTTGCTCAAAGTCATGTTGTTTGACGTGCTTGTCGAACCACATCTTCTGTCATGCTTTCTCAAAAATTAGGGCATGGATGGCTAGGAGCTGAGTCTTAGTGAGTCATTCCAATTCCATGAGACGGTCGGTCCAAGCTCCCTTCCCTTCCCATCTCTCATGTACTGCTATCCTCAAGCTAGGGACAAATAATTCTAATGGCAAGATTGCCTCAGTCCCATAGCTCAGCCTAAAGGAAATCTGTCCCACAATTGTTTTATAGGTTGTTCGATAAGCCCATAATGATGCCATAAGTTTGTTGTGCTAGTCACTTCGCGAGGTAGAAACTACCTTCATAAGGACATTGACTAAGATCTTGTTCATGGATTCTTCTTGGCCATTAGCTTGAGGGTAGTAGGGTAAGGATTTCCTATGGATGACTAAGAAGGTTGAGAGCATGTGGGCATTCACCTCATTGATGAAGTGAGTGCCTTGGTCACTTACTAATTCGATAGGGCAACCACATTGGGAGATAACCTGCTCCCACAAGAACTTTGTTGTGGTCCTAGCGGCGTTCTTTCTAGTGGCTCATGCCTCAGCCCATTTTGTAATATAGTCAGTTGCTATGACGATGTATCTAGCCCATGAGTATTGTGCTGCAGGATGATGGAACTAATGAATTCAATTCTCCATTTCTCAAAGGATTGTTATGCAATGACAAGGCAACTCCATCTTTTCCTTTCATGTAGGAACTTTAGTCTTTTGGCACTCATCGCAATGGTTTACGAACTTGGCAGCATCATGGAATAGGGTGGGCCATTACAATTGAGATTGCAACACCTTGCCGGCTGTCGTATCCCAGCTGAAGTGCCCTCCAACAATCTCTCCATGTGCTTCTCTCGTGCATGTCATGCTCACATACACATCGTTGTAGTAACAACCAGTCTTGCCCTAACCTATAAAGTTGACCGGCTGTCAATTGGTAAGGTTGGATTTTTTTATTAAGTCTCCTAAGCTTGGCCTTCTCAATAGGTCTCTTGGGTAGACCATGCTCTAACACTTGGACTACGTCATCTTCCCAGCATGGCATTAGATCAGCTCTAAACAAGTATTTCTCACTAGATAAGCTGAAAAGATGAGCGTCTAGAAAATCATCAACTATGTATTGTCTAGCGGCTTCTACCGTGGGTATTCGGGACATATGATCAACCATCTAGTATTTCTTGCCCTTACGTACCACCACAAAGAAATCAAATTCTAGAAGAAGAAGCAACCATCTAGCAATGCATCCTGTAGCGCATGGTTTATTCACAAGATACAACAAGGCTTGATGGTCTACAAAAAACATGAAAGGTGTGACCAAGAGATAGTGTCGAAACCTCTTTATATCAAATACCATGGCCAACCCCTCCCTTTCTGTGGTGGAGTAGTTCATCTCTGTGTCAGTGATTTGTCTACTAGAAAAACTCACAGGGTAATCCAACGTATGTTCACTAGGCTGGCATACAAGACAGCTCCAATAGCAAATTTAGATGCGTCTATATGCACATGGAACGTGATGCTCCAGTCTCCTAGTCTGAGGCTCTTAAGATTAGTGCAATTTGTGAGAGAATTTTTCAATTCCTCATATGCCCGTTGGCACTCGTCAGTCCACTCAAACATGAGCAATAGATTATACAATGGTCTTGCAATCAATGTGTAATTCAACACAAAGTATCGATACTATCCGGTGTGACCAAAGAAACATTGAACTCCCTTATAATCCTTAGGTGGCAGCAAGTCAAAAATGACCTTGACTTTTGAAAAGCTAGTGGCTATGTTGTTTTTGGACACCACGTGCCCTAGAATGCATCCCTGCTGCTTTGCAGCCAAGTGTTCTACCCAACTAGAGTGTATGCATAGGTCATCTACAAACACCTCTAGCTCTCTTCTAATCATATCTTTGAAGATGGTGCACATTAGATGCTGAAAGGTTGTAGGTGCATTCATCAACCCAAAGGGCATTACAATATAAGAAAAGACACCCCACTTAGTAGCAAACGCAGTCTTGTGCCTATCATCGAGATGTACTTGCACATGGTTGTATCCTAAGAAGTCATCTAGAAAGCTATAGGCCTCTTTACCTGCTACCCTTTTGAGCATGTGCTCCATGTATGGTAATAGGTAATTATACCTTTTTGTCACAGCATTAACCTTCTTATAGTTCACGCACACTCGAATCTTCCCATTCTTCTTCATGACTATCACAATTGGTGATATCTAGCCTGTGTGCTCTATTTCATAGATGAATGCTGCCCTCATTAGCTTATTGATTTCCTCCTTCATGGCTTGGGCATGTTTTGGATTCATAGGGTATAGTTGTTATTTTACAGGCACCGCAAGGCCATTGGTATGTTGTGCATCACCACTGTAGGATCCACTCCTTTGAGCTCATCTAAGGACTAGGCGAACACATCCATGTACTCTTACAAGGGCTCAATGAGACTGGCCTCTTCCTCCTCGGTCAGGTCATCAACTATAAACATAGGTTGAGGCTTCTCTCCTTCCCCTACCAAGTTGACTTCTTTGACCTTGGTGGGTCCCTCAATCGGCTCACTTGTCTATCCTTATTGTCATTTCGCCCCCAGCAGGATCACTACCCTGTCACCTTTCTTAAACTTCGTGAAACATTTTGGTAGGTCTTATGGTTTCTTATGATGTTCTGCCTCTGACTTCTTCATCTCTTCTCTCCTTTCTTCCTTCACTCTTCTGTGCCTCAAGTGGATTGGCAGGTCCCCCTTGGTGCATTTGGTCCTAGGAGGTCAGGGTGTCTCTCGGTCACTCTCTATATTGACCTCTGATTTGGAATTAAACTCACAATCCTTGCTAGAGGAAGGAGTTTCCCCTAGTAGTCATATCTCGGTAAGTGCATATGTCCTAAGCAAGGGTGTTGTGGGTGGTGGGCTATCCCTGCTTGTTTGTAATCTATTGCTCCTACATGCTCCAACTAGGAGTAATCGCACTCCCTCCGCATGACTCCTCTCTCAATCTTGTAAACACTCTCTTTTTTAGGCTTGGAGTCTGCCCTTATCTGCTTTATCACTCTTCCCTTAGTGTCGTACTCTATAGTGTCTATCTGTTATTCACTTTCCTCACTAACAAAGAGGTAGTCCTCTTACTCATTGTCAGAATCAGCTCCTCCTGACTGCTCATCATCCCCTAGACTCTCATCTCTAGCTTATCCTTTGTTGTTGACGAAGGCCCAATTATACATTAAGTTCAAGTCATGCACCTTAGTCCATCTCCACTTAGGTTCGTCCAAGAGGTCTCTAAGGGGCTCCTTCTTTGACATGCTCACAATTCTTGCAGCCTGTTTGTATGCCTCTTCGTCTAAGAATGGGAGATCGATGGTCATTAGGATGTGCATCCAATCTCACTCGTCCTCAAGTTAAGGGATGTACTTGGTTATGGCCCGTACGATTCCTTTACTGGCACATCACCCTTCAACATGGCAGAGATGGCATCTAGGTCGACACGGGTTGTCTTCCAAGTGTCCATCTTGACCCTTGTTGCTTCTGTTCGGTTTCCTAGAAAGATTATACCATTGCCCCAGCCTTCAATGACTCAAGTGTTCCTCATCTAGGGTGAGCCTAGCATAATGTCATAATCCACTCCCTTCATGACAATGAAGTTCACAAAGAACTGGACACCCGTGATCTTCACTAGACAATTCTTTAAGACTCTAAATCGCCTTACTTTCATTCCGTTAGATGAAACCTAGCAATTTTGACAGGTGGGTTTCCCCAAGCCTAGAGCACATTATGGCTCAACACACTCACTCCTACCCCAGTATCTATGATTCCCTTCCGTGTTACGTCTCCTAGGGCTAAGATAGGCAAGACTGTGTGCGTCTCAGTGCCTTCCCAAAAGGTGTCTCAGTGCCTTCCCAAAAGGCATTGACGTGTAATGACTTTGGCACTCAGTACAACATCAAGATGGGTACCTGCATGACTGCATCATGATCCTACAAGTTAGTGGCAGCATGCTCCATCGGTTCTTTCACCCATTGTTTCAACTCCTACCATAGCGTGCGGTGTTGCCTAAGCAAGTCTCCTAAATGCAGAGTCACTAGGGTGGTCACTAACATTGCAAGGAGGTTGTTGTTGCTAGGCCTCTCTCCTAGGTTTGTGCTTGGCCATTGGTCTATTGACTAGCTAGCCCTTAGCATCTAAACTTGGCCTAGGCAGTGCCGCCTATGGCATGGGTGTGTCTCTAGACCTTGGTTGTGCAGGCGAGACCGGTGTGCTCATGCTAGAGAGATCCTTGATCTCATCCTCTAAGATAGGCTCAGCATCCTCCTTGAGGTGCTCCTGGGCTTCCTTTACCCACTCCTTGACTTTGGCTATTGCCTCAAGTTGGCACCTAGGGTGAGGATACTCCCCTACCTTGGCACTCCCTTTCTCTATCATCTTTGGAGCGGTGGTCTCTGCCTCTGCATTTGTGACCTTCTTGCCAGTCACTAGCATTATCGCATCCTTAGTCTTAAGTGTGACTTTTGTGTCAGTCTTTTTCTTCCTTCACCTTTGGCTCTTCTTTCCTATTGAGGTTTCATCTAAATTGATGGGCCTTGGCAGTGATATGTGTGCCTACTTCGTTTGTGCTTTGGTCATAACATGCAGCGGGATGGGTGTATCCTCGCTATCGAATGTGTCGACTCTGAATAGCCCCAAAGGTGCTGATAACACAATTTCCAGGCTAGAGGATGGCTTTCCTCTAGGACTTCCTCTAGGGCAATCGGTGAAGAGATGAGTGATGCCACACTCGACACATCTAAGGTCAGCCTTCTCCCTATTCACTTGTTCTCTCTCTGGACATCGTGATGAGATATGTCTTAGGTGAGCGCAAGTCCAACACAAGATTGGATCTTGGGTTGGCGGCCTTGTGAATCCTCTACCCCTAACTCTACCTAACACCATCATCGATACGGGTCAATAGTCCATCAGGACTAGATTTCCCTCTTTGTTGTATGAGATGTAAGGGTTCACATAGGCTTCATCTTCGTTAGTCTCCTCCATGTAATGGACTAGAGCATTGCTTGGTGGATGGGTTACATAGGGTCATGGTGGCCTGGGTATGCCCATTGGGTTGATCTCCATCCTAGGGATAGCTGATTTTGCATCATTTGGTGCTGGGAGCGCCAGCTGGGCTCCTTTTCCAAAGAAATTTGGCGGCCTATTCCATAGGTACAATGGATTGTACTGTTGGACATATGGGAATCTCCTAGGCAACCTACAGTGCGTGGCATTATGGCTGAACTTACCACAATTTGCACAAGGCCTAGATCTAGGATCCTATCACTCGACTCGGAGTTAGTTTCTGCCACAATGCACACATTGGACGTGCAGTCGCATTGGTTTCCTCACCAATTCCTGCAGTCGTGCTAGCTCCATCCTCACCTTGGTGGCCTTGATCTACACTCTTCCCCTTGTCTTGCATGAAAGGGGTTGATCCCTTGCTAGAGGTTGTGATCCCCTTTGAGGTCCTCTGATTGGAGTTGTTGCAATTTGAACTTCAAGAGCTTCTCTCTCTCAGTTGATCATCCATCCTAATTGCTTCATCAAAGACCTTAGCTAACATATCTCGCTACAAACTAGAGTTACTTGCTAAAGCCTTGTATAATTTCCCACTACAGATTCTGTTTATGAACATAGTGGAGACAGCTCTTTCATTGGGTTGCTCATTCACGGGGATTCTCTTAAAGAGGCTACGCACATGAGTGACATGGTTTCTTATGCCCTCCTTGTCCTTTTGACTAACATTCATCTGTCAAACTTTGAGGTTATCAAAGTATCCTGCTTTTGAGAATCTCTTAATAAAGAGATCTTTTAGTCGAGCAAAGTTTGCTCACTCTGTCACGTCTAAGCTAGTGTATCTCCTCGACACAGTGGACTGGAGTGTCGATGGATGGGCTACGTAGGGTCTAGGTAGTCTAGGTATGCCTGTGGGGTTTATTTCCATCCTAGGAATTGATGGTTTGCTATCATTAGGTTCTAAGAGAGCTAATGGGGCTCCTCTCTCAAAAAAAATTTGCAACCTATTCACTAGGTAAGGCTCTCCATATTGTTGTGAGTACATGAGTCTCCTCGGTAACCTGCAATGCAGGGTATCGTGGCCGAACATACCAATTGGTGCAAGGTTGAGACCTTAGGTCCTGACACTCAGCTGTTAGGTGGTTTTCACAAGAATACATGCATGAATGTGAGGGCATCTTGGTCATCTCATCATTTCTTGTAATTTGGCTAGCTTTGTCTTCATCTCTGCTAGCTCCTGACTTGCTCCTATGCCCTTTCCTTTATCCTAAGTACTTGGGAATGATTTTTCACTTGACGTTGAAACTCTCTCAAAGTTTCTAGCATTAGTCTCCTCTCGGGTTGAGCTCTTGGAGCTTCTCTCTTTGAGCTAGTCATCCACTCTAATCGCATTGTCAAAGACCCTAGCTAGCGCATCTCGCTGCAAGCTTGAATTGCTAACCAAGGCCTTGTAGAGTTCCTCACTTTGTATCCCATTGATGAAGACTGTGGAGACTGCTCTTTCGGTGGGTCGCTCACGAGTTGGGATTCTCTTAAAGAGACTTTGCACGTGGGTGATGTAGTCCCTGGTGTCCTCCTTATCTTTATGCTTGACCTTCATCAGCTGCACTAGAAGGTTATCGGAGTACCCAAGCTCAGAGTACCTCTTAATGAAAAGACTATTGAGGTTGTTGAAGTCAGTTCACTCAGCAGCATCCAGACTCATGTACCAAGTTCTACCCTTATCTCCTAAGCATAGATCAAAAGCTTGTGAGTGACGCTAAGTAAGATTAGTGAGGCCGTTGGCCTCATAGACTTGCTCAAACTACTCTACAAAGCTATATGGATCATTGTTTGGTTGGTACTTATCTAATTTCTTAGCCACAACAGGGATTCTTAATTGGCTCTTAGAGCCCTAGTTAACTCCTAAACTTGCAAGCAACAAGGTTGCCATTGCAGTGGCACTCTGTTCTACTGACAAGTTGTCTAACTATCACTTCGTAAGAAGCCCACTCAACATGAGATTGCCTTCTAGCACTCTTTCCCTATCTATGTTAGGTCCCATCCTATTTCTGCTTGCTAGCGCTAGCACTCGTTGAATCTCGTATATTTCTATGTTGTATCGCAAGCTTTTGGCTTGTTGTTCCTAATTGTGGGCCACTATTCCCTACAACGCTTCCTGCGCTAGTCTCCTCTCCTCTTCAAGGTCCGCTATGATATCCTCAGATGTTCTACTGTGGTGGACTGTATGGGTCTGTAAATCGTAATTGGCGACTAGCTACTGGATTTCCATCAGGAACCGCCTAGATCAAGCTCTTTGACGTGTCCGTGCTTAGTGCTTGACTCTACCATATTCGTAGTTTTTTGCTCACTAGGTTTTCGATGAGATTGATCAAGTCAGGTAAATCCATTACTCCAATGGTGTTGGTCCTTGCTTGGTCCTACACTTGGGGTTCTCGATCACCCGAAGGTCTTCTCCCTACTGATGGGTTCATTCTGATTATTAGGAGTTTGAGTGAGTTCCTTATTATTTACAAAGAGTCATCAACTTACACTCACTTGGTGTGTGTGTGTGTGCATGCTCTCTTCCATGCACCGTACAAAATCAAGCTTTCTACTTTTCTTATGTGCACTTCAAGTGCTGGAAAACAATGTGAGTTGCGAATACAAAGTGACATTGCAACTGATGGGACCTAAAACGGGCTGGCACTGGCTATAGCACTAGCCGGACCTCATGCTCATGACACACAAACACCCTCATGGCCTCGCGGCCAGGAGCGTAGATGACACATACATCATACATTGCCTTCCTAATCATCTTGCATTTGTATCACGTCTCGTAGTCCAACTCTAACCCAATTAACACTCCTCAGAGGGAGTCCCAACACATTGCCAAATAGCACGAAATACAAACATAGGAGGTCCTCCCATGGCTGACTGCCGCTACCTCACTGCGACTCTCCTACACCTTGGGGATTGGCCCCTCGATGCGTCACTAAACATATACAACACAATATCGCACACATTTCCACTCAAGGTACCAATTGATCGTATCCAGGAGTATACCATTTTTCTCACTTTCTTTCTCTTAGACCCAACGCCTAGCCTACAGCTTGGACAACCTTACTCACTCAACGTTGGTTACGATCTTCTAGAAAGCAATTGCCATGCATCCAGGAGATAATGTCTGATACCTTTTATCATTTTATGCTTCATGCAAATTATGAATGTCCATGTGCTCAAACAATTAAGAAAATCAGCATTGGTGCACATGTGGAAAACATTCCTTTCAATGATTTCGACTATCGCTCATATGCGGCATTGCATGAACCTAGCACCGAGAAAACCCCATGCTACTAGGTTCTTAATCTTTAATTATCGACCAACCTAAATGGTATGCATAAAACCAGCAAGCTTTTCATCATTTCATTCAGCATTTAAACACTTTTCATACACTCTACCCCCTCACCCGTTTAGGTTGTGCATTATTGACCGGTTTAGGGTTCATTTTCCACATTTTTATTGTATAAAAAGCCATAAGAACTCACTAAAACATAAAGATAGGGCTGAACTGAGGCTAAACCTCATACTTCAGACCCCCCATACATCCACAAACATGGTTCTTATTTTTCCTTAATTTTCGGCACTCAAAATCCATTTTCCCTTATTTTTCCCCCATTTTTCCTATTTTTCTTATATTTTTTGCAATATTAAATGACTAAAAATACAAAATGAGTTATGTGCTGTGGCCCTTAGGTTCATTTGCAGCAAAAACACAAGTTTAGTTGGTGTGCCTTACTATATTTTCCATTGCTATATCAAAAACATCCAATTTTCCCATATTTCGCGTGTTTTACGAGTTTTACACTATTAATTTCATCCACAACACTTATGATTTTCTGATTTTCTGATTTCAAATAGTTGAAAGACATTGCAAACAACATTATAATGCATAATCATCCCATGGGAACAAGTATTCATGAAGCAAATTGCATAAAACATCAATTTTCTTTGTAAAAATGAAATTACCGTTCTTTGTGGGTTGCGGGTTTTTATTTGCCATATCTCGGGACTGATTTCCAGCCACCATTAATGCTCATGATAGTCCACAATCAGCAATCTTCCTTCCTCTTGAACCACGGAGCAATCCGGTCTTCATTGGACAAGCATCCGTCATCCATTCTTCTTCTTCTTCTTCACCACATGAATCTGCCCTTAGAAGAGAGAGAGGGAGGAGAGAGAAAGACTAGATTTCCATCTCTGCATTTAGGCCACCATTGGAGGAGCGAAGCACGGCGATAAGACCAGCATACAGAGGGGAATGAAGCCCCATAATCATTGGGGGGGGTTGCTCACAGCCAGCATGATGGATCCATCAAGGAGGACGCGCAAAATTTCGGACGTTGATGGTGCCTCCTCTCTCCACGTTTTTTTCTCATGCTTCTCATCAAAAATTTCATGCTACATTTAAAATTTGGGCTCCCAAAGGTCACTTGCCCATTTTGGCCAAATTTTGTCAACCCCTTCGCATCTTGACCAGTTTCTTGGCCATTTCCCCGTCCGGGCTCCGAATCGAGCTCTGAAAAATCCTGGGCGTCCGGCTCAGTATCCCGCATTGGCCGGTAACTCTTGACAACCCGCACGGCAGTCTAAAAAATTATCAAAAATCAACAAGTGTTGCTCACGCGCCTTTAAAGCACTCTGACGCTTAAAATCGTCTTAGGTCGAGCTGCCGCCTTCGACGTTGAATATTTTTCCCTTGATATTCGTAATTTTTAGCTATTTTTAAGCACTTCTTAGCACCAAAATTCCACTCTCATTGGCAACCACAAGATAGGGCGACTCAGCCCGTCGAATCCCACAGTAGATCTGCACAAAACAACCAAAGGGAGCATCAAGATGATACAAAGTAGATACATACTAAACACAGCACAATGCTCACCCTACCCCCTGACAAAACCAAGGCATGACATCCACAAGGAGTAGGCCTAGCATAATCTGATAAAAGGTTCGAAGCTAGTCACTAACCAACTGCTCCAACACGGCCAAACTAAAAAGAACTATCAAAGAGGTTGCCCTAAGTGGTGGTCTGAACTACCTACCTAACTAAGGACAACATAACTAGGAGCTCCTACTAGGCGAGGACTCCTATAGCCTGATCACGAAGTACTTTCTTTGACCACATTTCTTCTTTTAGGGTTTTATTTCCATATTCAGGCATGTAAAAAGGAGGGAGCTGAGCGTAGTGACCCAAGGAGAACAGGGCATCGGCCTCAGGTCCTGTCTCGGTACCCAAGAACCTACCAAGTCATCGCAAGGCGACACTTAATCCTTCTCTGACGCTCACTTTTATTTTCGCTCCAACCTTCCTTAATTTTTTCTTTTCCAGCAAGATGCCTCCCCTAGGAAGACAAGGCATCGGCCGCGGGCCTGACTCGTCCTCAGGAACCTACCAAGCCTTTGCAAGGCGATGATCAACTGCTTATAAATTTTCCTCTCTTTTCTTTTCTATTTTGGCAGGGGTTAGAGCCCCTTTTTACACACCTTTGTATATATTTATTGTCTTTTGGGATATTCATGGTTTCTTTTCCTTTATCCTCATTTTTCCTTTTTCGACAGGCTTCTCTAACTGCCTCACAACTAACAAGAACTCCTGGAACAGCTGCCTAGCAGGCTAGCAGAACAGGGTCACTAGGACCCCCTTCTAAAATAGGTCTTTCAATGCTTAACAATGTCTTTACAGGAGGCAACGACTACTCAGACCTCCCTTCAGACATACTTAACCTAAACCTGGGACTTCATGCCTTGGACGTCGGTCCCCAACAAGAAAAGAAAATCCCCCAAAAAGTACACAGACACATATAGCAGAAAAACACAGTACTCATAAAGGAGAGATATCACCTGGATAGGGCCACGAGAAGCTTCCACATAACAAAAGGCTCCTTTCAAGCTCTTCTTCGAACCTGTCTAGCGCAGAACTACAACAAGAAACCATTAACCACACCCATACTAAACAGACAACTCGCCCTCTTGGCCTAACGAAATCTGGATGTAATATCCAAAGCAGCTAGCCTTCCTAGCTTAAAACTAGATAGGTCATTGTAGTCCACGTAATACTGATATCCTTGGCATATACATCACACCCTAACAGAGTACCAAGGGTGCCAAGGATAGCACATCATAGGTCAACTAGCCCCATGCTACTCATACAAGTTAGCTAAAAGCTTGATCTTGTATTTTTTTATCTTAGGTTTTTTTCTAGAGCTACAAGTCCAAGCCTTTCCACAAATAACTCATCAATAAGGCCGATCCCTTCTTGGGCACTATGAGCTGAATGAATGGCCTCAGTGGGCTCGTATGTCCTATATTTATTGTAATCTAAATAAATTGGTCGTTCAGGCGGCTGGGTGGCTCCTTTGGGAGAAAAAATCATAGCTTTGTACTCATTCAAACCTCCCCTATTTGGGTTTTCACATAAATCAGTGCTACGACCCAAATTAGGTAGAGTTTCAAGCCTAGGCACATCACATGGGTGTATCCCAAGGCAATGTATATTGTCAGATATATATCCAGTCTTATCCTCTTGGGGGTTCAAAAGAATATATCCAGATGGAATCCTTGGCCTTGCATCCGACACTCCTGCCACACTTTTGAAGATTTTGGGTCTCCAAACCCATCTCACATTTCCCTTAATATTCTTGCACTCCCTCAATTTGCTCCACTGGTCTAACGAACTCAATGCAAACTTATCCCTATGGCCAAATGGCCTCACATCCTTATGACCTTTGTGAAGCACAGGTGGACTTTTAGCATTTTTCATCCTCTTTACAAAAGATGCCTTTACTTGTTTACGTCCATACTGCAAATTTTTCCCCATAAGAACCATGCTTTCACTGAAGGGAACAACATCCACCTGGAAGCATGATTCCAATACCAAAGGTCTCTCAAGAGCCTTACTAGCAAAAAAATTAGAACCACACACATAATGCTTATCAACACTCATAGGCCCAATGGTTTGATCCATATTGCCATCACAACTACCTTTCGTGGAAGTGTTGCAAGCTCTAATGGGACTTGCATGGCTTGGAATCTTTTCACTGATAGGCATGTCATTACTACTCATAGGATGGCCATTTTCTGCTTTGAAATTTTGGCCACCAAGGTTCCCCTCATAGGCTACCTTGGTATCAACAAGTGAGTTGTCTTCTTGCAGAAATGATTGGAAGCTAGGATGCACTTGTACTGAGCGGGAAAAACTCCAAAAGTTTTCCCAACATCTCTAAATATGCCCCTCATAATCAATGGCATGCATTTTTGATTCCCTTAACGACTTAGGATTCCGCAGTTCCACTTGGATTTGTGTATTAATCTCTAAACCATTCAGAAAGAGCTCACATAGCACATCATCTGGTAGAGCACTAGCTCTTCTTGGACAAAGCCTAAGAGTACTATCAAAGGCCCTAGCATACTGTTTAACAGAAGGATAAGATTCCTGTCTAAACCGCATAAGGTGCCCTAAGACCTGAATCATAGGGAGCTCCTTTTCATACTCATCTAGAAATCTATCACAAGTCTCCTCAAATGATTTGATCGACCCTCATGGGAGGCTCTAGTACCATTTCCTTGCCTCTCCCTTTAGGGTACTTGGGAATACGAGCATCCGATATATATTGTCGAACCCACTTGCAATGCAAGTTAGGTCATATTCTCTTAAATGAATCATCGGATCCTCATTTGGCAACCCATAAAACACTGGGAGATCCCTATAAAGAGGAGGACATTTAGTCCTCCCTTTTGGGATCAAAACTGGGTCATCAAAATCTTCGTATTCCTCTTGACCTAATACCAGTGTGTTAGGGTCTTTAATCTCTTCCATTTCCACCTTTATTGGTGTGGAAGAGTCACTAATTCCATGACCTTCCCTTTCCGCCAACTCACAAAGTGGTTTAGGGAGTCCAGTACTATGCAATTGGTAATCTATCCCATCATTTGCTAGTGGTGTTCTAGTAAGCCTATTCTCATCTACCACCACTTTGCTAGAACTTAGGATAGGTCCTAATGAAGTCTTCCTTACTAACAATGGTTTTCCACACACATGGACATCATCCAATGCTTTATGGATCTTGGAAATCACACTACGGTACCCAACTGCGTCGGGCACTAGCATCAAATGTATCTTTATATCATAATCATCATGTCCTCCTATGTGCATATTAACCATCATTGTCACAGTCTTTTCTATGACATTATCATCATGAATGATCATAGATGACTGTATCATCTCAGCACTACTTTCACTTTCCCTTTCTCTAATCTCCATGGGCTATTAATCTTAGAGGTAGCTTCATGGGTGTTTTCCCGTAGTGACCCAAACTCAAGTATGGTATCACTTTCAGGGCAAAGGGTAAAATAGTCAATCACCCGACATGTCAAAGATCCCACTAGACTATTCAAGATAGACAAAGTATCCATTGGGTGTTGGGGATTTCTTGGATTGACCGTCATACTGATGACCAAGGTTTTTATCAAACTAACTTGATATCCACCGCTTCAAGGCGGCTATCGACCAATAGAATAAAGCTAACAGGTCCCTTATGAGACCAAGATTCGAAGACGGCCACTTATCGGCAACTCCCAGCAGACGCACCACGTGATGGGAACTAAAACGGGCTGGCACTGGCTATAGCACTAGCCGGACCTCATGCTCATGACACACAAACACCCTCACGACCTCGCGGCCAGGAGCGTGGATGACACATACATCATACATTGCCTTCCTAATCATCTTGCATTTGTATCACGTCTCGTAGTCCAACTCTAACCCAATTAACACTCCTCAGAGGGAGTCCCAACACATTGCCAAATAGCATGAAATACAAACATAGGAGGTCCTCCCACGGCTGACTGGCGCTACCTCACTGCAACTCTCCTACACCTTGGGGATTGGCCCCTCGATGCATCGCTAAACATATACAACACAATATCGCACACATTTCCACTCAATGTACCAATTGATCATATCCAGGAGTATACCATTTTTCTCACTTTCTTTCCCTTAGACCCAACGACTAGCCTACGGCTTGGACAACCTTACTCACTCAATGTTGGTCATGATCTTCTAGAAAGCAATTTCCATGCATCCAGGAAATAATGTCTAATACCTTTTATCATTTTATGCTTCATGCAAATTGTGAATGTCCACGTGCTCAAACAATTAATAAAATCAGCATTGGTGCACATGTGGAAAACATTCCTTTCAATGATTTCGACTATCGCTCGTATGCGGCGTTGCATGAACCTAGCACCGAGAAAACCCCGTGCTACTAGGTTCTTCATATTTAATTATCGACCAACCTAAATGGTATGCATAAAATCACCAAGCTTTTCATCATTTCATTCAGCATTTAAACACCTTTCATACACTCTACCCCCTC
The DNA here is from genome assembly GCF_053477565.2 of Lygodium microphyllum. NCBI lineage: Eukaryota > Viridiplantae > Streptophyta > Polypodiopsida > Schizaeales > Lygodiaceae > Lygodium > Lygodium microphyllum. The sequence continues at coordinate 5,761,340 of NC_141150.1, read as the reverse complement.
ACCCGTTTAGGTTGTGCATTATTGACCGGTTTAGGGTTCATTTTCCACATTTTTATTATATAAAAAGCCATAAGAACTCAGTAAAACATAAAGGTAGGGCTGAATTGAGGCTAAACCTCATACTTCAGACCCCCCATACATCCACAAATATGGTTCTTATTTTTTTTTTGATTTTTGACACTCAAAATCCATTTTCCCCTTATTTTTTCTCCATTTTCCCTATTTTTCTTCTATTTTTTGCAATATTAAATGACTGAAAATACAAAATGAGTTATTGGCTGTGGCCCTTAGGTTCATTTACAGCAAAAACACAAGTTTAGTTGGTGTGTCTTACTATATTTTCCATTGATATATCAAAAACACCCAATTTTCCCATATTTCGAGTGTTTTACGGGTTTTACACTATTAATTTCATCCACAACACTTATGATTTTTTGATTTTCTGATTTCAAACAGTTGGAAGACATTGCAAACAACATTATAATGCATAATCATCCCATGGGAACAAGTATTCATGAAGCAAATTGCATAAAACATCAATTTCCTTTGTAAAAATGAAATTACCGTTCTTGATGGGTTGCGGGTTTTTATTTGCCATATCTCGGGACTGATTTCCAGCCACCATTAATGCTCATGATAGTCCACAATCAGCAATCTTCCTTCCTCTTGAACCACGGAGCAATCCGATCTTCATTGGACAAGCATCAGTCATCCATTCTTCTTCTTCTTCTTCACCACATGAATCTGCCCTTAGAAGAGAGAGAGAGAGGAGAGAAAAAGACTAGATTTCCATCTCTGCATTCAGGCCACCATTGGAGGAGCGAAGCATGGCGATAAGACCAGCATACAGAGGGGAATGAAGCCCCATAATCATTCGGGGGGATTGCTCACAGCCAACATGATGGATCCATCAAGGAGGACGCGCAAAATTTCGGACGTTGATGGTGCCTCCTCTCTCCACGTTTTTTTCTCATGCTTCTCATCAAAAATTTCATGCTACATTTAAAATTTGGGCTCCCAAAGGTCACTTGCCCATTTTGGCCAAATTTTGTCCACCCCTTCGCATCTTGACCAGTTTCTTGGCCATTTCCCCGTCCAGGCTCCGAATAAAGCTCTGAAAAATCGTAGGCATCCGGCTCGACATCCTGCATTGGCCGGTAACTCTTGACAACCTGGACGTCAGTCTGAAAAATTATCAAAAATCAACAAGTGTCGCTCGGGCACCTTTAAAGCACTTTGACGCTTAAAATCATCCTAGGTCGAGCTGCCGCCTTCGACGTTGAATATTTTTCCCTTGATATTCGTAATTTTTAGCTATTTTTAAGCACTTCTCAGCACCAAAATTCCGCTCTCAGCAACTCTCAAACTCTCCTCTACGTACTCAGCCTAATAGGACTCTAGGCCAATTCTTGGCTAGTTCCTCTGGTCTCTAGGGTCTATGCCATGTCGTTCAGCTTGCTCAGGGTCAAATGGGGTCTACTGGTTAGCCTACAGCTCGAATATAATAACATGAGTGTCAGCGCTATTCTTATTCATTTGGCTGCACTTTCTAGGGTTTAATTTGCTTGTAAGGCTTTTAGTGAGTTCTCCTATTGCAAGTTGTACTCTATGTTGTCTCGAACATGCTGAATTTGTCGATTTTGATATGTCAAAATCTGGTCTGATTCTGCAGAGTCTGACTCTGTAGTGTCTAATTCTAGGAATCAGACATCTGATTTGATAGGTGTCTGATTCTTAGATGTCCAATTCTTGAAATCATACAAGGTATGTCATCTGATCAGATAGGATGGGCTAGTCTGATTTTAGTGTGTCCGATTGCCAAAATCTGATAGGGTGGTTCGAGAGTTCAATTTTCAAGATCAAACAAAGTCACATGTCCAAGTATCCGATCCTTAGGATCAGATGCATGGTAGTGGTTTGATTATTGGGGTGTCCAAGTCTGGTTTGTCTAAGTATCCGAGTCTAATTTTATTGAGTCTGATCAAACTAGTTTGATCGAGTGTTGGCCATCCAATTCTTGAAATCGGACCTTACCTTAATGCCCAAATGAGTTGCCTCCTCCCTCAAGCACACTGTTAGCTCCACGATTCAAGATGTGAGCTCAAGCATCATCAAGCCTCCACCTCCAAGCTCCATCTTCCATAATCGTGTGCGAGACAAGAGAAGAGAAGAAGAGAGGAGATGATGGAGAGCTTCACCTCCAAGATCCCTCACCCTCACACACTCACTCCCTCACACTCCCTCTCTCAAGCACACACAAGTAAGCAAGAAGAGAAAAGAAGAAGAGAATAAGATGATTCCACTTTGACACACACCAAAGAATGAGCTCCTTATTCACTTTTTGACTTTATATACAAAACCCTAAATCCCTTTTGGGCAGTCATCCCCTTATCCCCTTTTTTCCATGGCTGGCCTTATTTCCCATTGTCCTCCTATCTTTCTAGCTTCCTTCCTACCACCCATCTACCTTTACAATTTGCAGAGGAGGGAGTATGGTGCTCTTTTACAAAAAGTTTCAGGGGCGTCTCACATTTAAAAATGCGCTTTTGCCCTTGCCTTAGCTTTTGAGGCCACCCTTGCACTTTCGACTATTTTCCTTTCTACTTCTTCCATTGTATCCGATTTCCTTCTAGGCCACCTCTTTTAGGTCCTAACTTGCACTTTTCCACTTTTTTCACTTTTTCTTGTGCTTCGGTTAACATCTATACTTGGCATAGTTATAGCGCTAGTCAATTAGTATAGTGAGTTATATACTGTTTGACTTAGTAAGCCACTTTTCTTTATGTTGTATCTTATCTATACTTTGTATACATCATATTGTATGTAAAAGAAGAAGAAGAAACTAGCAAGAAAATGTTTTGGCCTCCATCTCTCTTCTTATCTTCTTGAATGAGCTTCCTCTTGTATGTATGGTGCGTGTTTGGTGTATCAGCTCAAGTAAATCCCCCCACCATGTGATGCATGACAACAAGGGTATCATATCAAGATAGCTATCCAACATAAGATAAGAACATTATTGTAGTTGCCTCAAATGAAGAAGCATGAAGGTACCTTCAAAGTCTCTTCTATCACATAGCATTAAGATGGCCACAATACACTAAGTATAGAATTTAATCCCATAAGCTCATTGAAGCACTTGGGGGGTTCATTATATGTGTATCTTCTATATCACGTATATTCAAGGCCTATTTTTAAATGCCCTTGTATGTGATTTTTTTCTAAATAAAATATGTCATTTTCTATGTAGCTTGTGAATGACCCCTTTATATGGCATCCTTTTGCATGTAAAAAATGTGTAAAAATGATATTTTAAAAATCCCTTCTTTTGAACCCATGTGATATGCTTACATATTATAAGTGACCCCCTCAAGTTGAAGCACTAAGGTAGCAAGACATCAAAGCATCCAAACAAAACTCTTCTATACAATGAGATGATTCCATGTCAAGAATCGCATGGTGGGGGGACTTACTCAAGATGCTGCACTGAACACACACAGAATGCACAAGGAGAAGCTCACTCAAGAGACAAGAAGAGAGATGGAGGCCAAAACGTTTTCTTGCTGGTTTCTTCTTCTTCTTCCACACACTTTACAATGTACACAAAGTATAGATAAGATACAACATAAAAGAAAGTGGCCTACTAAGTCAACAATGCATAACCGACTACACTAGTCAACTGGCGCTATAACTATGCCAGCTGTAAATAGGTGTAACAACCTGAATATAATAAGTAATGAGTCAGTGGTCATGTGAGAGTCATAATGACCACCGACGTGCTAAGTGTAGATGTGTGGACCCATCTAACCAAGCGGTCCATCATTAATGTCCACATTTGTTGAGCTTGTCATCTCAACACTCCCCCTCAAGCTCAACTGTATCTTTGCAACTCCAAGTAAGCTTCAAAACTTTTGAAGCTTCTCTATACCGAATGCCTTCCTGAAGATGTCAATTATTTGATCATGTGTGCTAACATACACCAAGTCAATCTCACCTGCTAGTACCTTCTCTCTCACAAAGTGGTAGTGTACCTCAATATGTTTTGTCCTGGCATGGAACACAGGGTTCCTAGCCAACTGTATAATGCTCATGTTGTCACAATAAATGACAACTAGACCTTCCACCTTCACATCTAAATCAGCCAATAACTTTTGCAACCATACTACCTCACATGCTACAATAGCACCACCTCTATACTCAGCCTCTGTACTCGACAAAGCAACTGTAGATTGCTTTTTGCTGCTCCAAGTAACTGCTGCACTACCAAGAGAGAACATGTATCTGTTGGTAGATCTTCTATCAGACTTACTACCATCCCAATCTGCATCTGTGTATCCAAACACATGTACATCTGTACTTGCCTCATAGAAAATTCCATAATGTAATGTGGACTTCACATATCTCAATATGTGTCTGATTGCATCCAAATGTGGCTTTCTAGGTACTTGCATAAACTGACTCACAAGACCAACATTGTAGCTCAAGTCTGGCCTTGTAATGGTCATGTACATCAAACTCCCCACTATCCTCCTGAACATAGTAGGGTCTTCTATCTCATCCCCAACATCAGCACTCAACTTTACATTCTACTCCAATGGGATTGAAAGTGGTTTGCATGCTGTCATACCATACTTGGACAACATATCCAAGCCATACTGTCTTTGGGATAGCCATATACCATCATCACATCTTATCACCTCAATTCCAAGGAAGTAGCTTAGCTCACCTAAATCCTTCATCTCAAACTTCTTCTTTGAAAAGTCCTTGACTTCAGCAATCCCACTATCACTATCACCTGTAATAATCAAGTCATCCACATAGATGACTATGATGATCAAACCTGCATCTCCCTTTCTCACATAAAGTGAGTGATCAGCATCAGAAACATAAAAGCCAACATTGACAAGATACTCTCTGATCTTGTCAGACCATGCTCTAGGTGCTTGCTTGAGCCCATAGAGCACCTTCTTCAACCTGCACACATACGTGGGATGCTCTAAATCTTCATAACCTGCTGGTTGATCCATATACACTTCTTCTTGCAAATCACCAATCAATAAGGCATTCTTCACATCCATTTGCTACAACCTCCAACCTTTGGCTGTTGCCAAAGCAATCACACATTTGACAATTGCCATCCTAGCAACTGGACTGAAGGTTTCTTCATAATCTATGGTATATGTCTGGGCATAGCCTCACCACTTTTTTCAGATGTCTCACTCTGCATGTTGATCTCTTCAATGATCATAAGGGAGACCAACTTATCAAAATCTGGAAATGGCTTTCTCACATATACGGAAGTTACAAAAGACTTCCAAGCCTTTTCATTGTTAAGTCCACCCAAGGTAGACGACACCAAATTATCATCATCGGTCATTGCTTCAATCGTTGTCAAGGCATCTACAATGCTCCTTACCTTCAGTGCATACTCATTGATAGACATCTTCCCTTTCTTCAATGTATTGAAATCTTGCTTGAGTTGAATCTTTCATGCCTTTGTATTTATGGAAAACATACTTTCAAGTATGGTCCAAGCTGCATATGAATTCTCTGCATTTCTAATATGTCCCAACACATTATTGTCAATTACTGCAAATAGCCAATACATGACCTTTTTGTCTTTTGCATTCCATTCCTTCCGTGCCTTTGTCTCTTCTGCAGTTGGAGGATCACTCACCTCCGGCTCCTTTTCTTCACCTTTAACAAACTCATAGAGGCATTTTCCAATAAGGAAGTTCGTGGCACGAAACTTCCATGAAGGGTAGTTGTTCTTGTCGAGCTTCTCAATGATGGGGTTTCCATTGTTCTCAGCCATTATCACAAAACTAATAACAAACAGCAAGCGAATCTTTTGCAACCCTTGACCTGTAGTGCACAGCAATATACCAGACAGCCTTTTTCACTCTCTACTCAACAATACATGCAATCTGCAATCAGTTTGCAGATAAACCTTATGTTTATTCGCTAGTAAACACCTTTGAACTTACAAATCTGAAATCTGTAACCTGTGCACTTATATACGGCAGACACATCTAAAATTGCAGGATACCTCAAACTACTGTCCGCAACCTTGCGAATCTAAAACGGGGCCTAAAATGACCTCGGATTGCCAAAATAGAAGCGAGAAAACCCTAAAGGGCTTATTTGCAGAACACACAGTGCTTTTTACGCATACCAAATCTCATTGCAATCTGAGATTTTTGCTCTGCCCTGCTTCCGGTGCCTCCACATGCACTATCCAAGAGAAGAAGTAGAGAATGGAAGGCTTCTTGTTGCTTGATTGCTCAAATCCTTGGCTCCTCTCCTTCACTTTAGCCTTCAAAACCAGCCTCAATCAGTGGTGCAACTCTGATACCATGTCAAGAATCACGTGGTGGGGGGACTTGCTCAAGATGCTGTGTTGAACACACAGAATGCACAAGGAGAAGCTTACTCAAGAGACAAGAAGAGAGATGGAGGCCAAAACGTTTTCTTGCTAGTTTCTTCTTCTTCTTCCACACACTTTACAATGTACACAAAGTATGGATAAGATACAACATATAAGAAAGTGGCCTATTAAGTCAAACAATGCATAACCGGCTACACTAGTCGACTGGCGCTATAACTATGCCAGCTGTAAATAGATGTAACAACCTGAATATAATAAGTGATAAGTCAGTGGATATGTGAGAGTCATAATGACCACCGACGTACTAAGTGTAGACGTGTGGACCCATCTAACCAGGAGGTCCATCATTAATGTCTGCATGTGTTGAGCTTGTCATCTCAACATTCCATATACAACACAAAGGCCTTCCGCATAAAAACACTAATGTACCATCATCGCCTCTTATACCTCAATAGATGAACCCTAACTCAAATTTTTTGAGCTTTGTAAAACATGTTTTTTGCCACATCAAAATGCATAACTATCTACCACCTTCTAGCATCAATTAGATAAGTTGCTACCTCTCCGTTGAAGCCCTAGAGGATACACGAAAGAATGACAGCTACTCTACATCTTGTTCTTGACGAGCTTCCTTTAAGGATGATATCCAACGATAGTCTTATAGTTTAGAAAAGCCACCTTGCTATTGATGACTATAGTCTTTTCTCATATGCTTGCACTCAACTATGCAGTTGCCACCTCCAAACTTGTAGAAATTATCACCACATATTCATGGTGGTATGCTTCCTTCACAATCACAAGGGTTGATCAAGTTGTTTCAATTACTCTAGTGAATATTTGAGTGCAGACTGTGATAAGTATCATTCTTAGCTTCCAGATCTCATTATAGTGATTTCTAGAGTTGATTAGCAGCTTTTTCAAGATTTGGACTACCTCCTCTTCAGTTTAGCACTACAAGGATGCTCATAGTTTCCACTCATTGTAAATGCACTTATATAGTGCTTTTCAAAAACTATCCTACATTGACCTACTATTGTAGAGATAACTTGTACGTTTTCTAATGAATTTGACTAGTCTAACATCCTCCAATTATTATATGAAGCCTTCTCGGTGTTCTAGGTATGCCAGTAGGATTTATATACATTCTAGGAACAACTGGCTTAGCATTGTTTGGCGCGAGAAGGGCCAATGGCGCTCCCCTTCTGAATAATTGTTACGGCTTGCTTGCTAGGTATGACTACTTGTACGATTGTGAGTATGGAATTCTTCTAGAGACAATCTACAATGCACACTATCGTGACCAAACCTACCATAGTTAGCACAAGGCTGCGACCTGGGGTCTTGACACTCGGCCGACAAGTGGTTCCCACCATAGTACACACACTGGACATGTGGTCACGTTGGTCATCTTTGCATTTCCTGCATCTTGGCTATTTCCATTTTCATGTCAGCCAATTCTTGGTTGGTGTTTGCAGCCTTTCCCTTATCTTGGGTGCTTGTGCATGATCTCTCGCCAGATGTTGAAGCTCTCTCCAAACTTCTCGAGTGGTTCTCGTCTTGGGTCAAGTTCCTAGAGCTCCTCTCCTTCAATTGATCATCGACCCGAATGACCTCTTCAAACACCCTTGCTAGCGTGTCTCGCTGCAAGCTCGAGTTGCCCGCCAGGGATTTATAGAGCTCTTCATTTCGTATCCCACTAATAAATACCGTCGACACTGCTCTTTCAATCGGCTATTCGCCCGTCAGGATTCTCTTGAAGAGACTCCTTACATGGGTCACATAGTCACGAATGTCCTCTTTTTCCTTCTACTTGACATTCATAAGGCGTACTAGCAGGTTATCTGAGTATCCAGGCTCAAAAAATCTCTTAATGAAGAGGTTTTTCAATCCATTGAAGTTTACTCACCCCGCAACATCTAGATTCGTGTACCAAGTTCGACCCTTGTCTCACAAGCAAAGCCCGAATGCTTGAGAGCGTTGAGTCAAGTTGGTGAGACCATCGGCCTCGCCTACCTGCTCAAACTACTCTATAAAGCCGTACAGATTGTCTTACGGCTGGTACTTATCGAGCTACTTCGTGACCACGAGTATCTTAGGCTGGCTCTTGGAGCCTTGGTTTACCCCCAACCCCACTAGTAGTGACATGGCCAATGCTGCAGCACTCTGCTCTGCTGCTGTGTTGTCTAGCAATCGCCTTGTGAGAAGCTCACTTAGTGTCAAATCTCCGTCCAGTGCTCTCTCATGGTCAGTTCCTACTAGGTTCAGCACTTGCTATATCTCTCTCATCTTCGCATTCTGCCTCAAGCTCCTAATCTACTAGTCTTGGTTATATTCCATTATGCCTCACAATGCTTTGTGGGCTAGTTTTCTTTCCTCCTCTAGGTCAGCTTTAATGGCTTCTGCCACTCTACCACGGTGCTCACACCGATCCTGAGAGTCATTACTACTCACCAACTGCTGGATCGCTTCTAGAAAAGCTCCTAAGTCGAATTCCTTGTTCTCCCTACGGTCTGAGCTTTCCTCCGACATGGTTAGGTTCTCTTGCTCCACTAAGCTATCGATAAGCCCAAGGAGGTCAGGTAGAGCCAAGTATTATTTTGCTATTCACTTAGTCCTACACTAGGCTCCAATTGTCCATCTACATCTCCACTAGTTGTCGTTAAGGTGCTGACTCTCTCAACTACCTACTCTAGCTGCTAAGTATCTGCATCTTGCAAAATTGCCTATTCCTTGAGCCAGAATCGAGTTCCGACCGTCGAGGTGGCTCATGAAGGTTAGTGCCATTAAGATCTAGCTGGATCTAGTGTAAACGTCCACAAGATGTGCAATATTCTGACTTGGCGCAACTAATCGGAGTTACACGTGCCGAGTGGTGACTTTGGAGGGCCGAGTAGATATGTCCAAGGGTACCGAGCGGGCTGAGGGCCGAATGACAAAATTGGGCCGAATGACAAAAGTGGGCCGAGGGCTGAATGACAAGTTGGTCCGAATGCTTGATTCGGAAGGGCCGAGCGAAGGGCGTCCAAGTACAATGGACCGAGTAATTGATTCGGCAGAGGGTCGAATGGTAACTTGCCCGAGTGGGTTGGCTTCTGAGAGCTTAGTGTCCGAGTGGGCCGAGGGTCGAATGGTTTGATTTTGGGACTCGGCCCAAACCCAATCCACTCGGACGGGCCAAGCCCATGCGACTACGGCCGCCGGGGGGATGATCTCGTTGAATCTAACAATCTGCACAAACACCAAGCACGCTGCCTTCCAGATCACAACAAATACACAGTAGGGAGGATTTGATGTACTTGAATCCTGCAAAGAACTCCCCAATGGCAAGCAATGCTGGAAACACACTCTCTCTCTCGCTCTCTCTTTCACTGCTATGGTGACAAATGAGCTCCTCTATAGTCCCCTTGCCCTTAAACCCCTTCCCAAGTAGGGTTTTGCCATCCCCAATCACTCCCTTGCCGGTATTAATCATTTCAACCACTCTTTTTTCCCATTCACCCCGATCTGTGCCTGTTTTGCCATGTTTTATAGTAGTAACCCTGTGCTTCTCCAAACTGATTTCATAATCCTATCCTATGCTAAATGCAACCAGAATCAAAAGCAAATGACTGAAAGGATCTCCCCTTCTTTCCCAATCAATAAACATCCAAAATAACCAGAATACCTACTTGTAATAAAGATCAAAAGCCCCAACTTCCTACCTATCTCAAGCTCCAGTTCAGGGATGAATCCCTTACTTCGACGCTCAATATGAGGTGCGCAAGTGCTCAAGCTTGAATCCGTTTGTCCCGACAACGGAACCAAAATGTGGGAGCTCTCGCTCAATCGGCAAGACCCATGGACCGCTTATTGCTTCAAGCATTCCAAGAGATCTCTAATGGCTACCTCTCACATAGCCGACGAGCCTTCAAACCTACAAATGTAGTGAGCTTACCTCAATGCCGAAATGAGTTGCCTCCTCCTTCATGCACACCGCTAGCTCCATGATCCTTGATGCTAGCTCAAGCACCCTCAAGCCTCCTCCATCAAGCTCCATCCACTATGGTTGTGCTTGCGTGAGCAAGGAGAAGAGAGGAGAAGAAGAGAAGTGGAGATGGTGAAGAGCTTCACCTTGTTGATCCCTCACTCCCACACACTCACCCCCTCACCTTCTCACACTCCCTCCCTCAAGAGCACACACACAAGAAAAGAGAAGGGAAGAAAGGAAGAAGAGAGGTCTCTTGTTAGCCACACACCAAAGAATGAGCTTTCATTCACTTTTCAAACTTTATATATACAAGCCCTAAAATTCCATGGGCGCCCATCCTTTTTACATGGCGGCCCTTTTTTCCATTGTTCTCCTATCTTCCTAGCTTCCTTCCTACCGCCCATCTACCTTTACAAATTGCACGGGTGAGAGCCCACGGCACTCTTAAAATAAAGCTTGGCGCTCTTTTACAAGAGTTTTTTGAGGTGCCTTCTCTTTAAAATTACGCTTTTGCCTCCACTTAGTCTTTTAAGGGGCTGCCTTTGTGTCCTTGCTCTTTTTTTGTTCTTTTTCTTCTTTTGTTTCATTTTTTCGTCATCATGAACTAAGGTTAACATAATGTAATGATTATATTTCTTCTTTCTCCCTCATCAAAGAGTGCAAATCTTAGTAGCTCTAGTTGTGCTAGCTAGCTATTGTTGTTGTAGTGTTTTGATTCCAATATGTTATGCTTGTGACATTGAGGTACTTGTTGTTGTGCATCTTGGTTACTTCACTTCTTCTTTCCTACTTGGGTTTTTCCTAGAAGCTTGACTAGGCATTTTCTTACTAAATACATACAATGCTTTAAGATTTCATTTTCTACAAGTTTTCTTATATCCTCTTCTACTTTCTTTTGTATTTTCCTTAGATCCTTCTCTCTTAGATCTTCTGCAAGCTCTTGCATTAATGTTCCTTTCAATGTCAAAGATAATTCTTGCACTAATACATTAGGAGGCTATTGAGGAGTGAAATGACTATATTCTTAACTATTTTTTGTTGTATTTTGGTCAAATTTTTATTAATTTGAGGTATGATTGATTGGTTTTTGGATAGTTTGGAAGTGTTTTGGGTTATTTTGAATGTTTTTTAGAAGCTCATGGTGGTTTTTGATTGAGTTATGATATTTTGTTAGGTTCTGAAGTGTGTTTGTTTGGTCTTGATTGGTTCATTTTTGCCTCTGCTTTGATCTCTTTTCTTTCTATTTAAGAGGTTGAGATAGTGAATAAGTGCTTTGAAGAATTATTGAGATTGGATGATTTTTTATGATCTGAGCTGGTTTTGATTTGAGTCATATGGTTTTAATGCCTTCTTTAGACCCTTTTGTAGTGTATTGTTGAGCTTCTATGTATGCCTTTTGTTGTCTTCTATATGCTTCTGTGAGTATTCTATTTGATGAATGTTTATCCTTGGAATGTTTCCCAATCTTAAAAATATAAGATTTCAATATCTTAATATCTCAAAGAAGTAGAGAAACTAGTTATGGAAGACTTGAAATGAAGGCTGAAGTGACAATATCATTCATGAGCTCTCAAAGGACACTATAATGGCTTTGGTGACTCTTCATATTAAACATACCACTTGGGAGGTATATCCATGACCAAGACAGGATTATTGGGAGATATTATTTTTTATTATCATAAACTATTGACAAAGAGCATATGTGAGAGAGATTGTGTATGAGAGATAGTCAATTTCTCTGAAGAAACATTGTATTTATATGAGAGAGATTGAGAGAAAGACTATGAAGGCTATAAAGATGATGAAGTATGAATACTACATTATGAATTCCATTCAATTTCAGCATTCATTTGTGTCCTTTAGGTTCTTTGAATTGATTGATGGAGGTTTCTCAATGAAAATAATGACTAATGTGACAATGAAAGATTTGGGCATGCAAAGCACACAATTGACTTAGTGACTCATCTAATTGGTAGATCGGGGCAAAATTAAGCCCTTAGGTATCTACCATATGTCAAGACCACAATGGTTGAACAAGACTATTGGCTCACTTACCTAGTAGTAAAGCCCATTTCTTTTGGAATATCTTACCCTTTGTTTCCGAATAGACCATGGCTATTCGAAGCTAGAGCAAGGAATAATTGGTTTAAAGGAACCCTAACACTAGGTAGAAGACCAAATAAAGTGGTTTTGAAGCTAAATGGTGCTCAAAAAGGACATGGGTCCACCTCCATAGAGATCTCATTTGACTCTTCCAATGAAGATGCATATAGAACATTAGCAAAAGAATATGCTACCAAGCAGATATTCTCAAATAAACCAGAAGAAATGTGAGTAAACTCCCAACAAAAGAAAATTCATTGTCGATGGGTGAATACCTCCTTCCCAAACTCAAAAGTAAATTCTAATATAAGCTTTGGCACTGAAATAAAAGCATGGATGTGTTGCTCCTCATGCTAAATGGCCACAACAAAGCCAAAGGAAAAAGCACAAGTAGATACTAAAGAAGAAGAAGTAGAAGATGCAACAGAGAGCTTGTTTCTCCCATACAAAGCCCCTTCAAATGTAGAAACACAAACAGAAGGGAAAAATGATGGAAGTGAAGATCAAGATTTAGACAGTGAAGAGGAAGAGTCTATCTTATCAGAAGCAAATATAAATGATGATGAAGTCCTAGAGACCTCAGAAGTTGAAGAGCCCCTCCTCTTGGATGGCATGACGATTGTCCCTTTTGGTCAGTACAATGGTCCTCAAAGTGTGCAAAAGATATACAAGAAGTGGATTAAGCAAAAAAAGTATTTCTTTCACAATGGCTCATGCCGCCTTGACCATTTATTTTGGAGAGAAGATGATGCTCCCAACCTATAGGCTCCAAATCCACCAAAGCAAAGAAATATAGAATATTTGTGTTATGTGATTTTCCTAGATGCATCCTTGGAATATGAGCCCTTAGATATAGACGGAATTACCCCTTTTAAAAAAGCAAAAATGACCTAGATATCATTACAATAATCCAAAGGCCAAATGAGTCATCAGTGGAGAAAGAAGAATCTAGTTTCAATGAAGCATCTGATGAAGAAGCCACTCCCTTGAAGGAGTCAAATCTATACCCAAAATCAATCCATGGGACCTTCATTAGAGAGGTGGAGGGTGAAAATCAATTTGTCGTTATTTACACAGATGGTACTAAGCATCACACAAAAGTAGAAAGTCTGCCTAATGAGAAGGGTTATTAGTCCTTCCAAACCTCTTGAAGGAGAATTTAGATGTGTTTGCCTAGTCTTTACAAAGTCTTGAAAGGGATTGACCCTACAGTGTACCAACACCACATTGATCTAGAACTTGATGCTAAGCCAATACAACAACATCAAAGGCAAATGAATCTGAATTACTCCATCTTGGTAAAGACATAGCTACTAAAGCTCTTGGAAGGCGAGTTTATTTATCCCGTAGCCGATAGTGAATGGATCTCACCTACTGTGGTCGTGCCCAAGAAGAATGGGAAGTTACAGATTTGTGTGGACTTACGAGGGCTCAATTCCAAGACAAAGAAATATCATTTTCCTATTCCTTTTATAGACTAACTCTTAGACATAGAAGTAACATGAGCTCTATTTTGTTAGATGGATTTAGTGGATATAATTAGGTGCAAATAGCCAAACAAGACTAGTCCATAATAACCTTTACAATAGAATGGGGGACCTATGCTTACAAAGTGATGCCATTTTAAGCTCTACAATGTCCCAACTACCCATTAGGGCCAAAAACGCTTCAAAAAATGCACTTTTGTTAATCACGGGATTAAGGAAAGGGCCAAAGGGAGTTCGCCACGTGTGCAAGAATATGGTATTCTTGTCTCCTCTTTTTTAGAGATAGTGGAGTCCATTTCGTGATTCTCTCTTCTTTTTTAGCCAAAACCCCTAAAGTCTGACATGTTTTGGAGTCCCAAAGACGTTATTTACTTACAAATCTGACAAAATACATGACAGAGATGTGATGAAATTAATAATGAGTTTTTTGAAAGTCGGGAGATCTTTCAATATTGTTTTTGGCGCCCAATACATACTCATTTGGGTTCTTGGCGCTACTTTTTAGTTCATTCACCCCTCTTTGAGCTTCTTTCTCTGCGCTTTCATTCTTTTCATGGCTTCCTCCAGGCGCCCTTCTCGTTTAATACACTCTTGCACAGTCTATAGCCAGGGAGTAGATGGAAATTTTGAGCCCAAAACCTTTGCTGTAAATGATTGGGTTACCATGCTGCCATCTTGCAAGGGCTCCCATAAGGTGAAAAGAAGAAAACGAGAAGATATAAAACATCACTGGAAGGGGCGTATCATTGCCTTCAAAATTATGCCCGAAGGCTGGTTTGTCAAGGTGCAACATGTTTACATGGTCAAGGATATGCACTTGCCTCCAAACGAACGTGTTCCCCAACAAACACATTGTAAGTTATAAGTTGAATAACGTATATAATTCTTTTCCATTTATGCAAGTTCTAACAAACGGTTCGTCATTGTAGATATCTTTCCGTCAACAAGTATTGAATGGCAACCTGTGGAAAGCCTAAGTGGGACTTTCCATGCCATTCATAAGGTATTGGCAGACATTATTTATGCCGATCAAACTGTGTCTTTTTATAGTGAATGCAAGGTTTTTATATATTATGCACAGTATGTGGTTCCCTCTAAAGTGGATAGGTATGGGAATATCGAAGATTTGCCATTGCCAAGTCTTTCATCTCTAAATTGGGAGATTCCTGACAAGGTAACAGTGCAGAGTTTCAAATTCAAAATATCTCAGGATATTAAAAAGTCCATGACAGCTGGAAGGATCTCACGAAGAATACGTTTATCATGGTTTGTACCCCTCCATATCTTCGTCGCTTGCTTCAAAACAGCAAATTTACAAAGAACGAAGGTATCCTGGTTAAGTAGAAACTTTTCGGAAGAGGATTTGGACAACACTATAGGGACGCATTGGAAATCTAGAGAGTGCGATCATAAAGGTGATATCTTGAGGTGCAGTGCATGCCCTCAATCCTTGGCTTTGGCTTACAGTATCCCTCGCCAAAATCTTGCTTTGGCCTTTGATTACAGGCGATACAAACGAAGATTGGGTATTTGGGTTCCCTTGGATTCTGATACAGAGAACACAACATATAAACTTGTGGTGCACGTTTTTCCGCATGAAGAAGTAAAGAAGGTGAGTGTTACTTCCAATTGGAGTCTGAAAGATGTGAGGGATACCTTGGAATTGCTAGACAATACATCCCCTAGATATAAGTTCAAAGTGAATGGTGTAACAATTGGTAAAAGAGCCGAGCGCTCTTTCTTTTGTACGAGTTGTTTGTCTCCCACAATTGTGAGTTTGGGACCTTAAGAATGAAAACTTGGCAGGAATTTATCTTAACAGACTGTCCTCAAGATATTTTTTAATGGGAACTTCATAAGCTATCGTGAAGCAAGTCGCCTTTCGAATGTGTATAAATAAAATGTACATTGCATCCGATTTACAAGTGAAAATTTTCATTACACAATGAGGTACAAAAATTGCATGAAAATGTACAAGGCCAAAATAATAAGGCTCGTGTATAAAATGTACATTACATTCGATTTACAAGTGAAAATTTTCATTACACAATGAGGTACAAAAATTGCATAAAAATGTACAAAGCCAAAATAAAATGGCTCGTGTATGCTTATGTTTGCTATTTTCATTCTTTATCGATTTCTTCAAATATATTTTTCCTCACAGGGCCTTTCTTTGATTGTTGAAAAAATTTGACCTTTACAGGTAGTCTCCTTTCTTGGGGCTTAAGAGGGGATGGATCAAATTTAAGAGGAGAGAGCACTGGCATTCCATTTTTCTTAGACTCTGCAGTAGTGGTCCCATTGCCTTTTCCCTTGCCCTTGTCTTTACCATTGCCATTGTCCTTACCCTTTCCCTTGACATTTCCCTTGCTTGTGCCCTTTGCCATTGAAGTTTTGGGAGGAAGAGGGGAGTCAGGATCATACGGTGTGATTGCTTTGTCTAGAATCAGCTCGATGCATCTCTCCCTTATCCACCAAACATATGATTCAGGATAGTCTCTACACTGTAAGAATAAATGTTATAAGTTAGTGAAAAGACATCATGATAAGGGTTACACAAACATCAAATGAAATAAACTTACATTCACTCCTTCTATTTGTAACAGCTTTGAATCCACTGTTCTGCAAATGTTTGAGATAACTCTCCATCCACAAGAATGCGCATCGCTTTGCAATGGAACTTCTTGTAGAAGAAAAGTATACGGCCTTTGAGGATCAGCAAGATCCTCGTATGTTGTATCCAAAAATGTAGAAACGAGTCTAGCAGCACTGCAAAAGGAAGCTTTGTAAGTTCAAAATATTATTTATAAAAGAAATCAAAGTAAGTAATTTTCTTCCAACATACATTCGTGCTTGACCGTGAACACCGCTGAGAGAATTCATAAAGATAATTTCCCTTGAAAGACAATTAATGTAGATGAGACTCCAATGCCCTCTGCAAATTCATAAAAGAGGTGAGTAGAAGGGTGAAAGCAAATGAACATAAATTCTCCTCTACAGTAAAAGAAAAATACCTTTCTACATAAGGGAAAAAGATGTGGTAATTTCTCACACTATCGAAGCTACGAAAAAATGGTGAAATATTAGAACCAGATTTTGCAAAAAGTCCCACAGAGAGAAGTGGATCAACAATGTATATGGTTCTTCGGATATCGAGAGTGAGAGAGGACACCAATGCCCTGCAGATAATAGCAAAAGCTATTCAATACCAACATCCAAAATATAATTGAAAAGACTTAACTTATGCAACAAAAAACCTTACCTTATGCAACAAAATACCACGGAGTCAGATAGTTGGAGATCCCTTTTTTCCAACATGGGCTTGTCCTCGGGAGATATACTAAGATATTCCTCCTCAGATTCCCCAGCAACATTCACAAGAATCTGCCCATACACTTTGCCCATCCTCTCGCTGTTGACGGGAGCAAGTGATGCGGCTTTCCTCTTGTAAACATCGTCTTCAGTTTCAAACACCTCCTGATTTTTTCCACTCAAGAAAGCCTCTTGCTGGGTGGCACCCCTTGTAGGGTAAAGGTCACTAACATCTTCAACATTTAGCTTTTTCTCTTTCCTGGACAATTTTGGGGGAACGTTAAGGATTTCAAAGGCTTTTTGATCATTGGAAGGCAAGGGCCTCAGGACTTTGTCAAACCTATACCTCACTCTGCTAATGATGCTGAAATCTTTATTCATAAGGGTGATCCTATGAGCATGGGCGGCAGCAATGTAAGCGTCGTTCATGAAATCAATAACAAAATCTTCTGCGGCCTCTTGCAGGGCAAGAATGGCTGAGAGTTGCCACTTCTTATTTAGACCAGAGACAGTTGCCACTTGAGACAATCTATCAGAGATCTCTTTAACCACCCTTATAAAAGCAGCTTTTGGAATGACATGCTGTGTAGCTCTCTGGGCTTTCCTGATCTCACTGAAACATCTTTGCATATAGAAGAACCTGGACTTCCTCTTCCTCTTCTGTGGCTTGGGGTGTTCAGTGGCTTCAGCAGATGTGGGCTCAGGTACCATTGTAGGGAATGAATCTTTCACAGGGTTAGCCTCATCCTTTGCTTCCTCAACTTCAGGTGAAGAAACATTTATGGAAGATGTAAGGACAACACCTGGTGTAGGAGGGATTTCTGTTGTAAAATGCTCTGGAGCCTGTGATGGACCAGCTTCTTCTACCCCCTTAGATTCATCAAATTTTAACTTTCTTCTACCCCCACTGTCCTTCCCATCTATATACACTCTTCTTGCAGTTTGCTTTGTCCTTGCCATCCAGAAAAGGTAAAATAACAACCAGAAGGACAATAACTGAAAGACAAACTGGCGAGGAAAGTGACGAAATGAGCAATTCCGATATGGCGCGATATGAACAAAGCGAGCAGAATGGAACAACGCCCTCGCTCCGTATCGGAGATGAGAAGATGATACGGCACGATTAGGAGAAAACGACCACCACGTTTGCGCGCCCTCGCTCCGTATCGGAGATGAGAAGATGATACGGCACGATTAGGAGAAAACGACCACCACGTTTGCGCGCCCTCGCTCCGTATCGGAGATCAGAAGATGATACGGCGCGATTAGGAGAAAACGACCACCACGTTTGCGCGCCCTCGCTCCGTATCGGAGATCAGAAGATGATACGGCGCGATTAGGAGAAAACGACCACCACGTTTGCGCGCCCTCGCTCCGTATCGGAGATCAGAAGACGATACGGTGCGATTAGGAAAAACCGAGCTCACCGTTTGTACGCCCTCGCTCCGTATCGGAGATGAGAAGATGATACGGCGCGATTAGGAGAAAACGAGCTCACCGTTTGGACGCCCTCGCTCCGTATCGGCACACCTCTTTTTGCTAGCGAAGAGCTCGAGAATTGAAAAGTGTACACGTCGGACAAATGACCACTTATATACCCAGGTAAATCATGACATGTGCCCGATACTGATTGTGCCACGTATCTGCATTTATGGTCCGTATGCTACGTGTCAAGTAATGACCGGTCCACTTGTTCGCCACGTGGTTTTCGGCCACGTGTTGCCCAACGGCTACTGCCACGTGTATGACACTAACGGGTACTGCCAGGTGGCATAATCCGCGCCTACATAAGGGTGTGTTTCTTATCTGTACGGCTTTTTTCGGTTTCTGACCTTTGTTTCTATTGCTGATACGGCGCGAGGGCGACTGTTGGTTTTCTTCGCTTTCCTCTCTTCGCTTCGTTTTGGAGGTTCTGTAGATCTAGTCTTTTTTCAGTGTTCCTGAAGCTCGTGTGACCACCTTTGTTGTGGCTCTTGCGCTTCTTACTGGGATCACCGATACGGCGCGAGGGGGCCTTTCCGTCTGAATCGTTTCTCTCTTATCGCGCCGTATCGTCAGAAGTTGGAAACATGTCTGAACCCATACAATCCAAGGTTTCTTCAGGAACTGGTAAAAGAAGAAGGCTTTCAAAAGGGTCAAGTGCATCAACAGCTGATCAGCCTGTGCATTCTTTTTCCTCTCCATCCTCTGCCACCAGTGTGAGAAAGCCAAGTACATCTCCAGGGAAGCGAACGCCAGTAGTGAGAGGTCAAGGAGTATCAGAGCTCATTGATATCACTCCATCAGAGAGGCTACTTGATTTTATGCTTCAGAATGGAATGGATCTCTCATTCTATGGAGTTGTGAAAAATATTTTTAATCCTGATTGGGAACTTGACAAAGTTCTGAAATCTTGTGAAAAATATATTATGGAGGACTTTTTGGAGTTTGAAACTCTTGCAGGTCCTTCTGTTGAAGTTGGCACAATTGACTATGTCCATATTCCCATTGGGTCAACAGGAAATGAAAAGGCAGTATTTACTAGGAAGTCCAGGGCCCACTCTATGGAGAGGTTTCATTCAACAGACATATTTTGCTGCACTCATTCCAAAAACTGCAAGATGATGAGAAAATCTGCTGCTTTTATTATATTCATCCTTATTAAATACCCTATGAAAGCTTAGGAGCAACAGTTGGAAGGAGCAAAGAGTGCCAGCTTTTGCATGTTGGATGATCTGGCAGATGAAAGGGAAACAGAGGAGGTTGTAGATACAGATTTTGAGGCTTCCATTGCTGAGAATTTGGATGTTGCTCACTTCAAAGTTGAGACTATCATTGAGGAGAGCCAAGGAGATACAAACCCTCAACCTGATGAGAGTTCTCACCATATTGTTCCTTCCCTGCCATGTATACCTTTCAAGGACAAGGAGTACATTTTACTATCAGATATTCAAAAACTTTTTAATCTCAGGGAAGATTATTGTCTTGCAATTATTGCAGAGGCATCTGATGCTGCTAATGGGATAATTGACATAGAAAATGAATCAAAGGAAGAGATTCTGAAACTTGATAAAGAAACTCTAGATGATAAGTTTATTGATGCTGGTGAGGCATTCTCTCTTTGTTTTGAAAAGGCCAAAGAAGCTGAAAAGGAGTTGAGTATTACTGATGAGGACTTCGATCGCATTCAAAGCGAGCTCGGCATTTCCAATTTTGGAAGAGAGGAGTCTGAATATGTTAAAGAATTGACTAACACCAATGAGACAGCATCATCAATTAATTTATGGAATCCGTTTAAATTGGAGTACGATGAAAATCAAGTGGTAAGATAATTTTGAATTTGCTTTTACACATTGGTAGGTTTACATTTCATGCTCATTCAGTATGGCTTTTATTTGCAGTTGGAGATTGCCGATACAGATAACTTCTTGGGGCGTGGCAAAGGATCGAGAGCTGCTAGTAACACCACCAAAGACATTGCACTCGGCCACTACTTGGCTAGGATTGACCTTGAATCCTTTTTTGTACTTCATAGTAGTTTCTCAGAGGACGCAGCATGGCCGATACTTTGTATTAAAGCTCTTACAAGGCTTCTAGGTTTCTCAGGATTACAATATAATGCCCACAAAATAATGTTTTTGGAAAAGACTGCAGCAATTAGGATTTTTGGCTACGGTCCAGGTTACTCTGCTTCTAGAGCAGGATACTTTTTGGCGTTTTCATCCTACGCCTTAGCTGCAGACAGAACTGATGTAAAATCTATAGTTGGCTACAAGAGAAAAAAATTTCTACGTTATAGAGGAAAGATTCCTGAGGAGGAAGAGAATGTGAGGGTTTTGGAAAACTAGCTTTGTATATATTCTTTCTTATATATAAAAGTGCGATTGCTCATGTGTCATTGCCGTCTTTTATTTGCATTCTTTGAAGTTGTCGTCGAAAAAACCAGTTGAATAGCTCCTCCAAAGCATTGCTTTTTGTAACTCCTCCCCCATGCCTTGTGCTTCGAAAATAACTTGTGCGTGCTTGATAGTGGGATTTTTCCATGCCTTGGTTGCTATAAGTTGCTAAGGGGCCATGCTCCTCCACAAAGAAAGGTCCATGAATATGAAGAATATGCTGCAATACAAAGTAACACAAATTTTATACCAATTGAAAAACCTGTCAAAATAAGCCGATATTAAATAATTATTACTTTACCAGATAAAAAGTGATATCTTTTTCTCGCCATGCCTCTTTTATCGCCTGAACAAGCTTTGTGATTGATCTTTTGAACTCTTCCGCATATGTATATGTTGTCTTATGTTGCCTGAGGAGTTTCAGAAAAACATCAAGGTGTATCCAGACCTCCATTCTAAGAAACGCAAGCCTTGGCGTGCTTGCAACATTTGTTGTGATCTCACATAGCTCTCTCCAACACTCCCAAGCCGCATTCACCTGCTTTCCTGAATGATTTCCTAAGAATCGTCTAGCTTTTGAGCCTCCCATAGAGACATCGGCCAAGATATCTCTTGTTTTTCCTGAAAGTATTGGATCCTTTCTTAAGTGAACTTGGCCCCCATGAAATCCCATTTTCGATAGCAATGCCTCGCATTTATCAATACACTCATCTGATAAAGATAATGGCTTAATGGAATATACGTAGTCGAGATGCAACCTGAGAAGCTTATCGATTATTCTAATCTCTGCATGCAAAGTACAAATATGAACATTCTTAAGAGAGATGGAAAGAATGGGATCCCAGATGTCTTCTATGTTTTTAAATTTACTCAAATCTATAGAGTCTCTATTTGGGGCTCTTCTTACTGGTCGCAAACTACTCCAATCTTTGGATCCAATACTTTCCATGCAATAAATGCAAGGATATTTTGCATTTGCACCATTACATATTCCAAGCATACATTTGATAGTTTTCAAATCAGCACTCATATGCCATTCCACATTAAATTTACCAACCCCATCAACTACCAACATTTCGCCTTCACTTTGAGACTTAATGATATTTGGAATACCTGTATGGTTGAACAACCATTTCAACGTTTGATGATTTTCAATTGGTACCTGGGCTGCACCAATCCACCAAATCTCCATCTCGGATTGGATCTTATGCAATGGAGCTTTGCCCTCGCCATTGCCATGGTCCAATGCCATGTTCATGAGGCAAATGCTAATTCTTTCCATCTTCTGTCCCTTTTGAATCTGTGATTCATCCAACTTCAAGGCAAACTTTAGAACACCATAACTTTCTTCTACTGTGATTTTATACATGTGAACCATTGCAATTTGCACCTTTTTTAGATCAACCCATATATTGTTAAACTCATTGTAATCAAAAATTGCCTGTTTTTTTTGTTTTTCATAGGACATAGACCTTTCGATGTGAAAGTAATCTCCAAAAACATGTGGAATCTTGCGATTCATGGAAATTCTTGCAGTGGAAACTGCAAGGGCTCGGGCCAATCCAAATATAGTTACCCTATTGCGTTTAAGATTTTTAAACCATAATCCAGAGATAGCACGGTAACTTTTTCGACTTATACCCACAGTATCGCATGTCTCTACGATTTCATTTGCTTTCACTGTGCCTTTTAAATCCTTCACTAACTCTCTCAGAGTTGGACCTCTCAAATCCACATTTTCTGGTGACTTAAGAATCCTCAAAATGTCTTTCTTATTCATGGTTTCCTTCAAAAGTTTGATTCTTTCCTCATTCTCTCGGATATTTATGCCTAATATGTTAGAGACATATTTCTTTGTAAGATTTAGTCTCCTTTTCTTTGCTCTCTCACACAAGCTGGTTATATTTTTTAACGGTCTCTTCCTCTCTCTAAATCCTACTGGAGTTTCTCTCAAGCGTATTAGCTTATTCTGCAATGAATTATTAACATTTTTCAAAATATCAATCTGACTTGTCAACTCTAAAATTTTTGTTTGTGTAGTTTCTAGTGCTTTTTTCATTTCGTGCACTTGGGCTATATATGTGTAAGATGCAGAGTATAACCTCATACAGTAGCCAAGCATTCCATTATAACCTTCTCCAGCATATCTTATATAGTCATGGACATTCAAAAAAGGAGGTGGTTTACCTGTAGAAGGATCCCTGGGATAGATATTTCCATCCACCCACAAATCTATATGCTTCATTCCTTGTGTTCGCAACCTGTTGGCTTCAATCTCATCTATCAATACTCGATGATGTATACTTCTCCAAGATGTGTAAGTCGGATCTAGCTGAATAGATAGCTTGTATTTACGTGTGCTTGCGCCTGTGTTATTTGAAGTAGTATTGCTAGACATTCTAGCAAATGAACCGAGCAAGAATCTCACAGTGATAGAAAGCAAGTGCAGCAAAAGGAATGGTAAAAGAGAATAGTGTATAGAAAGAAAACGCGGGAGCAAACAAATGCGAAGTTCGTACGAAAATCTCGAAAATACAAAATCTCTCGAGTTCCAAGACAATAAACGGCCGAAAAGGTGACCCCTGACCTGGATTAAAAGATGAGGGCAATTAATGGCCGACCTCTTCAATGAACCAAATATTCTCTCATTAATCACATCTGGACAACCAAATTTAGAGGTTTTATTCTTCCTAAACCTCAACTAATTAGCAACTTAATCACTTTCTTACAAGTGCCATTTTTGAAGCGTTTTTGGCCCTAATGCTTTCAACAAGTAACGATGGCCACATTCCAAAACCACTTGCATGATTTCATTGAGGTATATTTAGATGATATTTGTATATTTAGTCTTTTTTACAAGCATTGGTGACACCTGGAGTAGTGCTTTGAGCAATGTCAAGAGTATGGGATCTCACTCAATCCCGAAAAATGTATGTTTAGAGTCTCTTTAGGAATTCTATTAGACCACATTGTTTTCACACAAGGAATAGTAAAAATTCCAATAAATATTGAAAATATTGTTGCCTTGACTTCACTAATTAATGTCAAATAGCTTGCACAAGCTCTTAAGGAAAGATGAAGACTTCATTTGGACAAATGATTGCAAAGTAGCCTTTAACACTATAAATTTGTGCCTAATCAAGGCACCTATTGTGCAATATATTGATTGGATAAAGGAGTTCCATGTGCAAACTATTGCATCTATCGAAGGGCTAGGTGCAGTCCTCTACCACAAAAGGTGCTTCAAAGTTAGATTAGTCAATCTATACAAGCCAAAAGGTCACTAATAGAGAAAGAAATCACATAATGATGATAGTAACAAAGCTCGAGTACTTGGCAATGGTGTTTGCCTTGGAGAAGTTTCAGCACTACCTACTATCAACTCATTTTAAATTTTATGTAGATTATGAATTTCCTTCTTGATGAACAAGGCAGACATCAAAGGATGAATGGTGAGATGGTTCCTCCTATTCTAGGAGTTTAACTTCTAATTGGTTACCAAGCCCGGTCGCTCTCATGTACTAGCCAATAATCAATCTTGGATTCCTCAGAGTGAAGAAGAGGAGCATGATAATCTAGAACTCCAAGATGTAGCTCTATTTTACTAAAGACTATTATCCATGAGTATGCAAACATTATTGAGCTTCTACATTTGGACTATACCCATGTAGTCCATCCTTGGTCATGGCATATTTATTGTACCGCCTCTTCTTTTCTTGTGATTTCACACTTAGTGACCTTGTGTACTTATGTTGTGGTACTTTCATATTAGTATTTTATCATATTGTAGATTTAGTTCTTTTGAGTGAAAGAGAAGAAAGGAGAAAAAGAAGATTTCAGTCATATCACTCTGTGTGCTCAAGTCTCCATTGCTTTTGTTTGTGTGCTCTTTGTCTCTTCACCTCTCTTTCCCCTTGTCTATTTTTAGACATTGCCAACCTCTTGGCGGCACAATAGTAACCTCCTGGAATCTCAAGTAGAGATAAGAAGATGCTTTTGTTGGAATCAACCTCCTATACTCTACTAGGCATCACATTGTATAAGAAAAGTAAAGATAAAGTGCTACAGAGATGTATCATAGGAGATGAGATCGAAATCATCCTAAAAGCATGGCATGCCAAGCCATGTGGAGGACATTTCATGGGAGAAGCCATAGCCCTCTTAAAGCTGGTCAAAGTTAGAAGCCACCAAGGGTGCATTACTGAGCCCACGGTTTGTAGTAGTGAAGACTATCTAGCATGATACATAGGTAGAGAGAATGCCACAATATGCAACGGGCTATATAAGGAAGGGAGGAAAAGTGATCAAGGGTTGCAAGTGCATTCATAGTCCGAGAGTTTAAGTCTCAAGGGCTCTCATGCTTAACCGATATATTTGTTCCTAGTCCCTCCAGCTAGTCTCTCTTGATTGGCATCCTGAGTGCTCTCTATTAGTAGTCACTCTTGTATTGTTCACAACCCCCACCTTTGGCACTAGTATTACCATGGTCTTGTATCTTATAGTTTTCTTGTACTCATGACATTGTTGTAGTTGTTTCCAAATTCTTGTATTGTAACCATTTTCTGTCTCTAATAGATGTATTGTTCTTAGTTTAGCAATATATTTTGGATTGGTCTTGAGTACACTTGGTAATTGATCTCTTTGCTATGATTATGCCTCACTCTCCAACTTGGATGTTGATTGTAGAGAGTGATGTCAGTATCCACCTATGTCAATTCTGAGTCCTCCATTTTGTGTGGTAGTAGTGCTCAGATACCGATTACACATAGTAGTGCTCAGATATCAATTACACATGGAAACCATGATCATCATTCCTCTACATGCTAAGCAAAATGCATATGCGTTCACACACTTCACCTTATGCAGTTCTAATTCCACACCACA
The DNA here is from genome assembly GCF_053477565.2 of Lygodium microphyllum. Taxonomy (NCBI): domain Eukaryota; kingdom Viridiplantae; phylum Streptophyta; class Polypodiopsida; order Schizaeales; family Lygodiaceae; genus Lygodium; species Lygodium microphyllum. Next base: position 5,735,327 of record NC_141150.1, on the reverse strand, counting down.
CAAGGTGGTCGATGTAATATTTCCATACAATAAAAGTTAGTTGGTTAGTTCGAAAGTTAGTTAGTCAATTAATAAGTTAGTAAGATTACTAACTAAAGGCTAACTAAGTTAAACACTAACTAACATTAATAACTAATAATTTTATTTAATTAAAAATATTTTATTTAGAAAAATCAAGAGTCGTAAATTTGATATTTTTCTCGGATTCACAAGGACCGTAGCCACCCTTCACGTAAGTTACAACGTGAAGGTGACTTATGAGCTATATTATTCATGAGTATTAATGTGTATAGTTTGGATGGTAAAAAAATATTAGATTTTGGGCATAACTAGTATATTTTAGATATTCTAGATATTTCCTAAAAAGATATGGAGATTTCTAGAACTGGATGTCATTTAAAAGAAAAGAGAAGTAATATTTTAGTTAGTTTGAAAATTTTATAAAAAGAAAAAAAATAAAGATAGGGATTTGCAAAATCGTGCGCATTGCGATCGCAGTCTAAAGGCAGTAGACAGCACTTTGAGCAGGAAAAAGAAGAAGGAATGAACTGAGAGCTTTCCTAACTAAGTGTCTTGGATTTTTACCCCCCTTTCAGAGCCAATGGAACCATCAGATTTATGATCTAAGCATTAGATCACTGAGCTCCACTTCTCAGTCACAAGCCCTCTTCTCTAATCCACTATAAATATGAGGCATGGGGAGGCACAAGAAGAATAAGGAGACCCCGAGAGGCTACAAGAGAGAGGTAGAGAGAAGGATACCTCTCCAAGAGATTGTGAGGGGGAGAGAGAGAGAGAGAGAGAGAGAGAGAGAGAGAGAGAGAGAGAGAGAGAGAAGAGTCACCCCAAGAGGCTACAAGGAAGAGAGTTAGCTCAATTCCCTCTATCTTGATTCTCGACTTAGCCATCTTCTCTTACACTCTCCTATCTTGAATCTATTCCACCTTCTTAATCTCTTGAGTCTACTTGTGGACGATGGCCTCCAAGCAAAGAATGTCACGTGCGGATGGCAATCCCATACCCAACGATGAAGCTTCAGACAAAGGCATCACCGTCAATCCAAATTGCAGTACCAGTCGTAAGTAATGTATTTCCAAATTGATAGATGCTTGTTTTGATTCTCATATGAGATACGTTAGGCCTATACTATGATGCATGAGTATAGATCATTTCATCTCACATATTTGTAAGATGGAGCTTGTGAAGTGCATATATCAAGGAAAGTTAATTGCACCTAGTTGCATATGGCTTATTCATTGATAGAGAAATTATAAGGAAGAATTAGTCAAGGGTTATGAAGGATATAGTCATTAAAAGAACGACATTAAAAGATTGTGCTTACAAGCGCTAGGTTAAAGCATAGTCAAGGGTTATAAATAGCATTATTGCTAAAAAAATATGACATTAAGAATCATGAATAGAAAGTACTAGTTTAGATACTTCAAAAGTACTTAGCCTAAGAGCCCAAATATTAAGAAGAACTAGATTCTAGCTCAAGGCAAGGCCTGTTGGATTCTAATTACTTGAGATAATCTCGCACTTATCTTATCAGGTATTTACACATTATGTCTATAACATATTTTGATATATGAGGATAATTTCCTATTTGCCTCATGACTTGACTAAGAGCTAGCACAAGAAATTAATCATAAGGATTAAAATTGAGATGTCTTGAGATCCGTCGGATAACGATGACTTTTGTCAATCCAAATTCAGGGTTGGGTTATCAATCAAGGTAAGTGACCTATAGAACTTACATCATGAATAGTGTTTGAACCCTTAACATATGCCCTAGCCGAAGGAAGGAAGTGTTAAGAAACATTTTTGCATAGTATTGTGATGGGACCTCAAATGGGCCAGCACTAGCTATGGCACTAGCCAGACCTCATGCTCATAAAAGACAAAACACACCCTCACGGCCTCACAGGCCAGGAGCATCTATGTACTGCTAAAGAACGAACTGTCCTAAAGCCTAATCTATGTGTTTATAGTTTTGTAGTCCAACGTTTCCCTTTCTATAAACTCCACAGAGGGAGAACCCATACACATTGGCAATAAATTCCACGATAATCACATACATGGGATGCAACCTCTCGGTGGAATCATTGCGGCCCCACTGCAGCTCTCCTACATCGCAAGGATTGGCCCCTTGATGCACTACTTAACATATAAAACAAACGAACAAACTCCACTCTTTCATTTTAAAACTATTCCAAGAGATACCATGTGTCCTTACCAAATAATTCCCTAAGAAACGAACGTCTATCCTACGGCTTAGGTTGCCTTTCCACACTCAAGCGTGGGTCATCATCATCGAAAACAGGTGTTATGCATCCAAGCTTTTTTATTCTAATACCATGGTTGTCATTCACATGCAAAAGTGGATGATCCTAAAGCGCTCAAACATAATCTTCAATCAGAAACGTGTTGTGCACAACAAGCTTTACAATATATTTACTAACCAAGCTTTACAATATAACGTGTTGTGCACAACCAAGCTTTACAATATATTTACTAACCCGTTGCAGCGATGTAAGGATAGCACCGAGACAACACTCGTGCTACTATCCTCTTAATTAAAATATGACATTCTATGTCATGATATGCATCAATCAGCACGCAAATCGCACCATTCAAACATCCCAGCCCCCTACGTTTAGGTATTGCTTTCGTTGCATAAGTGTAGAGGTTCATTTTGTCATGTTTTGATGTGTAAAAAGCGATAACTCATAAACTTTGACAAGGAGATAGGGCAAACTAAGGCCAAACCTCATGCTTTGCTACTACCATACATCCACAAACAATCAGTATATTTTTCCCTATTTTTGTGAGGCGTTTTTTTATTTTTCCCATTATTTTTTTATTTTTTTATTTATTTGGCAATAAAATATGCTATTTTCTGATTTTTCATGTTCCAATCACTTCAGCATACTAACATTCAATTTATCTTTCATTTTTTCCCCTTGGGAACACATTCCACCCTCCCGAAATGAAAGAACTACCATTTTACCGCTTAAAAACCGCATTTCGCGTTTACGAGAATTAAATAGCACATATAAATCATTACAAAATCCAAATTTTCTGATAAACAACAATTAATCATGATGCAACCAGCGCTCAAACAAATTTTCATCCAATAAAAACATCATTACCATCATAAAACACCAAAAACCCTTCATTTTTCTTCATAAAAATGGCCATACTATGTTTTTACGAAACTTGAGATGCCTTAAATGATTGCATGACCAGCAGACGGAGCCTTCATTGCTCTCAATCCAATGCTGCACATCAACCTTCAGCATCTCCATCAATCTCCATCATCGTTTCCTTCAATCTCCCTCCCCGGTTCCTCCTTCAAGATAGTGCACATGAACGGCCCATAGAGAGGAGAGAGAGGGAGGAGAGAGAAATACTAGATTCTAATCTCTTCACTCAATCCACCATATCTCGCGTGAAGACCAACGATAGAATCAAGGAAGAAGGAGAAGTTGCCCGGCAATGTCTGTTGTAGGTGGTACTTTGATGCTCCATTCATGATTTGGGGGGGGCGGGGCGAAATTTTCGGCGCCATTCTCAGTGTGAAGATGCCACCATACTTCACGAAAAAATTGGAGAGAGGGGGTTAAAGTCCCAAAGGGCACCCCCCTTTGGTCCTAATCTTTTTGTCCACATTTTCAAATCTTGGCCAATTTTTTGCCTCTTCCTCGTCCAGACTCCAATTCAGCCTCCTGCGCGTCCGTCTCGGCATCCCGCACTGACTGGCAGCTCCTCGCATCCTACACGATAGTCGGAAAAATTATCAAAAATCCACAAGTGTCGCTTGGGCTCCTTTTAAAAGCCGTCTTTCACTTGGTTCTTAAAATCATCCTAGCTGCAGCCGCCACCTTCGATGTCAAATATTTTTTCCCTAAATTGCGGATTTATTGGCAAATTTTAGACACATCCCAGGCTCAAAACTCCGCTCTCATTAGCGGCCACGAGATAGGGCGACTCAGCCCATCAAATCCCACAACAGATCTACACAAAACAACCAAAGGAAGCATCAAGCTGATACAAAATAGATACATATTAAAACACAGCACAATGCTCACCCTACCCCCTGACAAAACCAAGGCATGAAATCCACAAGGAGTAGGCCTAGCATAATCTGATAGAAGGTCCGAAGCTAGTCACTAACCGACTGCTCCAACACGGCCAAACTAAAAAGAACTATCAAAGAGGTTTCCCTAAGTGGTGGTCTGAACTACCAACCTAACTAAGGACAACACAACCAGGAGCTCCTACTAAGCGAGGACTCTTATAGCCTGATCAAGAAGTATTTCCTTTTAGCACATTTCTTCTTTTAGGTTTTTATTTCCATACTCGGGCATGTAAAAAGGAGGGAGCTGAGCGTAATGACCCAAGGAGAATAGGGCATCGGCCTCGGGTCCTATCTCAGTACCCAAGAACCTACCAAGCCCTCGCGAGGTAACACTTAATCCTTTTCTGCCGCTCACTTTTATTTTCACTCCAACCTTCCTTACTTTCTTCTTTTCCAGCGAGACGCCACCCCTAGGAAGACAAGGCATCGGCCCCAGGTCTGTGACTCGTCCCAGGAACCTACCAGGCCTTCGCAAGGCGATGAGCAACTGCTTATAAATTTTCCTTTCTTTTCTTTTCTATTTTTAGAGGGGTTAGAACCCCTTTTTACACTTTCGATTCTTAGCAATGTCTTTACAGGAGGCAATGACTACTTAGCCCTCCCTCAGACATACCTAACCTAAACCTGGGACTTCATGCCTTGGACGCCGGTCCCCAACAAGAAAAGAAAATCCCCTACAAGTACACAAACACATAGAGCATAAAAAACCCGTTACTCGTAAAGGAGAGATATCACATGGATAGGGCCACGAGAAGTCTCTGCGCAACATAGGCTCCTTCTAAGCTCTTCTTTAAACCTGTCTAGCACAAGACTAAAACAAGAAACCATTAACCACACCTGTACTAAACAGACGGCTGGCCCTCTTGGCCTAATGAAATAAAACATTTAAAACCTCGCAAAACTGGCCGTCTTGGCCTAATGAGATCAAACAGAATAGCACCTACACATCCCTCCCCGAAATAGTATATATATACAATAATATGCTCCTTTCTAAGGAGGAAAAATAGGGCTCGCAGCCCTAAACTAAATGCATAAGGTTATGGCCCATCCCTCCTGCATATATAGCAAGAGGCATACGCATAACATGTTGTCTAATCAACCTATGGGTCCAGGATAACAATGGTAGATGGGTCTCGGCTACTCTTTGCATCACCCATATCAACCATCGCCTACCATATATTGCATGCTCTGATAACATTCCCCACAAGCGACCGGGTCCTGTCTCATTATTGATAGCAATATCCAAACTAGGACCATAGTTGAAGAAAATGTCTTCTTCATAAGCAAGGTTTGCCAGTGAATCCGCAAACTGATTCCAGTAACGTGGAATCAGCTGAAGAGACACTCTCTCAAACTCCTCAAGTAGGGTCATGGCAGTTCGATGATACATACAAAGGATGGGATTCCGCATTGTGTACATCCTATCTAGCTGATTCAAGATCAACAAGGAATCCCCTTTTACTAACCACCGCCGAATACCACCTTGCTTGGCAATATGCAGTCCCATAATCAAGGCTTTATACTCCGCCATGTTGTTAGTGAATCCTACCTCGAGATAAGCAGCTAACTACATCGTAACTCTACGTCGCGGATCTCGGATTACTACTCCAACACTCCCTTTTTTATTAGGGCCCCTAGAAGCTCCGTCAAAATATAATGTATACATCCACAATGGGTTTACACAGCCTGCCATCACGAACTCCTCTATTCGTAATTATGATAGTCAAAATTTAACATGTTTAGAGGATGAACTGACGGCTTCATCCCACCTTCTTCATTAAACTCAATAGGGATACTTGTCAACATTCGTAAGCAGTGATGGCAGAAGACTTTGATCTCCCACATGAAGGTTCCGTCTTCTTGCTCAATCACTTTGTATCCTTTGCTCCACCAAATAAGTTTCCCCTGATGGTATCTCTGCTCCAGATATGGGTGCTCCAAATAAGGAATTAACCGCCCCATCAACCAACTTTAAGCTCTTTTGCAGGTCTCTAATCAGCCCCAGCATGGACTTGCAATGCATTTTTCCGTATTAGCATACTTATAAATAATAAGGTTTAATCTTATTAAGATTAACCTTATTTTTAAATTCTACTCCCTGCAGATCAGCTAGTAGAGCCGTAGACCTATTTTTCCCTATCCTGACAATCTTGTAGGGGCCATCCCATCTAGGTTCCAGCTTCCCTGGAAACAGCTCCCTACGTGCATCGTAATTCAGAACTAATTGTCATTTTTTAAAGATATACTTCTTTTCTTTAAGGTCGTGCCACTGCTTCATCCGATGTTTAGCTACCTCCTGGTGTAATAAGCTCTGCAATTTCAGCTCGTCCAGGCGGGCTATGGTCGTGAAACGTTCAAAGAGTGCATCCTTATCTCCCAAAGAGTGGTTAATTGCAAAACGTATGGTTGGCAACTCGATTTCGAGGGGTAACACACATTCTTCCCCATAAACTAATTTAAATGGAGTATGGCCAGTAGCTCGCTTGAACATTGTATTGTACGCCCATACTGCCACATACAACTTCTTGTCCTAGTCTCGTTTCTTCTCAGAAACTATTTTAGACAAGATACCCACAAGCTGCTTATTAGTACTTTTGACTTTCTCGTTGGCTTGCGGATTATAGGGGGTCATTTTGTTTTGCTTGATTTGCCAAGCTTCAGTCAAGCTTTTGATCACCTTATTCAAAAAGTGGGTTCCACAGTTAGTTCCTTCGGGGGACCGAAACGGCAGATAATCTACTCTAAAAGGAAACTTGCAGTCTCTTTTGCATCGTCCTGCCTCGTCGCCCGTGCTTCTGACCATTTTGTAAAATAATCAGTTGCTACTATAATGTACCTCTTTTGAATAGTAGACGAGGGGGTGATAGGACCCACAAAGTCAATGCCCCACTTCTCAAATGGAAGGATAGCCATAATAGGCGTAAGTGGGTGTTTCCTATTCTCTTTGTTGTCATGTTTTTGACAGGTATCACATCTCTTAACGTACTCAAAGGAATCTTGGAAGATGGACAGCCACCAATATCCAGCTCTTAAAGCTTTTTGTGTCGTCAACCATCCAGCGAAGTGCCCTCAACATGCAGAGTCATGGCACTCTTCCAGGATGAAAGGAACCTCATCAGGCATCACACATCGGTGATAGATATCATCAACACCCTACCGATATAGTGTTCCTGCGATCAAGGAAAACTTCAAAGCCTATTGTCTGGTTTTCCTCTTTTTAGATTTTGATAAACCAGCTCCAGTCTCTCCCGTTGATAGATAATGCGTGATAGTAGCATACCAAGATGGGATAGAAGTTGTATTAATTTTAAACATTTCTTCAATTTCACTTCCTTCAGTCAAAGTCTCTTTTGGCTCCCCAAAATCCACAAGGCATTCCACAATCCCCTGCAACCTCGGTGGCTTACTCTTAATCTCATAATCGAACTCGTGCAAAGTGATTAACCACTTTGCCAGACGATCAGGCGGTTGCAGCTTGTTCATAAGCAATCTAAGCCCTTCCGCCTGTGTGCTTGATTCTTAAATGATTTAATTAAGGAAAGATATTTTGCACAGGTGGATCACCTCCATGATCGCACCGCGGATTAACCCAAAGAGGACACTGCTCGATTCATGGGCCGAAGGTCGAGTGGTGAAAAGGCCAACCATAGGAATGATGTTTCACTCCTAGACAGCTTGCGGGTCTGGTGGAGCTCTGGACACCCCTTGCTAGGTCTAGAATGGAGTTGAAGACCTCCGTGGCCTCCAACGTCTGGGCATGTTGGGAGATCCTATTCTAGATAAAGAATTGAGTTTGTGGTGCCATGAGATTTGGACCAATTGCTTCTGCAGGGCAGAAGGGATGCTTCTGTTGGACAGAAGGGATACATAATTTCTCCTGTATAGGTAGGAGACAAAGATTAACTTGAAGATAAGTTAAGTAACTTGTTTGAACTTATTTGTCAATAGATTGCTTGCTTTGTTTTTGTGTCTGTGCTATAAGTTATGCGAACAAACCATGTTCCCTAAAAGGCTTAATTAATGAAGCTGACTTTAAGTGTCACACATAAATGTGGTAGGACCTAATTAGAAAACTAAAGTAGGTGGGTGGAGCCCCCGATGGGTCTGTCCTACGACAAGGTGGTCCTAGAGAACCGGGAGGCTTCTCACAAGATTTTTACCATCATTCAACCTTTAGGTATGGTTAGGCTAGAACCCGATTCATGCCGTTTTAGGGGACTGGAACGGGACTATGCCCTACAAGCAAAGAGGTTGAGCGATGCATCCCTCTCGTTTCCCATTCTCTTTGAACCAAGTGTGGCATGGGTCTGCTTCGGCTTGGGTATCTCTACATAAAGTAGGATATCCAGGATCCGATGCTAGAATGCTGTTAGGAGACCTTGGCCACTAGGAGCCCAAATTTCAGGTTGATCCTAGTGGGTTCGGGGCAGTGAATGTTCCGTTGCAAGGCAAATTCGAGAAACCCTAGGTGACAAAACTCAAAACCTTCTATGGGAGTTCCGGGCAGCGACGCTTAGATTCGTTTCTCAATAGACCACTAAAAGTGTGCCTAGACAGCCAATGGGCGGGCACCTTACAATTCATGTCTAAAAAGTGCCAAATGATGCCACCTTCTGAGTCTTGTTCAATCCTCAATGAGGTTGTATTTGGAGTGTAACAAACTTCTCTAAAATCCAGAAGTGTTGTTCACATTCTACTCCTTTGATTGGTAGAAAATATGACCTTTCCGTAATTCCTCCTACTATCCCATTGAGCCTAACAACTCATTTTTTAGCTTGATTGAACCCAACAGGTGTCCCATCAATAGCCCGAACCCCACCCTTACTTCGGATCTCAATGACTCACCCACCTACTATATCCCTCCCAAAGTTCTTTGGATCTTCCAATGAGGATTCAAATGCCTATATATGCCTGTTCAATGTGCCATACATGGTCAACAGCCCTAGTCAAGTCAATGAGGCCCACAAGGTCATTGTACTCAAATCCTTGATTCAAAAAAAGGCTACAACTTGGCTAGTGAGACAAAACATGGTTAACCATCATGGAATGAAGCACTCATCACTTTCTGTATCCAATTTCAACTAGATAGAATGGATGCACAGCAACTTGAAAGACTCCATCACATGAAGCAAGGTGATTGATTTGTCCAGTCATATACCACCAAATTCACTATCCTTAATAATTGCATTGATCCCAATGCTCAACCAAAATATTTTTGAGATGTTTGCAATCACACCTACTTCAGTCTCTTTGTAAGGAGCAGTGAGGGCTTAAGACAAGAATTCCAGAAGCACAGTAGGAGGATATGCTACCTAGACTTTCCTATAAAGCATTGTACTTGCTTCCTTTTCTTTAATGATATGAAAGTACTCTTTTCTTTTTAGTAAAGTATCTATGTCATAATCCACACACAAGATTGTGTTTATGAGTCCAAGTCTCAATCTTGAAACCTAATTCACTTGTGTGACAGTTAGTCCTATCTGTGTCCATGTCCTCATGAGTTTGGTCTTTGTCTTCCAACCTCCATAGCTTCCGCATTGCCATGTCCTAGATCTATGTTTTTATAAAGATAAAATGATCAACACTCTCTATATTCAAGGTTTGAATAAACCTATCTAGAAAGCATTTACTTTTGATGATTTATCGAGTAACAATATCGACCCATTCTGTAAGATAACTGTTTTTTGCTAGAGCAATTCTTGTCAAAATAAAAGTCAAGAAAAAGGAAGAGATCCACTAAGTCCACTCCAAAGCATCAAAATCACAACAATAGTGATTCCACTTCTTATTCTGACTTGGAAGAAGTAGAATCCAACAATGAAGAATCAGACTCCAAAAAGGAGGAAGAAAAAAAGAAAACTAAGGGCAAAAAGAATGACAAAGGAAAGAAAACAACCAAAAACACCAAGAAGAATGAGGTCAAAAACCTCTAGTGCACACAATGCAATAATCTTGAGCATGTTCAGGCTAAATGTGGCCTAAACCAAAGATGTTGCAACATTTGTAACATGGCTACTCACAACACTAAAACACCATATTAGAGAATTTGGGAATGTCCCAAGTCTCCACCTTTAACACAACAACCATGTGGTTAAATAATAAAGGTATTGGGGGTTCCCAAAGTGGATCAAAATTCCCAAATTTCCTAATATAGTGTTCTAAGTATTATCAGTGCAATGAGAGGTACTAGATGGCCCATCTCGGAGGATGGAAAATTACAAAGCAAACACTTCTAGCTAATGTACAACTCTCCAGACCAATCCAATTCCTACCCCCACTGAGGCTTATACCAATCATGATTACTATCAACCTAGTAATGGCAGTGGTAGGCATGGTAGAGATGGACGAGGTTGCGGAATTTTTTGGTCTTTTCCTAAACATTTCCTATTTTGTATGTAGGAAGGACACTAGAGACCCGAGTGTCCAAACAACCAAGCCTAATGATGCCCAAAATAGATAAGGACAAGGCTTAGCATATATGCCTCGTGCTAACATAGTAGAGATTAGAGAATTGCTTGATTCGAAGGTGCATGTGATTACCTGGTCAAGCAAAACCTACAATGATATTGTGTTGCAACCCACAAGAACTTCATGGGCTGAGCACGAGAGAAGGTCTACCACCAAGTGGCAGGATGGACCCAAGCTGATGGCATTGAAAGAGTCAACCCCAAGCTCTAATCTAGAGGACCAACCCAAAAATCAGCCAATAGCTCAAAGCAACTGTAGTCTAATCAGCATATCCCACCCACTCAAGGAATGCAACAAAGTGTGAAGACACAATATCACCCAACATGGAGGAGCTTGAACCACAACTTGGGGTATGCAAAGTTTAGACCACAACAGGCATTTGCATGGGGAGCAACACATCCAACCTAAGAGAAAAAAAAATAAGTTGGGCAAGAAGATCTGCAACCAAGTGGAGTCAAGGATCTGCGTAGTTACCTTGGAATTCAAAAGGAAAGCAAGGAGAAGCCAATCCTAGTAAGAAGAAAAGCTGACTTTCAGATGACATCATCAAAAAGGCTCACAAAGAAGAATCCAAAAGATCATCCCGGACAAAGATACACTAAAACATTGAATGTTAACCTCGAAGGAAGTAGAAGTCCACAAAGTGATGCTAAGCCCACAATAGAAAAAGGGAGCAAGCCAAGGACTTCAATCATTAATGTTCTACAAATCAGTGAACAATATATGCAACTACAAAGTCTGTAGCCCCGATTCTCAGAGGAGCAAGAAAAGGACAACAGTCAAGCCAATTCTAAAATTCACAATCTAGATTGTAGAAAGGATAACATTGATGCTGATTGGATTTTTGATACTAACATTAATGAAATCTTGAATCAAGAGTCCAAGTTTGAAGCACAAATGTAGAAAGTTACAAGGGTTAAAAACATGAAATAGACACGGTCTATCTGTTAGAATATCAAGCTCCTATTACTCTTCAGTCAGTCTATCTTTATGTGTGTGTCTGACATTAGCTGGATATAGCTATACACGTGTGTGACATTCAGTAAGTTGGTGTAGTCAGTGACTTAACCATAGTTAGTCTTGGTTAGTCATACCTATGTGTGTAATTCTCTTTTAGTTAGTATGAAGGAAGAATAATGGAAGAAGAACAATAATGAGCTGAGGCTCATCTTTCACTCCAATCTGTCTCTCTCTCTCTTCCAACATGGTATTAGAGCTTGAAGGCTTGGCAGTGACCATTTGACATCAAGACATCATATCTGAAGAAAACGTCATCAAATGAGATTATGCATGTAGCTCGTTTTTTTGCAAAAGCTATATCTTGCTACAGAAATGGTTTTTGGAGAAACATCTTGAGCTACTTGCCCATTTTGACATGGTCTACAACTTTGCAGAAGAAAGTTTTTTCAAATTCCTCACAGATTTTGAGATATTCATTACAAACCTGTGCAAATTGGCTGTTTACTACGGCAAACAACATGTGATTCCAAGGCACTGGTGGCTTTCATCCTAACAATGTATATGCCATTATTATCATGCATTTGAGCATGATATTGGATTGTTAAATGCTCAGTTTTGGAGCTTATGTGCAGGCTGGAAATAGTGAACTGGTTGCTGTCCTGAATTTGGAAACAATATACCTACAGGGTTGAAGTATATGTGATGCTTATTTGCTACTGATAAATGCTTGGATCATACCACTTGACTGGTAGATGCTTCTTGAGATATTGTGAGTGCTGAAAGTCCAAAGTTTGGACTAATTTGTTACTGGTTACACCAGGGTATTGACTGGTTATTGTCTACATGAAGGATACCTATCATTTTCAGTTAACATACATGCAATATATTCTGACCGATTGGACATGTATCAACTCCTGCATAGAGTGGCAACTGAATGAGATGTTTTGGGGCTCTTTTGAGGTCTGAATAATCTTGTTTTAACAGAGGAAATACTGTTGGTTATAGCAATGGGCTGGCTGTATTTAGTACTGCTACTTGCATACAGTACAAACATTGATAGTTGTATGGACATAGTTTGTTGCTGGGATGTTTTGCCACTACCATAGAATGTTTTGAATTGATTTGAGCTTGATTTATGCTCATTTGACTATGTTTTTTCATTGTTGGAATACGAATACAGCAAGTAGGTTGTTAGGAAAACTGTCCTGAATTGCAAGAAACTATCATGAATGAGAATTAGGTGATGCTGCACGGTGTCTAGCTAGCCATGGAACAGCCATGGAACAGGCTAAACGGGAGCAGGTGGCTCCTCCTGAAAGATAACTCTACGTACCTCAACCACTGTCTCAAGTTGCATATACATTTTGTCCTCATGAAAGATGACATCATGGCTATGGATCACTTTCCCTGCCTGCGGATCCCATAAACGGTAACCCATCTCTCCTGCATCTCCATAGCCAATGAAAATACATTTGACACTCTTAGGATCCAACTTATTGCGTTTGTCCTAGGGCACATGGCTGAATGCCTCACAGCCAAAGACATGCAAATGATCATAAGAGGGGGGTTTGCCTGCCCATAACTCCTCTGCAACCTGAAAGTCTATGCCACTGCTAGGCGACCTGTTAATGAGATGCACTACAGTAGTAACTACTTCAGCCCAAAAGTGTTGCGGTAAGCCAACCTGGCTAAGCATGCTATGGACCCTTTCCTAAATGGTCCTATTCATGCATTCAGCCATACCATTCTAGGGTGGAGTGTGGGGCGGTCAACTGACACTTAATACCCCGTTCATCACAAAACTGCTCAAAAGTACGTGATACATACTCACCCCCATTATCTGACCTTAGGCATTTGAGCCTTTTCCCAAACTGGTTCTCTGCCAATGCAAGCCAATGCTGAAATGTGTCTAAGACATCGGAGTTTCTCTTTATGGGATAAGCCCAAACCTTATGTGAGTAATCATCTATGAAAGTAACAAAGTACTTTGCCCCACCAAGTGACTGACAGGGCATGGGCCCACATACATCTGAGTGCACAAGAGCCAAGGGCTCACCCATGCGTTTCTTACTAGACTTTTTATGCGTAGTTCTAGTCTGCCTGCCATACAAACAATGATCACAAGAATCAAAATGCGAAGAGTCAAAAGACGGAAGATATTGCAAAGAACATAGCATTTTCATTCATTTAAGAGACATATGCCCCAAATGAGCATGCCAAAGGGATACATGGGGAATAGAACCCACAAACAAAACATGATCCAATGTAGCTCATGATACAAGTAAGGGATAGAGGCTGCCAGACTTGGCACCTCTTGAAAGTACAAGTATGCCACCATGAGTAATCTTCCATGCAGTGTCTCCAAAAGTCAAAAGACGCAAAATACCCTACATCATCAAGCTGTCCAGCTGACATAAGGCTACGAGTCAACGCAGGTACATGGCGTACATCATGCAAAATAAAAGAGCTGCCAGAAGGAAATTGCAACCTAACATCTCCAATGCCCACAATGTCAAGAGACCTATCATCACCAAGACGCACAGAACCAAACATGGTATGATAGATATGAAACCAATCTCGACAGGGTGTCACATGAAAGGATGCACCCGAATCCAAGAGCTAGCACTGCGCATACATAGAATGTATCTCAAAGGTCTATAAGACATCGCATGAAGAAGCTGCAAGTATGTAACCATCATCTGAATTAGTGGCATGCGTGACATTAACCTCTTATATCTTCACATTAGACTTTGCAGGAACTATGTTGCGCTCAGAAGACTTTTCTTGCACTTTATATTTTCCCTTTTTCTTGCGCTTATCATCGCACATTTTATGGCACTGCAGCCTAATATGTCCTGCTTTCCCACAATAAAGACAGGTAAGATCAGACTTCCATCCACGGGACTTACTGCAACCACCTGACTTGGACCTGGACTTCTGAGAGTCCATGCCCTTATGATCATTATCATGGCTGCCATTTCTGCCACCTCTAATGGCCAATGCATGTTAAGAGCGGGAAGCATCATCATTTCTGCCACCTCTAATGGTCAATGCATGTGAAGAGCGGGAAGCATCATTATTTCTCTTGTTGATTTCCTCAGTCAATAAAGCACTCTCAACATCTTTGATTTTCAGCCCATCAAGCTTGTTCATGCATATGGTAGTACGGAATACATCCCATGATTCAGGAAGGGTGCCAAGAAAAAATAACGGGTGCAAGTTATCGTCGAACTCAATACCTGTGACAACAGATTCTTCATGATAGCATGAAACTGACTGAAATGAGATGATAGGGATGACCCCTCCTTCATGCGAAGGTCCATTAACTGCTTCAGCCAATACATATGTGACACAAGACTTATTGTGCATAGAGCTCCTAAATCTTCTCCCATAAATCCCATGTACTCGGATTCTCATATTCAACAACATTATGATAGACCTCTTCTGAGAGTGACAAAATAATGGTAGACTTGCATAGCTCATCAACTTCCATCCAAACATCATCATCCATATCCTCGGGTTTGATACCTTTGAAACGCAAGGGTTTAATCTGCAACTTCTATACCAAAACCTACCATATTTGGGACTTTCAATACCCATAGTTGGTACCATCCAACTTGGCAATGTTAAAGAGAGCTGCGTCTTTCAGATGACTAGCCATACTGTCCCAAATCAATGCAAAAAGGAAAAATTGCATGTTGTTGTAATTAGTAGAAAATGCACTAAAACCACTACTAAAATTGGCTGAAAGAGTGGATTTTACCAAGAGAAGCACTTGTCCACCAAATATGACCAAGATAACATCAAATAGTAAGCATTACCCTCAGAGAAGTGCTCAAAATCTACATATTTCAGCTTGCTATAATAAATGACAGATTTCAGTAAATGAGAGCTAACTGTGCCAGAAGTGGATCCCAAGTCAATCATATACTGCTAAGACCATAACAAACATCATGCGAGCATAACATAGGCATATGACAATCGATAAGCATGAATCCAACACCCGAACATGTCATGAAATATCTGCCAGTGAGTAGGCACACCCCCCAATCAATGGAGCAAAGTGTGCCTGCCACTACCAAGACTTGACACAAGTAGGTGTCAACTCACAAGGAAAGGGATCCAAGTCAAAGAGTCAACTCATAAGCATCAGAAGGAACCAATACATATGAACCATGCATCATCCCAAGGGTAAGAAATCCCAAATAGTCTCAAAAGCTCAAATAGCATAGACCACCTGCTCAATATCTCTCAAGCATCCAAAGACACTCCCACTGGCACAAAGGCCGTAAATATCAAGCACCAGTGACAAATGTCCAAGATCAAGCATCAATGAGACATCCCAGACATGGAGACGGTGTGACATCCATATGTAGCATCCATAGACATCAAGTATATCCCAAAATAAACTTTGACAATCCAATAAATCTCCAAATATGCTCCAGACAATCGAATGTCAAGTCCAAGTAAAGCTCCAATAGCATCCAAGCTCAAACAATGTAACTGACATAGGTAGGTGACATGAGCATAAGTGCATGTCCAAACCCGTCAAGCATAGACCGATAAGTGCCAAGATACATGCAAGATAAATATCCAAATGCTATGGAAAGCAGAGCTCAAGCTCAACCAATTATTAAGAAGCAATGTCAAACTCTTTTCCAATCCCCGATGGTCAATACATCAATGTACATCTCCAAGACATGACCCAAATAGCATAGGCATAAGCATACATGAGTAGAATAGCTTCAGTCCAACTGTTTACAGTAGACATTCACTACTCCAGACTAAGTATTTCAGGCCTCAAATCAGTATCAAAATGATGGCAATCCATTAGCATAGCATCTCCATACATGTAGACATCATCCGGTATTCAATATGCATCAAGTGATCAATCTCGGTAAGCATAGACTTCAAGAGATAAGTATTGCCCTATTTTGGTCAGATCTGGGACTATTCAAAATAGTCAATGGCTGAGCTAAATCAGCTCCAAATTTGTCTCACATAAGAGGCATAACATCACAAGTGATCCGATATCAATAGACATCAGTAGAAGCATCACATAAGCTATAGGCATACAAATACATGCTGTCTCACACTTGAAAATTGTTGTAGAATTTTTTGTCATCAGAATTTGGCAAATCTGACATCACCATTGCGTTCGGAGCATGCCAAAATCCCAACTTAGACTCTTATCTTGCCTGAATCGGGTTTTGAATGCCCGAGATATGACAAAAAGAGTTATTTTTGAGTCATTTTTGCAAACATGCGCAAATAAAATGTGAGCATGCTGCTGTACTTGAGGGGTCGAATCAGGGTGGGTAAGGGATAAGCAAGAGCCCAATGAAGGCCTACAATAGACCTACATAAGCCTAGGACAAGTCCAAGCAAGAGGTGAAGAGAACAAGCTTCAATGATCTCTTGCCAAAAATCCCCTCTACGATCTTGCAATTAAAGACCATGGCCCCAGAGAAGAAAGTTATGAAGGTCACAAAGGCAGGGCTGCCAATAATGTTGCAGACACAACCACTACAAAAAAATGACAAGTACGGGGATTACAAACGAAGCTACGAATACCATCAACCAAGCACTTGTCTCATAGATTCCCACGTACTATATTTTGATAATAAAGGTAGCTAGCAAACCAACATCCCATGAATTGGTAACAAAATCTGCATTCGTAAAATAGGGTTTTATTTATTTCCTGCATAAAAAATTTAAAAATTTTAAAAGGGGTTCTTAACCACAAATTCCAAGGGATAACTTGGGTTTGTATAAGATGAACCTAAGCGAGTACAAGGAATGTACTATGTCCTAAGAGACTTAGTATTTTTATTTGTATTGATCTAACAAAACCTCTGATGGATAATCACAAACGCTAATTCTTGGCATATAAAAGACCTTGTGATGGAATTGTCGAATGAATACTTTTCATAATTAAACTAACGAAGATTTTTTCTTTTGCGTGCAAGGACCCACAAAACTCCAAGGGACTTATTCTCAAGAATAGAATTGTTATTTAGTCCAAACTAGATCCCAAGGAAGGGGAAATTTGAGAAGACTATTGGAAGGTATTGCCACTTACGCTAAGTTTTGCCTTGATATTATTATTTTTGGAAAGAAAGTATTTGTCTTGGTAATAAATTTGTTAAAATTTTATGTATAATGCATAGAAATAAGATGTTTGTGATTGTAAGTTAGGTACTAATCTTTCCCAAAATCATCAAGCTCAAAAATGGATGACCGAGTACAGATCGCCGAACTGAGGTGGTATTTAGGTTGAGCACAGAACGCCAACTAAGGCAGTGTTCTTGATGGCACTAGACCTCCCCAAGGCCAGCATGAATAAAACCTACTCTAAGGGGTTTTCTTTTCTTTTTGTGTTAGTGAGTATAGACCAATCATGACATGAAAGGTCTTGTCATAGGGAACTCTAATTGGCATGAGGAGGTGAGGATACCAGGGGGCTTTGGTCATAAACTCCTTAGCTCTTACGAATTGCAAACTATCCTTCGATTTCTAGATAGTATTCTGGAAGTTCCAATACTAGTTGAGGAACTGAACTTGGAAAGAATAATATCTTCAGGTTGACATCACTCTAGCCAGAACAGAAAACATTGTAAAAAGTTATTTTTCTTAAAGGAACCTATTGAGAGGGGATTGCTTTACTTTATTTTTGTGTCACGAATTAAAGGCGTGTAACAAATTTGTATCATGATATAATTCAAAGAAGTTATTTTTATATGTTGAACCTAAGGTGTTAGGTAGTTAGGTAATTAAAAATACTTTCTCTAGGAAAGTGGGAGAATGGACCCCTGACAGAGCGAGACCTATGGTTGGGTGGTCTGGGTAAGCCAAGAGCTTTCCTAAGAAAGGAATAAAAATCGCATTTTTGATGGACCATTAAAGATCAAAAAGTCTAACTCGCATCACTTTAGAACCATGGGCAGAAAGGATCAAAGTGCCATATTTCCCTTCATTTCCCATTCTCCTTGAACCTAGTGTAACGTAAGCCCATTTCAGCAATTTCTATCAGGGATGGAATCTCGAACCATTGACACTAGTCAACTATTAGTAGTTGATTTGACCAAAAAGACCGAGGTTGATCCTCATGGGAACGGCCAGAACTTCCACTACGGGGAGTAGACTCAAGCAAGCTTAGTTAGCAAACTCCGAGGGTTTTCATCAAAATCTCAGACAGCACTTTCTAGGACCTCTTGATGGGCTACTAAGAACATACCACCAAGGAAAGCTCAGGCGAATACATTAAATAGACCCACTTGTAGCCTATAGTTTTCTTTGACTCGAGTAGTGGTACCATTTCCCAATTTTGATTTACATCTAATGTAACCATTTCTTCATCTATGGCTTTCTCGCAATGCACATGACCAATAGCTTCCTAAAAAAAAGTGGGCTCAAGTGATTTTATAACATTCACCATGTATACATCATGGTGAGCAACATAACCATCATATATCAATCTATTTATAGGATACCCTATTCTTGTTGAACTGTGTACTTGTAGAGCGCTCTATGATTCATTTTCATCGGCTCTAGTTTTTCAAACACTAGGTGTACAAATAACTAGAATATCAACCTTCTCATCCATTCTCTAATCTAAACCATGAGACTCATGTGAATAGCCTATAGAAACATCTAGCATACCAAGTGAATCAACCACCTTTTCTTTTCCCTTATGTGATACATTTTCTTCACTTATGGGAGTGTTATTTATATGCAACCTACTACTCCATGGTCTCTTATAGACCTTTTCTTTTCCCTTGGAGTGATACATTTTCTTCACTTATAGGAGTGTTATTTATATGCAACCTACTACTCCATGGTCTCTCAATAGACCTTTTAGAAGAGGACTACTTCGGCTCACTCAATGTTTGTGATTGTGAACTAATATTTTCTACAATCACATTTTCTTTTGCATCATCTGTAACAACCTATTTTCAAGCAGCATACCCACTACTTATCTTATCAAACATAATATCTTTGCTCACCTATAACTTGTATGTAATTGGATTATAACACTTGTAACTATTTTGCTCAAGGGAATAGCTAACATATGTGCACTTTTCAGCCTTAGATCCAACTTCTTTCTTAGCTCATCGTGAACATGTACATATGCAATGCATCCAAATACTTCAACATGTAACAAAGCTCATTTATTACTAGTAAACTTCTCCTCCAGTGTCACATTTTTTTACTACACCAATGGAAGTCCTATTCATAAAATACACATGTGTAGAGATAGCTTCAACCCAATAATAATGAGACATATTCTTTTCAGCCATCAAATCTCATGCAATTTTTGCAATCTCCTAGTTCTTTCTTTCAACAACATCATTCTGTTGTGGAGTATATCTACATGTAAACTTCCTTTCAATTTCATGTTGTTTGAAAAAATTATTGAATTCATTTGAGAGGCACTCTTTCCCTCTATTTGACCTCAAGCACTTAATTTGTACAATTGTTTGTTTCTCATCAACCAAATTTTTAAAAATATTGAAAAGGAGAAAACACCTCACTTTGCTCCTTCATGAAAGACACCTATACCTTTCTTGATTATCAATAAAGGTTACATAATACTTACATTCATCCATTGATACAATATTTGTAGGACCACACACATTTGACTGTATAGCATTATGTAAATGCCTACTTATATGTTAATCATGAGAAAATACATGTCTTGTCTATTTTCCAAACTGGCATGCTTCACACACTTTCTACGTATCAAAAACTTAAGCAAGCCTCTCATAATTTCATGTGACTGCATATTTTTCAATTACTATATAGTTACATGGCCAATATGTTTATGCCAAATGTCAATATCAGCCCCTTGTGTAAATGGAATAGCCTTCAACTTGGATATATTTACATCCAAGACAAACACCCTTCCCACATGCTTTCCTTTTGCAAACCACTTTACACATATTCTTACAATATTCCATAAAGCAGCCATTCTAATTGAGCTTTCCTTGCAATGGTCCTACTTAACCATTTTCCCAATAAAAATCAAGTTCTTTGTGATGTTAGACACGTGCAGTATATCAATCAAACGCTTTATTTTTCCATGTTGCATAGAAAATGGGATACTCCCAACATGAGCAACAGGATGCATTGTATTATCACATGTTTCTACAAAACAAATTATTTCAGGATTTTTCATTTCTCTAAACCATTCTCCGTGAGATGTCATATGGTTAGAGGCACTTGAATCCACATGCCATGCATCATCAGTCAAATCAGTACTGTGACTACTAATACATTTGTATTCATAGCATTCGTCATGTGTCGCACAATAAATAACTTCTCATTATCAATCTAATTACCAGCAGTAGGTGCATAATTACTATGCTATCTTCTCTCATTTTTATTATTTCCACCTCTTCTCTTTTCTAGACACTCATATGAAATATAACCTTTCTAATCACTGTTATAGCATTCTCTCTTATCATAGCCTGGATTTTCTCTACCACATCCTCTTGTTGAGAAATAAGGAAATAGCATAAGATTTATCTATGGTTGTATTGAGACTTGTAAGAAAAAAAAGATTGAAGAGAAGATAAGATTAAAAAAATAAGAGTATAAAGAAGACGAGGTGAGCATGTAGCTTCTGACCTCTGCTTGCTCTATTTGAGTCTCCCTCTATTTACAATTTTCTCAGTTGGTATCAGAGCTAGCTCGAGGCCAGGAATGTGCATTTTCAGAATCAATAGACAGATTTTTTCAGCCATGTGTCACTAAGGCCCCACGTAGAGGCTCTCAAATACATGCTGTGTGCAACCCCTAAATCAAGGTCTCCCCACAAAAAACACAAATGCAGGGGGTCCTCTCTTTTGTGAAGTATCAAGGTCTTTGAAACAATTTCATCTTGGTTGATAACAAAGATTCCTCTAATCCTATAGTTTACCCACAACATGCCAAAAAGCTCTGTGATCGCAATATTGGGGTTGGTGCAGATGGCATCATCTTTGCTATGCCAAGGATTGATGGAAGTGATTACAATATGAGAATGTTCAGTTCTGATGGAAGTGAACCTGAGATGTATGGCAATGGCATTCATTGCATGGCTTGCTTTGTGGCAAAGCTTAAAAGTGCAATGGGCACAAAGAGTTATAATATACATATCTCATTGCTGCAGAAGGGCACATGGCAGTTGGGTTCGGGGCCAACAGTAGGCGTGTAGGCCTGTGTTGGCGATTGGTTGAACAAGAAGTTTCTCTCTCTCTCTTTGTATTTGTCTCGGCCTTTAGGAACAAGCCAGCATGCAGGAGAGGATATAGATGGGCTAGAGGCTTCGAAGTCTGCCCAACCTCAATGACACATCAAACAGAGTGTGCCAAGCACAAGTGCACACAGTTTCAAGCACAAAGGCTGAGAATGCCACCAGATCCACTATCAATGCATGTATTTTTATCCAACATAGACAAGTGCACTTTGAAGATTGAGACAACCAAGTGTGACTCGTGCGCCAAGGAACAACAATAGTGTGATAAGGTTCCTTCAAGCCCATGACTCTAAGCCATAGCAGACTGTCTTGGAGCTTCAAGCTAGGGATGGTGAAGCAGATCTAACAAGGGGGTAAAGCCACATGACCTTTCTGGTGCTTGTTAAATGCATTGGAGGTGAGACATGTGCCAGGAGGAGCTCTTTCTATGCAACTTATGGGAGGCTATTTGGAGGCCAATTTTTGCTCAAAAAATTCTGGAAAAAATTTTCCAGGTTCAACTTGATATGTGCTTCAAGTTGACACAAAAAAAGTGCAAGAAAATTGCAAGAAATATGTTCAATTTTAGACCTATATTTTGATGCATTTTGGGCCATATGGACATCGTTTGGGATCCGATTTGGGTGGTTCTTGTTGGGAACTAAGTATATGACATGTTGGCATCATGGATGGATGCATATGATAGTTTTTGGACACATGTATGACAATCATATTGCTATAAGCTATTTTTTCATGCATTTTTGGGCTATTTTTTATGCTTTTTGGTCTCGGATTGGACCATTGATGTTCCAGATTTGGGCATGCTACTGAATACCATTTGTGGACAGTTTGTATTGCTAGTTTTTTGAATTTTCAGCAGCCATAATGTCTAACACAGCACAAATCACTTAGATTGTGGAAGACAAATTGACCAAAGATAATTATAGTGTTTGGTCTTACAAGATGGTTGATTGGGTAGAGGTCTATGGGACCTCATAATAGGTGATGATGAATGCCCATAAGTTCTTGAACATCAAATTGAAGAGAAAAAGAAAGCGTACAAGGATTGGACAGGGAAGAACAAGAAGGTTTTACATTGAATCTATATATGTATTTCAGAAACCTTGATTCCTCATATAAAAAAGGCAAGTACTTGTAAGGAGGCATGGAAAATCATAGAAAAAATGTATGGAACATGTACAGAGGCTCATAAGATACAACTCAAGCAGAGATTACATGGTGCATGGAGAGGTAATCGGAGTATCAATGACTATGTGGCAGAAATCAAGCGAATTGTAGAAGACCTTGCATCCCTTAATGCACCTATTGATGATGATGATTTAGTGTCAATGACACTAAATAGACTTGGACCAGCTTTCAAATCTTTGGATACCTCTATTTTAGTTAGAGGAGGCTATATGCCTAACTTTGAGGAGCTTATTGGATTGCTACGTACAGAAGAAATCAAGTTGGGATTGAATGCATCTAGCAGTGGCAAAAATGCAGGTGGAGACAGTGTTTTCTATCACCAGAGAGGTTGTGGCAACTCATCAAGAGTGAGAGACTCTTCACTTAGTCATGGTAATAATGGTTTTGCTTGTGGAAGAGGTAACTTTGGTCATGGTGACTTCATGCATAGAGGCAAGGGGAGATCTTTCTCTAGAGGTAGAGGACGATCTAGTCCTTCACAGAGAGATGGCACTTGTCATTATTGTGGGCAATTTGGTCATTTTGAGAGAGATTATTATCACAAATAGAATGCCATGTCCAGGGGTGGTGGAAGGACCCAATATGGCCATTGTGCTACAGGCACTTATGGTGGTGCAAGCTATGGACCTAGAGGTGGATCGCCTCAACTATTTCCTATGGAGCATGTGTTTGGGAGCATGACTCACCCTCCTGTTGAGAATGACTGGTTTTTGGATTCAGGAGCTACAAGCCACATGACTTATCATGCTAAGTGGTTTGATAGCAAGGAGTAGGTGCAGAATGAGGAATATGTTGCCACTGGTGATGATATTTTACATAAAATTACTCATATTGGTAGTGTGCCACTTATTACTAAACATGGGACTTAGAATAAGCTTGGTGATGTACTTTATGTGCCCAAAATAACCAAGAACTTAGCATTGGTTGGTCAAATGACCAGATCAAGGATTGCAAGTGAGATTCAATAATTTTGGATGTTTCATTGAGGAGTTCCATAATGGAAGACCTGGCAGGGTGATTGCTCGTGGTAGAAAGAAAGGGAGATTATTTACTTTGGATGTAGGTACTCTAGTGATTCAAAACTCTATGTATGTTGAGAGAGGACATGGGCAAGATAAGGATGTGGAATTATGGCATAGAAGGATTGGTCATGTCAATTTGCAAAGATTGAAGCAAATGCAATCAAGACAGAAAGTCAGTGGTCTACCACATTTTGGATATGTGAATTGAGGCTTGTCAATTTGGCATGCATTCCAGATTGCCATTTCCAAAGAGGGGGAGAATGAGCAACTATCCTTTGGAAATGGTACACTCAAATATTTGGGGCCCATTTCAGAATGTTTCCATGAGCGGAAAATCTAGATTCTATATCACTTTTATTGATGATTTTAGCAAAATGACTTGGATATACTTTATGCAGCATAAAAGTGAAGCATTTGAAAAGTTCTTGGAATTTTAATCTATGTGGTTGAAAAGCAGCTTGGATAAAATGTTTGAGGTCAAATAATGGTGGAGAGTACATGTCATATGAGTTTTGTGACTTCTTGAGAGATCATGGTATCAAAAGGCAATTGACATGCAGCTACAAAACTCAACAAAATGGTGTGGCTGAAAGGAAGAATCGGATCATTGCAAAGGTTGCAAGGGAAATGATGAACCAAATGAACATGCCATTGCCATATTGGGCAGAAGCAGTGCATACTGCAGTTCACATTATGAACAGAACACCTACAGCCTTGACTAATAATATGTCACCATATGAGAAAATGTATGGCACGACACCCACTGTTGCATACTTTAGAGTCTTTGGATGTGTTTGTTATGTTCATGTTCCGGATGATTTGAGAAAGAAGATGGAACCGAAGGCTGTAAAATGCATTTTTCCTTAGATATCTTGATGAGAAAAAGGGATACAAATGCTATGATCCAATGAGTAAGGAAGTATACATAAGCAAGGATGTCAGATTCAGTGAATACGAATCATGGTACAAGCCCAAAATTACAATGGATGTTGATTCCTATGAAAGCAATGATGATAATGGCTATGGAAGGAAAATTTCAGCAAACAACAAGGTTGAAAATCAACATGTGGAAGATGCTTCATGACCTCAAGAGAATGTGGAAAGCAATGGCAGTTACTATCCATGGAGTGGTAGGTTGAGAAGTGCACAAAGGAGTGCAGAAGTTGCAAAAGGAAAGAGACCTATGGCTGAGAGTTCAGAAGATGTGTCTATAGATGATGAGTATGGCATTCCACATGTTAAAACACCTCGCACTAGAAGTGCACGAAAGTATATTCCACCACATGCTAGATCAGTTGAGACACATGGTAGTGCACCTCAATTGAGAAGTTCAGAAAGGGTAAGGTATCACGTTGATAGATTGACTTATAATGGGTTCATGAAGTTGCATTATGCGTAGATGGTTTCTTATGTACAACATGTGGATCCTACTTGCTTTGAAGAAGCAGGAAGCGAGGAGTGGAGATAAGCAATGTATGAAGAGATGGATGCACTAAGGAAAAACAAGACTTGAGATTTGGTGAAATTGCCTCATTGCAAGAAATCCATTGGATATAAATGGTTTATAAGGTCAAATGTAAGTCGAATGGTTCCCTTGAGAAGTATAACGCAAGGCTGGTTGCAAAAGGATATGCATGAACTTATGGTTTGGACTATGATGAAACATTCAGTCTGGTAGCTAAAAATGAACAGTGAGATCGGTGATTGTCTTGGCTTCTATCTATGATTGGAAGCTTTATCAAATGGATTTGAAAAATGCATTTTTGAATGGCAACTTAGAAGAGGAAGTGTACATGGATCAGCCACAGGGCTATGTAGATCCAAAATATCCACATTATGTATGTAGGTTGAGAAAGGCTTTGTATGGACTGAAGCAAGCACCAAGAGAGCATGGTGTGATGGAATCAGCAAATTCTTATGTAGTATGGGATTTCAGTAGAGCAAAGATGATTATTCATTTTATGTGAGACATACAAAAGATGGTATTGGTTTTTTTGTCATCTATGTTGATAATCTTATTATTACAAGTATACTTGAGAAGGAGATTGCTAAAGTCAAGCATGGGTTACATAAAGAGTTTGATATTAAGGGCCTTGGTTTGTTGAGACACTTCTTGGGTATTGAGATTATTGACATCCCTCATGGTATATGGCTGATACAAAGGCAATATGCATTGGAGATGTTGGAAAAATATGGCATGACAGGATGCAAACCGGTTGATGCACCATTGGATCAAAATGTTAAGTTGATGGATGATGGAACTTATGTTAAGGATGTCACTATGTTAAGAAAGATGGTTGGTAGTCTTATCTACTTGACCATTACAAGACAAGACTTGAATTATGTGGGAGCTCACGCTCAACTGCCAAGACCCATAGACCGCTTATTGTTTCAAGCATTCCAAGCCGAGCACTAATGGCTACCTCTCACATAGTTGACGCGCCATCCACATCTACGAGTGTAGTGAGCTTACCTCCATGCCGTTCGAGTTACCTCCTCTCCTGTGCACTCCGGTAGCTCCACGATCCAAGTGCAAGCTTCAAGCAAGCTCCATCCTCAAGCTCCATGCTCCAAGGTCCATCACCGCGAGCAAGAGAAGAGAAGAGAAGAGAAGAGAAGAAGAGAGGAGAAGATGGAGAGCCTCTCCACCCCACGGTCCCTCACCCTCACACACTCACTCCCTCACACTCTCACACTCCCTCTCTCAAGCACAAGCTCAAGCAAGCAAGAACAAGAAGAAGAAGAAGAAGAGGAGAGCTACTTTTGGCCACACACAAGAATGAGCTTCTCCTTCACTTTTCAACTTTATATACAAAACCCTAAATCCCTTTTGGGCGGTCATCCCCTTTTTTACATGGCCGGCCATAGCCTAGGCCCTTTTTCCCATTGTCCTTCTATCTTCCTAGCTTCCTTTCCACTACCTACATTTACAAATTGCACGGGTGAGAGCCTGGCACTCTTTTACAAGATTTCAGGGTGCGCCTTTTTATTTTAAAATGCACCTTTCCCCCTTTGCATTTGCCTTGGACTTTTAAGGTTGCCCTTGCACTTTTGGCCTTTTCTCCTCTTCTTTCTTCAGTTGGGCTACCTTTTTTCTGCCTTTGCCCTGCATCTTTTTTATTTCCTTTTTCTTTCTTTGTGTTGGGGTTAATATTACCCCCCGCCTAGACGAGTGCTAGTCCCATGGCACTCACCGTCGTAGGTAGCAGATGTTAGCATGCACCGAAGACATGGGTGGTAAGGACGTCTGTGGTTGCAATGGCGGAGTGTTGGTATTGGTGGGGAGGAAGGTCATTGAAGGCACGTTGGTGGGTGAAGTGGTAGGTGGTAGGGCAATGGGAGTTGGTGGTAGGGCTGTTCTTTGGGGGGGTTGCACTGATGGAGTGCAAGTGGCGGTTTGTTGGGGATTCTGTACATGATGATTCTTGGTAGGCTTACAGGGTGATAAGGATAGGACTTCAGAGTTAAGTGTTGATGAAGAGCAAACGACACCTTCGTTGGAGTCTTCAATACCTGCAATTGGAAAACCTCTCATGTGGTCTCTCCTTAAGGGGTAGTGCTAGTCTTCTTATCATGCACAAGACATATTTTGATTAGTTTGGAAGACAGGTCGAACTCTAAGCAAACTCTAAGCAAGCCTGGAGTATTGTCATGCACTTGAGGACCCAAACCGTATATTGGTTTTGAACATAGGAGGACGCTTGGATGCCAGGGGGGCTCTCGCTGTAAATTCCCTACCTCCGGGCCCTACTCAAATGATCAGCGTGACTCGGAATAGATTTTTGAGGGGCCCTTGTTACTAGTGCAAGGCGGAAACTTGGTGGAATTAAAGTCCATCCTTACGGATTGCGAATATTGTCCATTTTGAACAAGGCTTGTAACTCTGATAATTTGCTAATATTAAGTACTTCCAGGGAAACTATTCGAATTTGTTTTTGTGTCAATACCATACGATTACGTGAACGAACCCTGTTCTCTAAAAAGGTTTAATTAAGGAATGTGTTTTTACATGTCACACTTAAAAGTGATAGGACTAATTAGACAACTAAAGTACTCCAAGTGAGGGAAGTGAAAGGGTGGAACCCTCAATGGGTCTGTCCTACAGCAAGGTGGTCCTAGAGAATTGGGAGGCATCTCAAAAGATTTTACTAACAATCGATGCTTAGAAATTGTTGGGCTAGAACCCCGACTCATGCCGTTTTAGGGGACCGGAATGGGACTATGCCCTATGGGAAGAGAGGTGGAGTGCTGCATCCCTCTCGTTTCCCATTCTCTTTGAACCAAGTGCGGCATGGGTCTCTTTGACTTGGTTATCTCTGCGTAAAGTAGGAGGTTATAGTGTGAATATTAAGTGAGTACACGTGTGTATTTAGGTATTACTTAGTTAGAAGATTGTCTACCTAGTTCCTTGTATAGCAATGGGTCAGTGAAGCAAGGGGCTAAGTTGATGGAAAAAATTGTCGATGAAGACGGGGAGTACACTTGAAGATTACTTGAGACATCATTATGGTCTTGTCAAGGCAATGTAGCATAATTGAGCTGCTTGATGTCTTAGCTTTTGGTAGCTAGTGGCTACTTGTAGTGCTTGAAAAGTATGGTGTACTTTTCCATTGTCTTTCATGCCTTTCTTACCACTGTTGATTGTAATGGCATCGAGATGGAGTGCAAAAGAATTGTGCAAGTGGTTCAGGGTGACAAGTCTAAACATAGGCGAGGCGAGCTCCCTAGGTATGTCTTGCCCTTAATGTGCCCTGAACAATTTTGGGGGATGTACAAAGGGCTAGGGGATTAGGGACGGAGCCAACCGACCAAGGTCACTGGACGTACCTAATTTGAGGACCCCTAGGTGCGGTGCTATGATTGTGTGTGCTTTTTTTTTAATTTCTTTCTTTCTTCTTTTTCCTTTTATTTTCTTTCTTTTTTTTGGTGGAAAAAATGAATACAATCAATGCCATACTTTGAGGCTGTTAGCCTTTCATTTGGATTGAGAAATGTTGGGATCCAAAGGCTATGAAGAATGGATATTACAGATATGATTGTGTCACCAACCTTGATGCTAGAGGAACTGTTGTTGAGATGAAGAGATACATTGAGATTTTGCAAACCTCTTTGCAACATGTGAGACATCGAACAATTGAGGTAGCACTTGGAGTGAGCTGTGCATGGATAAGGGTAGAGCATCTTGCGAATTGAATCCTGGATGATGAAGAGACGTTCACCCTTGTTGAGAGCATGGCTCCTGCCCAAACATAGAGTTTGGCCAAGAAGGAGAAGGTAATCAATGATTATGCTTTGACCATACTCAGTTGCAATATGTGCTTTCTACAGAGGTGTCCTTAGGTTCTCATCTAGTGGTGTTTCCGTCATGGCTTTTGTTTCTTGGTATTCCTATCACTTCCTCCATAATGGTTCTTTGTGGGGTTGGTGGTCTTGTGGTGACTTAGATATGAAACGCTTCTAGACATTAACCTGTGTCATTTTGCATTCACTTGGAAAGGCGTGAGAGTACATGCAAGTCACATGCTTCAACCATAATGAAAATGTCCAGCTAAACAAGACATCGCCAACCTGAATCCCTTAGTTTTGACCTGATGTGTATCACATGCACTTGGTCATCATTGCTCATGGGGTGTGTTGGCCTTTGCTTCTGTATTATTTACACACTCACAAAACACGTTGTTTATTTATGTACATGTTCATGAAACCATGTCCCTCCGTGAGGATAAAAACCAATTGTAGAACTCAGGATTGTACTCGAGTGTGGCACACATATCTAGCTTCTGTGGTAGCCTACTTAGCAACAATAAATATTTGGCAACATCGAGTAGCATGGTGCCTTGTCCGAGTCTACTGGAAATATGTAGCTCCTCCTCAGTGAGAACTTTATCAATCAAAGGGCTCTCTAGGCTAGTTCTAGCTAGGCCCATACCTCGAACTATAGCTAGAACTCGAAATGAAGTTGGTGCCACATAGGTCGGGTCTCTTTGGGACTGCCATTTGGCCAATCACTCCTCTTGAGACTGTCATGATTTGGGCTCCAAGTTTGGCCATTGTAGCATGGTTTTCAAACCAACGTTTTTCAAATTGGCTTCTACCCCCTGATTGTCTCTTTAGTTGCTCTATCTCTAAGCGATTTGGCTAGCAGAGTATTTCATTAAATGTCACGGTTAAGCGTACTTTGTCAGCCTCCTCGTCAGAGATGAGTCGCATGCGTTCATATAAGAGCTTGTCATAATGTCCATCAAGATATTCTTGCTCTTCCCACGATAGCGAATAAGGCAAATATTCCTCAAGCTGCTCCCTAGGGAATGTGCCCATGTCTGCATGAACATAAACACGTGCGAATAATTTCAATTTAGTATTCCACTCGGTCAAGCACTCTGCGACATCTCTATGTTCTATGAGGGCTTGCTTGGTTGCTATCTCATGCAAAGTTCTAAGGGTTTCCTTAGGCTTTAGCATAGCTGGGGGCTCAAGCCTAGATGAGCAAGATTGGTCAACGCTAGGATTGCTCATGCTCTCGGGGATTGTGCATTTTTCCTGAGGTTTTGCTACTATTTCGTCATGGTTCTCCTCAGATGTGACTGGTATAGATTTATCACCCTGTTGTGACAGCGTTGTATCCACTCTTGATTGGTCGATGCGAGTTCTATTGTCTATGGATTGAGTATTGAAAGCAACTATTGATGGCAACGGCTGCTTTGATTTTTCAGAGCACACGCATGTGTCTGAGATTTCACCACTATTAGGAGAGACATCGATGGGTTCATTGGTGGATGGACTTGATGCTTTATTCCCCAGCTCTCCAATGCTCTTGGTCTCAATGCTCTTGGGGTCCACAACCACCTGTAGCTGCTATTGTTTTCATTGTTTTCTCCTCTTTTTCTTGGTCAGTGAAGGTGCATAACTTAATGACTCAAGACCCTCAACTAGGTCAGTCGTTGATGTGCTTGGTTAGGCCTCAACTTTCCCCTGCTCTGGTGTGTCCTCATGGGACATAGCTATGGCCTGCTGAATAGCCTTGCTAGGTTGTGAGGGTACAACTACCTCCCTTTTTGGAGAGTCTAGCTCTTCCCTTCTGTTTAACTCCTCCAATCTAGCCTTTAGACACTTTGGAAGTGGTGGAGTTGTTAATGAAGTTGGTTGCGACACCTCCTCCACAGGTAAACTACTAAGGACACATTCTGCAAGGGGCATTGTCACGGCCAAGGGTTGTGGCTGCTGTGATCCCTGATTTGAAGTAGTGGCAGCTAGTTCAGAGGACTTGCTACTATTGGTGGATTGCGGTGTCAAGTCTTTAGGGCAATTGGAAGTGGTCGTGTCTTTTGTTGCCCTTAGAGCATTCACTTGTGTAGATCGGGTATCAGTTGAGCTAGCCACAGTGGATTGCACAGGCATATCCTTAGGTTGAGAGCCAAGGGTGGTGTCGTGTCATGCCTTTTGGACATTTGGAAGCTCTGATGTAGGTAGAGATTGGGATTGAGTAGCTGCACTTGACGAGTGTTATACTTCTTGTGTCCATTTAGAGGAAGGGGGTGTAGGAGACTTGGGGCTCCTATGTGGCTTTGACACTGGCTGGGAGATTTGCTCGTGGCTGTTAGATGATTTTGCTATTTGCTTTGTTGAGCATTTAACCTTGCCATGAGCAATGTTGTGCCTATGATGCCTACTATCCTCTTGGTGAATCAAAGGCTCCTTGGGCACTAGTGGCTTTTGCGTATCCTCAACGATTACATCTGATGTTTGCTTGTCAAGCATGCTAGGCTGAGGATCTACCCTCCAATTAGTCCTATTGAGTTTCTTGATTTCGACCATGAGGGGCTTGGTCACTCCATTGTTTTTGACTTGAGACTTGGTTTTTTATTTAGATCTCCTCCTATGCTTCTTTGCTCTTGATACGATCTAGCCTTCAGTCGACAAAGGAGGTTTAACAGGGGGTTTTGGTACCCAAATCCATCGGTTACCTGCATAATACCCTTGACCACATAGCAACGCTTTGGATATCCATAGCAACATTGCATTGACTCTCTGTCGATGCCTTCGTCTATAAGGCTTGGGCTTCTTTTGGAGTCTTCTATGATATTTGTAAGTCCAAAGGCCGTCCTTGGCATTGTCTCCTGACCTTCTTGTTTCAGGCATGGCCTCACTCACTGGTTCTCGTTGTTCGACCTGTGCTTGTATTAACTCTTCCAACAAGTCCTTGCTCTCGTCAGCAGGCTTGACTGTTATGTCAACACCTTGCTTGGCTTTCCCTCGAGGTTCGATGAGGTCACCCTTGCTAAAGGTCATGACTATCCTCACACCCAGTAGTGTCAGGTGTATCCTCTGTGCTACATAGTCAGCCTCACATTTGGTCGCCCTTTTGAAGGGTCTTCCCAAGAGTGTTTCCTTACCATATTCAGCACTATTTGGAGGAATATGAAATATGATAGGCAAGCTTCCAGTTTCAATTGTCGCAAGGATTTTGCACTTCCCTATGAGTGCTTGTGGGTGTTCCCCGTAAGGGCTAAGAGTTGCATTAGTCGGTGTGAGCTCTGGTTGGCCTAGTAGGGTCCATGATTCATAGGTCAAGATATTAAAATTTGCTCCTTCATCAATCAGAGCATCGATAGTATGCTCTCTTTTCGCAGTGAGTTTGACCCTAAGATAAGCAGGTGGTACTATGTCTTCATCTTCCGGGTCTTGGCTTGTAAATTTAAGCCTTCTGACAAATGCCTTTGAGTCCCTAACTGCACAGTCTGATGTGGATTCTCTGTTGAGGTCTTGGGTCATTTGTGCAGCATTGTTCAAGGTACATCTATCGTCAGGACTGTCATGTCTAGTCATCCTTGCATTGATAGCTTGATGATGTTACATTCTGCTTCAACTAGACGCAATTTGAACACAATGTACATGTGTTCTTATGGTGTGGCCTTTTTGCCCTTGATGGCTAGATTGGCCCGTTTAGGTTCTGGGGTCTTTGTTTGTCTTTGTTTGGGTATGGGCTTCTGTTTGCTACTTTGCAAGTGAAGATCTATGCTTGTATAGAGCCATTACTACACTAGGGCCTAATCCGGAGGACCTGTTGCAGTGCGCCTTTTCTCTCCAGCCTACCGAGGGAGGTGCGAAGGGGGCAAAGCCCCCTTTGCGGGGGTCCGGGGGGGCAATCCCCCCCGGATCGAAGGGCCGTTACGGTAAATACTATGCATGATTGGGAGGACCTCTGGTAGCTAATTTTTGAACTATTTGCGATGGATTTTAGCCTAGTGATAGATCTATGATGTGCCTTTGGCTCTATATGATTTCTGGAGTCTATTTTGGTGGTGGCAACTTAGTTTCTGGCCAAAATGGAATTCTTAAAAATTTGCAATTTTTGGGCCGAGTCCCAGATTCATCCGGCCGAGGGCCGAATGGGCCGAATCTAGATGTCCAAGGGCCAAACGGGCCGAATCTGGATGTCCGAGGGCCGAGTGGGCCAAGTGGGCTGAGTCGGCTGGGCCGAGTGAATCGCTCGGACGGGCCGAGTTGATGTAAGGGCCGAGTCGGGCAGGCCAAGGGCCGAATGGGAGCAGGCCAAGGACCAAAGCCCAAATTGTCGAGTCCGAGGGCCAAAGCCCAAATGGCCGAGTTCGAGGGCCAGCTCGAATGGCCGAGTCCGAGGACCGAAGCCCGAATGGCCGGGTTGGAGTGGGGCCGAGAGCCGATTCTGGGACTCGGCCCAGAATCGCCGTCACTCGGATACGCCGAGCACGGCACAGTTTTGGCAGATTTGACGAATAATGCTTCGTTTTTTATGAATTTGGTCTTGAGGGGTGACACAAACTTCCAAAATGCAAGAATAGACATGAATGAAAGATTCTATACCCCTGGAATAGCAAATAACCTCCAAAGTACAAATCGGCAAAAGCAAATCAAACCCTCTTTCCCTGTTTTGATAGTAGAAACCCTAATACTGATATTCTTTGTTTTTCTTTGTTTTCTCCTACTCTAATGCATCCAAATCACAAAGTAAATACCTACACTACTCCATCTCACAACATAACTCTCAAAAAGCAAAAACCTACTTCCCAAGGAGATCGAATACCATCTTCAACCCCATCACTACCTACCTATCTCAAGCACCGGTTCGGGGAAACCCTTACTTTGATGCTCGATTCGAAGCGCACAAGCGCTCAAAGCTTGAATCCGTTGGTCCTAGCAAAGAGAACCAAAATGTGGGAGCTTACGCTCAACCGCCAAGACCCACGGACCGCTTGTTGTTTCAAGTGTTCCAAGCTAAGCACTAATTGCTACCTCTCACATAGCTGACGCGCCATCCACATCTACGAGTGTAGTGAGCTTACCTCCATGCCGTTCGAGTTACCTCCTCTCCCACACACTCCGGTAGCTCCATGATCCAAGTGCAAGCTTCAAGCAAGCTCCATCCTCAAGCTCCACACTCCAAGCTCCATCACAACGAGCAAGAGAAGAGAAGAGAAGAGAAGAGAAGAAGAGAGAAGAAGATGAAGAGCTTCTCCACCCCACGGTCCCTCACCCTCACACTCTCACACTCCCTCTCTCAAGCACAAGCTCAAGCAAGCAAGAACAAGAAGAAGAAGAAGAAGAGGAGAGCTACTTTTGGCCACACACAAGAATGAGCTTCTCCTTCACTTTTCAACTTTATATACAAAACCCTAAATCCCTTTTGGGTGTTCATCCCCTTTTCCCCTTTTTTACATGGCCGGCCATAGCCTAGGCTCTTTTTCCCATTGTCCTTCTATCTTCTTAGCTTCCTTTCCACCGCCCATCTATATTTACAAATTGCACGGGTGAGAGCCCAACGGTCTTTTACAAGATTTCAGGGTGCGCCTTTTTATTTTAAAATGCACCTTTCCCCTTTTGCATTTGCCTTGGAATTTTAAGGTTGCCCTTGCACTTTTGGCCTTTTCTCCTCTTCTTTCTTCAGTCGGGCTGCCTTTTTTCTGCCTTTGCCCTGCGTCTTTTTTATATCCTTTTTCTTTCTTTGTGTTGGGGTTAACAAGTTATGATGTTGGATTGATAAGTCAATTTATGCAAAAACCATGCAAATCAAATTTTGATGTAGTGAGAAGAGTTCTTAGGTATGTAAAGAAGACAGTTGGCTATGGCTTGTTTTATGGAAAATGAAGTATTAAGTAGAGTATAGAGCCATTGCTTTGGTAGCATGTGAGCAAACATGGCTGAGATTGATCTTATATGACATGGGGATAGAGATTGATGGTGGAGTCATTGTGTATTGTGACAATGTTAGCAGCATTATGTTGGCAAAGAACCCAGTCTACCATACAAGAACAAAACACATAGAAGTGCACTATCACTTCATTAGAGAAAAAGTCATTGATGGAGAGATTGACTTGGTCCATGTGAAAAAAAATGACCAAGTTGCTAATATTTTTACCAAAGCATTAGGTAAAGATAAGTTTGAGTACTTCAGAAGTGCATTTGGAATCTTATGTGTGCAAGCTCATTCTGAGCTTGAGGGGGAGTGTTGAGAAATAAGGAAATAGCATAAGATTTATCTATGGTTGTATTGAGACTTGTAAGGAAAAAAATATTGAAGAGAATATAAGATTAAAAAAATAAGAGTATAAAGAACACGAGGTGAGCATGTAGCTTTTGACCTTTGCTTGCTCTATCTAAGTCTCTATAACGTGCCCGCCTATCGGCGTCCAAGCACATTTTAGCAGTTCATCGAGAAACGATTCTAGGCATCGCTGCTGCCCGACACTCCAATGGAATGTTTTGGGGTTTGCCACCTAGGGTTTCCCGAGTCTGCCTCGCAATAGAACATCCACGATAGAACCCACTAGGATCGACCTGAAATCTGGGTTCCTAGTAGACAAAGTCTCCTGATAGTATCCTAGCATTGGGTTTTGGACATCCTACTTTACGTAGAGATACCCAATCTGAAGCAGATCCATACCGCACTTGGTTCAAAGAGAATGGGAAACGAGAGAAATGCGCCGCTCAACCTCTCTGCCCATATGGCATAGTCCCATTCCAATCCCCTAAAACGGGATGAATCAGGCTCTAACTTAACAATACCTAAAGTCATCGTTGGTAAAGCCTTGTGAGAAGCCTCCTAGTTCTTTGGGACCACCTTATCGTAGGACAGACCCGTCAGGGATCTCATCCACTCGCTTCCCTTGATAGATTTAGTTTTCTAATTAAGTCCTACCACATTTATGTGTAACATTTAAAATCAGCTTCATTAATTAAGCCTTTTAGGGTATAGAGTTCATTTGCATAATTTACAGCACAGACACAAAAATAAAACAAGTAGTACTTTTGACAAACAAGTTCCTTAACTTATCTTCAAGTTAATCTTTGTCTCCTGCCCATACAAGAGAATTATGTATCCCTTATGTCCAACAAAAGTACCTGGTCCAAATCACATGGCTCCAAAATTTCCATCCTTTATCTAGAATAGGATCTTCCAACGCCCTAAGACACTGCCGTAGATAAAGGATCTTCCAACGCCCTAAGACGCTAGGCTCACGGCAGTCTACAACTCCGTTCCGAACTCAGCAAGGGGTATCCAAAGCTCCACTGACCCCAAGCGACCTAGGAGCGAGACACACTTTCCATGGTTGGCCTTTTCACCACTCGACCATCGGCCTGTGAATCGAGCAATGCCTTCTTAAGGTAATCCACAGTGCAATCTTGGAGATGATCCACCCATGCAAATATCCTTCCTTAATTAACCAAATTAAAAATCAAGCATAATTAAGGCAATCAGCCCTAATATCATCTTCTAGGAAGACATTCCTTTATTCCCATGGCAACTTGTAATTACAGACCCCTGCCATGCATTTTCCATCAATACAAGCCTTGGAATATTTATCCAAATCACAATGCAACAATCAATTGATTGAAAGAAAAACATTTAGGGTGTTGTTCAATCAACCAACAAAACTAATTGTATTTTTCGAAACAATACAAGAATAGACGCGATAATAACTCCATCACATATTCACTCTCTCCCTTGGGCCAAAGAGTAAAATTTACTTAACATTCCCTCCTTTAGCCTAAGGCATATGCTAAAGGTTACACGATGTAAGTCCTATCATTCCAATGCAAATTAATCAATCTACCAAGAGCATTTATGCCTCTTCTCTAAGTGACAATTATCTTTTAGCCTTTCCCTACTATGCAATATTTTATCTTGGCTTTATCTTCCTTTCTCCTAAGACAAGGAGTCGCATGTCATTGACGTAAAGTTCACATAATCTCTCCCATGTATGTATTGTTTATGTGCATTTGCGAATCTTAAACAATATTGACCTAGGTAAAGATTAATCAAAGACTCATCGATGCTCAATACTTTAGTGTCCCATATGCTGCTTATGCTATGCATGGATTCATCACATATCAACTAGGTGCAATTTAACTCCCTTTGATACAAGCACTTCACAAACTTCATCTTTGAATATTTGAGGTGCAATTTATCCTTCTCAATGACCTATTCTAGCACCACAAGGTACGGAGCCTAACGTATCTCTTGTGAGTATTAAAACAAGCATCTATCAATTTGAAAATACATTACTTACGACCGGTACCGCAATAGGATTGACATTGATGCCTTCATGCAAAGCTTTGTTGCTGGTTATAGGATTACCATCCACACGTGACATTCTTTGCTTGGAGGCCATCGTCTACAAGTAGACTCAAGAGGTTAAGAAGTCAAAATAGATTTGAGATGGGAGAGTGTAAGAGAAGATGGCTAAGTCAAGGATCGATATAGAGGGAATTGTGCAGCCTCTTAGTGTAACTCTTCTCTCTCTCTCTCTCTCTCTCTCTCTCTCTCTCTCTCTCTCTCTCTCTCTCTCTCTCTCTCTCTCTCTCTCTCTCTCTCTCTCTCTCTCTCTCTCTCTCTCTCTTGGAAGGGTACCCTCCTCTCTACCTCTCTCTCGCAGCCTTTCGGGGTCTCCTTATCCTCCCTTGTGCCTCCCCATGCCTCATATTTATAATGAATTAGAGAGGAGGGGATAAGGCTGAGAACAAGAGTGGAGGGGCTCTTGGAAGACTCGGTGATCTAATGCTCAGATCATAAATCTGATGGTTGAATTGGCTCCAAAAGGGGGGTAAAACCTCAAGACACTTGGTTAGAAAGCTCTCAGTTCACTCCTTCTTTTCTCTGTTCGAAGTGATGTCTACGACCTGTAGACTGGATTATGGCGCACGTGATTTTGCCAGTCACTTTTCTTTATTTTATTTTTTTATAAAATCTCCAAAACTAACTAAAACATCACTTGTCTTTTCTTTTAAATTACTTTCAGTTCTATCTTTTTAGGATAATATCTAAAATATACTAGTTTTTTTGCCCAAAAATCTAATATTTTTGAACAATCCAAACTATACATATTAATACTAGTGATTAATATAGCTCATAAGTCTCGTTCACGTTGTAACTTTCGTGAAGGGTGGCTACGGTCCTTGTCAATCTGAGAAAAATATCGGATTTACGACTCTCAATTTTTTCTAATATATTTTTAATTAAATAAAAATTATTGGCTATTAACATTAGTTAGTTTTTACTTTAGTTAGTCTTTAGTTAGTAATCTTACTAGCTTATTAACTGACAAACTAACTTTCAAACTAGCCAACTAACTTTTATTGCATGGAAATATTACAATCTCCCTCCACTTATATTTATCTATGGTTGTATTGAGACTTGTAAGAAAAAAAAGATTGAACAGAAGATAAGATCAAAAAAATAAGATTATAAAGAAGACGAGATGAGCATTTAGCTTCTAACCTCTACTTGCTCTATTCGAGTCTCCCTCCACTTATAGTTTTCTCACCTCTATGGCTTCCCTTGCCTCAAGATTGTGGCCTCTACCACCTTGTAACAAATGGGATACACACCAACCAGGGTTTAGACACCCAATCACACTAACCAAGGTATATAAGGTATAAGAGTCCCAGATTAGGGCAACCAATTATTGTCAAGAACATACTCTACACCTTCATCTTCAGCTTCCATGGCTTCCTCCTTCCTTCCCTCATCTTTTCTGTATTTCTCTCTCCTCTTCTAGCCTTCTTTCTTCTTCTTCTTTCTCTCTTTCTCTCTCTTCAGCTCTTCTCCTCTCTCCTCTCAACTTCATTCATTACAAGTGGTATCAGAGCTTCAAGCTTTGGTCCTTTTCTCCTTTCCCCTTTCTTCCTTTTCAAATCCCAAAAACCCTAGTTCCTCAGCTTATAGGTACAGGTACAATAAGAAGGACTATAGTTAACTTTAGCTTTTTAGAGCAAGCAGGAGCTATGGTTGGAGACTCAAACATATATGGAGGTAAAATGGTTAAAATAGCAGGTCATCACTCCTTTTCACGAAAAATATAGGGGTCTGAGGCCGAGTTTGGAGTTTTAGGAGTTGGAAGAGGGCAAAAATCCCAATTACTTTTTGCCTCGGCCCTCCTCTCTCCTTCTTGTAAGCTGCCATGGCTGCCAAAACCAACACAAACCCTCCAAGCTTGCTCCAGCCATATCCAAACCATTAACCAACCTCAAAAGCTGTTCCCCACCATCTCTAGCTATAGTTTGAATGCTTGGGTGGCCAGAGAATCCCTCACAAAGGTAGCAAAGGTAGCAAAGGCAGCAGCCCACAATTTGCGACGCAAATTGCACTACTGCCCCTGGCTTCTTCCTACCTCTTGCTCCTACTCCTGGCCTTCCCCCTGGCACTCTTGGCCTCTTGGGGTAAGGGCTAAACCTTCTTCAGCAAGATTTGACCCCTTTCCCTCCAACATTGAAACCCTGATTGAATCTCCTGCTAAACACTACCTGTAGGTAACCATTACCGCTCAGTCTAAGCTCTTGATCTAGCCCACAACCTCTGGACCTCAACCATCAGGAGATCTCTCAACTCCTTTTTCCCCTCCCTACATGGATTGAAGACATGGAGCTCAGCTTGCATGGGAGCTTTGTGGGCAGCCATGAAAGCTTCACTTGAAGCTCAAGCTCAAGAACAAGCACGGGAGCCATCATCATCATCAAGAGCATTCCAATGCTGAAGTCTTCTCCCATGGGAATTCCCCAACCAACCGGGCTTGATTGATGGAGCAAACGGGGATCATGATGAGCTATGATTCAATGGTCTCCCCAAGCATTGAAGAGGTATGTCAATCTGATCTTAATCTCTCAAATTTAGCCACTTGCTGAGCTTAATCCCTTGTTGGAGAGATTCAAGATTGTGTAGGCTCAGTAGCTTAATTCCCTTTGCATGCATGTGTCATATATAATCCTAAAAATTCATTGTATGGGCTGACATTAATCCCCAATTTATCTTGTGACCTTAGATAGGCCTCAAAGTGAATAATGGCCATTGTAAATTGGGTAAGTTGCAGCCAGTGAGTCATTAGACTACCAAGGTAAACCCTACCCCAACACTTGTTCATTCCTTGCATCTCATGAGAAGGCCCAATGTCTCCATTCCAATGCATCTCATGCTGATTGCTTAATAAAAATTTTTGCAATGAATACTCCGGTTGAGGAAAAAGGCCGATGCTAGGCGAGGTGGTAAGACAAAAGAGAGGTGACCCTCCCTTACCACTTAAGACCCTAAAGGGGTGCACAAGTGGCCTGAGGGGAACTTTTCCTACCTCCCGGTGATCCAGAGCCCAATACTTGTATGCAAGTGCAAGCACTCCCCATGATCTCCACTTTCCCTGATACAATGATCCCCCTTGGACACCTCCTCAATGATAATGGCACCCATATATAACACTTGAAGTGCATGCAGTCAGAAGATATGTATGGCAGTGAATTTACTTATGGATTGATGGCAAAGAACATGGGTATGCAATGATGCTTGGGATAATGCTCAATATGCCCAGAATGCTATTTATCTTGCTGATCATGCCTCTAATTATGATCCATCCTTATAAGGCTTTTGTAATAAGAGCTAGGCAGTGTTTTTTTTGTCATAGTCATACAGGACAGTCAAGAAGATCCTTTTGCAAAAATTTTTGTTTTGAATCTAGGAGTGAACCCAATAGCTCACCTTGAAGAAGGCTTTGTTCTCTCTGGTTTGAATCAAAAATCCCCCCAATCAAAGCTATGGTTTGCAAGTTATGCCCATTTCTGTGAACTAGGGTCACTCTAGACAAGGTGTAGCTCCAAGACACACAAAGAAAATTTTGATCATTTTATGTCAACAAGATTAATATCTCATCTCAAAGAGGACTTTGTCCCTCTGACCTGAGCCAAAAATATCATCAATAAGAGTTTCCTATAAAAAGTTACGCCCTTTTTACTAACATCAGGTCCTGTGGAACTGTATTCAGATGGTTGGCCAGAAGGGCAAAAGCAAGGCCTAAGAGGAACTCCAAAGAAAGATTAGAGACTCCCATGAATGAGGAACCAAGATCGGCACAAGATTACCATGGTGACATATAGGAGAAAATTCCTGAAATGGACCCGTACACCCTGCTCAATCACACCCTCTGTCAGCATGAGCTTCATCATATGGAACAATATGGTCACCAACCATCGCCAAATGATGTCCAAGTTTGATGAAGCGATCAAGCACATGGCTCTCTCAAACTCAAAGACTCAACAGACCTTGGAGCAGCTCACTACTCTTGTTGCTCAATTAGCTACCGCTTCATCCCAAGAGAAGGCCAATGACTCTATGCATGAATCTAGACATTCTCCACATCAAGAACCATTGCATGGTCCACAGGGTATACTTGGTGCTAAGGGAATTCCCCCTTCTACCTACTATGAGATTGGTGAACCCTCTCATGTGCATGATGAGCCCCTATTGAATTTCCCCATCAACCATGTAGCCAATATCCCATTGAGGCCTTCTTCCACCCTTGGTTGAACTTCCCTCGCTCTCCTTAGGAGCCCCCATGCACCCTATATGAATCAGCCCCATCATGGACAATATGGTACCAATGGCCAACATGGGAATCATAGACATCTGGGTTATAATGGACAAGGAATAAATGCACCACATGGGATGTATGGACAACAAGTCATGTATGGCCACCACGAGATGTATGGGCAGCAAGGGTTTCATGGGCAGCATGGCCCTAATGAATTGTGTGACAAGTTCATCCTCACAAAGTACAATGGACAATCCCCCTCACCATCTAACTTAGAGGAATGGACGTCCAAGTTGGAGTCCTACTTTAATATCTACCCTCACATTGATGATTAGAAAATACTTTTTGCTTCTCTCCACTCGGAAGGATTTGCCCACACATGGTGGTGTTATATCAATCGAGAGAATCATTAGCTCATTGACTGGGAAGATTTTAAAATGCATATGGTCCAAGTTTTTGTGTCTCCTGTGGAAAAAGAGTGGTTGGCAAGACAATGGTACACTCTTGACCAACGTAACCTCACTATATGTGAGTACACAAATCAGTTCATGAACTTGACCATGCATATGGAGAGCATTAGCAATGATGCTAAATTGCACAAGTATATCTATGGGTTGGAACCAAGCCTATCGGCAGATCTTATGGCCCAAAAGCCTACCACACTATTTGATGCAATTGAACTAGCTTAGAGATATGCGAGAAAGTACCATAAGAATGAACATTTTCAACATGGTTCTGGACAGCCCCGCATTCCTTCATGGTCATCCCCATATAGAGGTAGTTTCCGAAGCACTTCTATGCCTAATAACAGCCCCAAAGTCCCCACTTACCCCTCCTTCCATATTGAAAGAAAAACGGGCACTTTTTGGACACCATTTGGCTCTAATGCTAAGAATAAGTATGCTGAAAATAAATAGTCCACTGCATCACCTTCCCATGGATCCATTAGCCAACGCTTCATTTCTCCTGATGTTGTGAAGGAACGGAAAGAAAAAGGGCCATGCTTTAAATGCGAAGATAAGTACACTGATGATCATGCCTCCAAGTGCCCATGCAAGACAGTTAAGGTTAAGGTTCATAGCATGTATGTCATGGAAGATTGGCACAATGATGAGGATGACCTGCCCACTGACAAGGCTGAGTCTATGAAGGATGTTGATTACGAGCAGTTCTATGACCTGGAGGATGGGTTTCTCTTCAACCCAAGCAGTGATCCATCACTACTTGATCTTACATCCCACCCATCTACCACTTCCCTTTGCTCTATCTCCTTGGATGCTTGGATGCAGGTTCCTGAAGCCGCAACACCCTTCGCATTTAAGGAAGTATCCATGGAAAGCATGTCTTCATCCTTGTGGAGAGTGGTAGCACTCACAGTTTTGTCAATAAATTAGCCATTGATCAGTTGAAATGCACCCCTATGGCATTACACCACCCCTCGAAGGTCTAAGTAGCAAATGGAGACATGTATGTCCCGCAATTTCTTATGCTTGGTTGAAAATTATGTGGCACTAGTTGATCTGATTGCCCTAGATATGGGCCAAGTTGATGTTGTCTTAGGTTGTGATTAGCTGAAACAATTGGGAAAAATTGCTATGGACTTCTCTCAACTCTACATGGAGTTTATGATGCATGGGCAGCCCATCCACCTAGAGGGAGTTCAAGATCATGCTAATTTTCAACTCATTACAGCAAAGCAACTCAAAAGGGAGTCTAAGAAATGCTCACAAATCTTCGTTTTGCAATTGAATAGCCCTCTGCAGTATCTAATGATTCAGCCTTGTAGGCCTTACTTTAGGAATACAGTGACCTATTTCAAATGCCTACAGCCCTTCCTCCTAAGCGGCAAGTGGACTACCCACTTGATTTAGAGCCCCATTCAAAGCCAATAAACAAGCCCTCTTATAGACTCTCCAAGTGTGAGCGTAAAGAGGTTGCAAAGCAAGTCAAGGAGTTTTTGGAGATGGGCTTCATTGAACCGAGTTCTTCCCCCTATGCAACCCTTGTCTTGTTAGTCAAGAAGAAAGATGGCTCCTTTTGCATGTACATTGACTATAGAGACTTGAACAAAATCACAGTGAAGAACCGCTAGCCCATTCCATGGATTGATGATTTGCTGAATGAGTTAAAAGGGGCATGCTTTTTCACTAAGATTGACTTGCACTCTAGCTACCATCAGATTCATATGAGGGAGGGAGATGAGGTCAAAACAGCCTTCAGGACTGATCGTGGACTTTATCATTTTTTGGTTATGCCTTTTGGATTAACTAATGCCCCTGCCACATTTCAAAGCCTCATGAACAAAACCATACAACCCTTTTTGTTCAAGTTTGTGCTTGTTTTCTTTGATGACATTCTCATTTATAGCAAGTTGTCCAAGGAGCACTTGACATATGTTAAAAGGGTGTTTGACATATTGAGACAGCATCAACTCTTTGCTAAGGAGAGCAAGTACACCTTCATGCAGACATTTGTGGAGTACTTGGGACACATCGTGAGCAAAAATGGCATATAGGCTGACCCAAAGAAGGTATAAGGTGTTAGAGACTAGCCCACTCCTTCAACCACCACTTCTTTGCATGGCTTCCTTTGTCTCTCTTCATTCTATATACCTTTCATTAAGCATTGTGCCATCATTGCATCACCTTTGATTGATCACTTAAAAAAGAAGTCATTCTTTTGGGATGCCACTGTTGATCATAGCTTCAAACAATTAAAGGACGTGCTTACCTCCACCCCCATCCTTACTTGCCTTGACTTCTCTAAGCTGTTTACCATTCATTGTGATGCCAATGGCAGGGGTATTGGTGCAGTATTGTTGCAAGAGCATGGTGTGATTGCATTCGAGAGTCGCAAGCTTGATGAGAAGGAAATGCAAATGAATGTATATGACAAGGAGATGTTAGCCATCCTCCATGCCATCAA
This sequence comes from Lygodium microphyllum, assembly GCF_053477565.2. NCBI lineage: Eukaryota > Viridiplantae > Streptophyta > Polypodiopsida > Schizaeales > Lygodiaceae > Lygodium > Lygodium microphyllum. The sequence goes on along the minus strand of NC_141150.1, from coordinate 5,690,555 downwards.
GAAATGGCACCACTATTTGTATGGCATCCGCTTCCGAGTAAAAATTGACCACCGAGTCCTCCAGTACTTCTTGACTCAATCCACTTTGACTCCTAAGCAAAAGATGCGTGGCAACCTTACAAAACTATGACTTTGACATTTTACACACTCGAGGCAAGGATAATATTATGGTTGATTCACTTCATGGTTGATTCACTCTCTCGAATGTGGGCATGCAAAATATCCTCTATCTCTGAATTGCACAGTGATTGAGTTGAAGAGCTTCAAGTGGCTTACTTGTTAGATGATAACTTCAGCCACATATTCCAAAAATTGTAGCATGGGTTCATGGTTGGAAACTTCCAATATGAGCTCAAGCATGGCCTTATTTGATCCCATGGCAAGATTGTCATCCCACACACTTTCCCCTTCACGCAAAAGATCCTGGAAGAGATGCATTCTTGCCCCACTACTGGTCACTTGGGTGTTTTCAAAACATATGATAGGATTGCCAAGATCTTTCATTAGAAAGGCTGGAGGGATGTCAAGGACTTTGTGATCAAATGTGTTCCACGCCAATAGAACAAGGACAATACTCTTAGGCCCGCTCCGCCTCTTGCAGCCTCTCCCTATCCCTGAAGGGAAGTGGACTCACATCACAATGGACTTTATCATTGGCCTTCCCGCAACCAAGAAAGGGTGGAACAGTATCTATGTGGTAGTTGATCGCCTCATCAAAGCTACCCACTTTATCCCCACTAAGATCCAATACACTACCTCTCGAGTGGCCACCCAGTTTATGGAAAATGTCTTCAAGTTACGTGGCTTGCCACAAGTCATAGTACATGATCAAGATGCAAAGTTTATGAGCAACTTCTAGCAAACAATTTTCACCTCCATGGGGTTCTTTCTCCATCCACTACATACCACCCTCAGATTGATGGCTAGACTGAAAGAGTGAGCAAATGGCTTGAGACATATTTGAGGCACTTTTGCCATGATGTACAGCATAGTTGGGATATGTGTCTCCACTTGGCTGAGTTTACATATAATAACTCCACACACTCTAGCATTGGAGTTTCCCCTTTTGAGGCCTTATATGGGTATAAGGTTCCCCTCCCCACAATCTTATTTAATGATAAGATCAACCCTTAGAATCAGCCTGAGTTGGATCACATGCAAGCCTTACTTCAACAATGTAAAGTGAACCTTCAAAAAGCCCAAAGATAGATGAAACTCTATGCTGATGAGAAAAGAAGGCATTTCGAATTCCATGAAGGGAATTGGTCCTTTTGAAAGTGTCTAGGTCCTGCTACCGACTCTCAAAGAGGGCGGCAATAACAAGTTGGCCCACTACTTCTATGGCCCCTACTGGATTCTGAAGAGAGTTGATAACTTAGCCTACTGCTTAGAACTTTCCCCTACCACCAAAATCCACAATGTATTTCATGTCAACCATGTTGAGATATCGAGCTCCATTCGTGATACGCCAGGGTGACCGTTGTGTATTTATGTCACCGACTTGTCAGTTGCAGACGCGGTTGGTACACCGCCCATGAATAATAGCTACATGATAGCTATCCTTATCTACTCTAGTTCGTGGCTCAGTTAGTATGCCACCTTAGTTAGTTGAGTTTGGTTTGAGACCCATATTTAGGGTTCTTCTATTTCTTTGTAAGAGAGTTCTTTTTGGCTTACACAACTAAGAAGAGGAAAACTGTTTTCAGCCTCCACCCTTGTGTGTCTTCCCCCATTGTGCAAGCAAGAAAGCTTCAAGCGAGACTCCTTCCTTCTCTCCCACAATCTTGACAAACCAGCTGAAACCCTTCATGGGTTCCTCAATGGACTATGTGGAAGAACTTCCCCCCATAGATGAAGAAGGCATCACTCAGTATATCCCTAAGGCAATCATTGGGCAGCGAGATAAGCACTTATGATCTTAATCCATTAAATAATACCTCATCAAATGGTAAGGCCTACTCCTAGAAGAATCCTCTTGGCGCCCAACAACCATTGTCAATGAATTCCCCCACCTCCAAGAGGCCCCGCGGCATGAAGACAGCCCGTGGTCATGCCCCATTTGACCACCCTCTACCTACAGACTACACACAATTTTAGAACAGTTTTGTATCTATCTAAATCTTAGGCATGTGCATCCTACATAAGCTAAAAGTACTCATCATAAGCTTTGTTTTGACATATGGTATGCCCTATTTGGAGTAGCCTATCAAAAGTTATGACCCGTTTACTTCAGCATGCTAGTCTTGGACAGCATGTTGTCCCTAGTCTTTACCCTCCCTTAGCCCACCCATCATTCCCCTCTACTTCTCCTTATTTTTTAGGGAAAAAACCTTTAGAGATCTCATGGAAACTCTAATATGAAAATGGACTAGAGTACATGATCTGAACCTCTTATGCAATTAGGCTCTACTCAAAGATAATGAGAACTTGAAAATCAATGAGAAAGTAGAGTCTCTTTGGGAGTAAGTGATCTCTAGATTTGGCTACCCCATTGAACTAGTAAGCAATTAGGGCACACGTTTCATAAATGAATTCATTATTCATTTGCTAACCACCTTCTTGGTAACCCATTGAAAATAATCCCCATATTACCCACAGTCTAATGATCAAGTTGGATAAACAAGGCCTTAGTAAATGTGTTAATGAAGATGGTCTCATCATCATGTAGTGGCTAGGATAACAAGTAGACGGCAACATTGTGGCCATATTGGATGGCCTACAAAATGATTAAAATGTAAATACTCTTCAAGCTAGCCTAACTATGGGATGGAAGTAATCTTGCCAATTGAACTCTTCATTCCAAGCCTAAGGATTTCCATGTGCAAGAAATATATGAAGGAAAGGAAGCACATGTCCACTACTTAATAGAGTTGGAAAGACTCTCTGAAAAGGGGCTCATAGCCACTTATACACTCATCTTCCAAAAAGCTAGGAGAAAGACCCGATTCGACAACTATGTCAAACAGTGTGACTTTGAGAAAGGTAACCTAATCTTACTATATTCTATTAAAGGCCACAAGCAAAAAATCAAGTTCTAAGTACTTGGACCCCTCCGAGTTTGTCAAATACGTAGAACCAACAATGTGGAGCTCAACAAAGGAATAGACTTCTTTAATGGAAGTCAAATTAAGAAGTACTACTACATGTCATCTCACCCACTCCATGAGCCTCCCATGTTGCTACCAACCATGACTACACATGCAATCTCCATCATAAAGATTGACCTCAAAGATGAAGAGCCCATAGCACCAACTTACTTGAGGTTGTAGGTCACAAGCCAAAAAGAACATGTCCTCGATGCACTAATTGATGAAGGAGTAGATCGTAACATCCTTACCTACAAGGACACAACCAAAATAGGATAACACTAGCTAATCCCAATCATAGCAAGGTTGACCCATATGGGGGAAAACCTTATTCTTTACTAGAAAAATGCAATATTATGATAACCATCAAAACTAATATCCTTCCAACGATTTTCTATGTGCTACCAAATGTTGAGGTGGTGGGTAAGGAAACACTACTAAGAAGGGCCTTCAAGAAGCAAACCCACTATAATGTTGATTACAAACCCACTATAATGTTGAGGTGGTGGATAAGGAAACACTACTAGGAAGGGCCTTTAAGAAACAAACCCATTGTAATGTTGATTAGAATTACCAACACATCTACCTTGCCCTAGCAAATGTGAGAATCATAACAGCTTTCAACAATGGCAAAGCCTATGGTGCCACCGATGTCCACATCATGTGCCAATCTAGTGAGGTGATAGAAGCCTAGAATACACCAAACCAAATGGGTCCCCAAGGGTAAGTCTAACTCCTTAGAAACTCAATCTATAGAAAAATCCAAACCCATACCATAGACCCAAAGGTAAGAATTGTGGCACTATGGTAAACAAACATATATAAAGTAATCATGGGTTTCAAAAACCTTATTGTGTGCTAGAGGTACTACAAAGGTAATCAATGGATTTGGCTCCTAAAGATCTCCACAATGCTCACTAACAAAACCACAAAGGCCATGACCCCACAAGCAGTTGTACAACCATACACCATGTAGAAATCCTCCAAGAAAAGGAAGCCCAAATACACTCAAATGATAATGACTGTAAACCCTCTATTGTACTCATGAATGCCCTTTGGTGAAAACGAGTAAGGTGCAATATCTAGTCTAGCACCACCTATGAGAACTACAGTGTCATCACAGTCAAAAACAAGAATACTTCTAGACCATCAACCTCCACCATCTGCTCAAAAGTGGGAGCCTTAACATAAAGAACCTACATCCTCAACAAAGACTTCAATTATAAATACTCAAAAGGATTCCGAGACTCAAGTTTTGGGGGGCAATGTGTCTCAAACCTCAAGGGGCTCGTTCACAATTTCATGATCAAGCTAGCTCCCACTGATCCTCAACCAACATCAATAGTGACACTACATTGAAACCTACATCCTCAATAAATACTTCAATTACAAATACTCAAAAGGATGCAAAGGCAAAGCCCTAAGCCAGAACTCAAAAGGCAAGAGAGGAGATGGAATGGAAGGAAAAGGAGGACTATCATTAGACAATGTGAGATTCTATAGAATAGAATAGTAGGGGAGGCAATATAGACACTAGAGTTCCACCTAACCTGCCCCAAGCTGGAGTACATTCAAGCAAAACTCCCCAAAAATTGGCAAGCACCACCAATGGGGTAGGGTCTAAGACAATAGAAGGAAAAGGAAAGGAACCAGTTTAGTCATTACTGCCACCACCCCAACTAAGCCAATTGGTAGAAAAAACTAGCATGCTACTACCCACACCACTTCTATTACCACCACCTATGGCTAAAGGAGGAAGCCAAGTAGCCTTGGAATAAAAGCAAAGAGGCATTGTGCTAGTACTAGCATGAAAAGGAGAATAGGGAAAGATGGGAAACATGCCATGAGGAAGCTTCAAAAAGTATAGCACGGTTAGAAGAAAAGTTGAATAAACAATTAGTCCAAATATGCCAACTGCACTGTGATGAAGAGGAAGCATTGCAAATGAAGGAGAGATTGCTCAAATTTGTAGAGCAATGGAAAGAAGCAACTAAGAATCGGGAACACCTTGAACAGACAGTGGCAAAATTGACCAAGAGAAAAGAGGAGCTCTAGCAAAGTAAAAGAGAGCAAACTACAATATTGGAGGTATTGACCAAGTGGTAAGATCAAGGATTGGAGTGAGAAAAGAAGAAAACTGAGCAACTAGAGGAACAAAGCTCAAGCCCAATGCAAGAGCTTGGTCACAAACTTGCAAAAGCAAGGCATGACAAAGAGGTGGCCAGGGATAGAGAAGAGATGGTGGAGAAACTCATGAAGATTTAGCAAAGGAGTTTCACTTGCACACTAACTAAGATCATTGAGCCAAGCAAGAAGAATACAGTGGAAGGGATCAAAAGAAAATTGAAAATGGCTAGAGAAGCTCTTCAAAGCACCTTAGGACCACTACCCCAACCATAGGAGTACAAGTCCACAAGAGATCAAGTGGACAATAACTTAAAGAAGAGGGGCTCACTGATGAGTAGCTAACTAGATGGGGTTTCACAATTCCAAATGAGCCTACACTGTCACCACCCCCATTCAACACAGGAGACTGGGATGTGGTAGATGCTCCAGGACTCACTTATGAGCAAACACACACCAAGAAATCCCTTGATGAATCCACTTCTTTAGATACACCAAGGGATCCGATCCAACGATGAAAGAAGTAGCTAGATGAAGTCAAGCTAAAGTTTAGAGTAGCACGATAACAAGTGCCAAGCATCCCCTTCTTGAAGGAACCAAAGGTGATTATTTTCCGACGGGAGGAGGAGATTAGAGAATCGGAGAGAAGAGTGCCATTAGATTTACATATGACCTTCACCTTAGCATGACCCAAAAATCAAAGCTAATACTTCTTGTTACTACAACAATGAATTAGGTGATTGGAGTAGGTGAAGCATTGTGGAAGAAATGGATTGAGCAAAGAAAACAAAACCCTTACTTGTAGTAGCAAGAGGAGGGAGGGAGGCTATAGAACAAGACATTGGAGGTGCCTAGGAAAGTGCAAGAATTTGAAGTGCAATTAGCATGGTGGAAGCCTATCCTTGAACCAAGCAATGAAGCTTAGATGGCCTTCTGCAAAGCCATCTCCATAGAAAGAGGAAAACCCACCTATCTACCCTACCCATGGAGGTACAAAGTTGATTTCAACCCTGACATCCATGGGAGGTATGACTTTCCTCTCATCTTCAATATCAACACCACAAATCTTGAAGATAGGCTAAAGTTTTGAGAGTGATATTTAGTCCCTTCCTTCCAAAAGTTCATGGGCACATTTCATAATTGTCCTAGCCCATCCTTTGTGACTACATGTAACTATCTTAAATTGCTAGTGATTCCACTAAACCAGAAGAGAGCTATGGAAGAAGAGAGACTACATCCCCAATTTTTCAACAACAATGCAAGAATTGACAAGTACACCATGGACAAACTCATCCTCTAGGCTACCATGTTGCTATCTTTTTGCCTCAGCCTCATAAAAGATATGAATGAAAGCTTCTTTAGTGTAACCATCCTTAAATGTTGTCTATTCCAGTGAGCACTCATATCTCTATCAAATGATACTTAATAAGTAAGGCATGTCTCAAACATTCCCTAAAGCCTTTACTTCCACCATGTTAAGACGAGAAAAGAAAAGGAATAAGGATTACATTACCCAAAAAAAAACCTTGACATGTACACAAACATCTAGGGGTCTTCAAGTTGGAGGTGTCCAATGATTGAGGTCAACTAGCTCCATCCTTAACCCCTTGGCCCTTTCCTCCACAATCCATTCAGGGTCCTCAATGGCAGGACATCTTAAGGATTTAGTAGACCTATTATCTTAAATTCCACATTAGTGCACTGACAACTTTCCATCAATTGGGTCCTCAAGTGTGGGACAGACCTAGGGAGCCTTGGCTTCCTTAACATAAATCCATCTCCCAATAGTTCATCATTCATGAAAACAATTGCTATGCATCCAGGATGATAGCATGTTTAGTGCTCAAACAATTTTCCTTATTGACAACCAGCAATGTGAAGGTGCAAAATCATGTCTTTTCATACCTTTACTCTAAACGAGATTGCTGCGTTGCTTAGGGTCAACACACCAACCATGCTTGTACTACTAAATCCTCTTAATTTTTAAAACCATGTGTCCTAAATGACATGTATAAAAAAAAATCAAAATTAAGCGTATTATCAGAACTTACCACCCAATCACACATCTCACCCACTCACTCTTCACGCACCACATGCAATATTCTCTTGTAGGTACCTCGAACGGCTAAGAAGAACCAACCACATCCACTCTTCCTTTGCCATCCTATGACCCCTTACCACCTGCCCAACCATGATTCCATGCAAGTTCCTAGCACCTTTATAAGTGCCATGGGACCGGCACTCAAATAGTGAGGGGGGTAATGTTAGCGAATTACAAGTTTAGAGTAAAAGCAAGTAGAAAAATGTCCAAGCATCATGAAATTGGAGAATAGAGAGAAGTAGATCGAGATAAGTGTGAAAAGAGAGAAGTGGATCAATAAAATTCAACATAATTTAAAAATTTTGAAGAGCGAAAGCAGTGAAGGACGACAAGAAGGCCAAAGAAGATTGAAGTATAGCATAAAATTTTAGAATTGTACTGAATTGTAATCTCAAGTGGCATATAGAGAAAATATATATAATTAATTTTTCTTGAGTGTCAAGCTCACTCCCATCAAAATTGTAAATTAATGTGACATTGATGGTATGTTAGTGGAGTGAATCATGATTTTGAAAACCTAATAATTTGATGGGTTACATGAATTCTTCCTATTTGAGATGTAGAGAGAGAGAGAGAGAGAGAGAGAGAGAGAGAGAGAGAGAGAGGGAGGGAGGGAGGGAGGGAGGGAGGGAGGGAGGGAGGGAGGGAGGGAGGGAGGGAGATTGTGTGCATCTTGCTCAACTTGGAGGAACAAACTAGGAGCTGCAACCTTGTGTGGCATTTGTGGGATTAAAAGACACAGAGCTTGCTGACACACCATCAATGGGATCATCAAAGCTTGGGAGCTCTTCAATGGACTCCTAGACTACAACAATTGGAATTGGTAAGATTTCTTGTTTTGACTATTTGTTTGATTCATTCTTCTTGCTTGGCAGGTCATAGATTTTGTCTGAGACTAGGCAAGTGGATAGGAAATAAATGGTAGGATATCTTGTAGGGTGAGAGACTGCGAGATATCTTGACTAGAGAGAGTGCATGAATGCATGCTTCTGTCTAGATCTCTGGTAGATACCTTGACTAGAGAGAGTGTGTGACACATATGCATGCTTCCATCTAGCTTTGACATGTAGGCAAAGTGCACCTATAGATATAGAGTGGATATTTCGTACACAATGCAGTTGAAACCCCACTTTACATGGTTCTTTTTTGTATGTTGCAAATTTAGATGTATGGTACTTTGACAATAGTGCCACTAAGGATATTACTTCTCAACATAATCTATTCACTTCTCTTGAGTCCACTCTTAAGGGAAATATGTGAAATGTGCCAATAACCCCTCTTATCTCGTTAAAGGAATTGGCAAAATTGTTTATTGTTGCTAACAGAAGCACTTTCACATTTACATATGCTTTTATGTGGCAAAGATAAAGACAAATTTGTTGTTAGTTCTTGCACTTGTCAAGATTAGCTTGATTGTCAGGTTTGTTGATGATAGATATATAGTTCATGATCTCTCTTGTGGTGATACAATCATTGCATCTAGTTCACTATGTCATGGGTTGCACAAGCTCAATAACTATGATAAATGTGTAGAAGACATGACATGTGTAGCTCTGGAGATTCACATGCCATCTCTGATGAAAAACTTTGGCAATGCACGTTTTGGTCATCTGAATTTTGTTAGGTTGCTGCACCTACAAAAATCCAATATTGTATTTTCATTGTCTATTCTTAAAGCACTTACAAAATAGATTTTTGAGGACTACATATCGGGCTAAATGTAGCATGTGTTCTTTCCAAAAGATGGTTCATTGAGAGCTTCTTGCAAGTTGCAAATTGCATGCGCTGATGTTTATGGTCCAATACAAGACCATCTCTTAGCAACTATAGGCCATCTTATAGGCAATGTGACAATGCCCTTTGATCCATGATCTGAGCTTTGTAGGCATCTAAGCTATCATTAAATGTAGTTGTTACCCCTTGTGTCCTAGACACTAAGTGATACTAGGCCTATGTTTCCTATGACAATAAGCCATTTAGGGCTCACTTTTATTATAAAAAGGAACTTTGTAGCACATAAGTGTGACAACACCTAGAAACAATGCCTAACATTGCAATTTTTTTAAAGCAAAATTGTACACATTTAGCACATTGTTACCAACTTTTTCCGTTAATTTAATGCAAATGCAGTCAAGATTTCATCTTTGGAGGACGTGTCTCTGCAGTCTGGCAAGTGGAAAATCCTAGTTCGAAGGAGTTTTGTGCTAGAGGGTGGACTCAGGAAAATACCAAGTAGAATTCGATAGTTTTATCTAATTAGAGGGGATTATTTTCGAGTAAGTGGAGTTAATGACATGGATATAACAATTAGTGGACCATGAGTATTTGAGTTAATGTGACAAGATACTAACATGGTTACTTATCCATGAAGAAATAAATGTAAATCAATATTGAGTTGTAGTGATCATCCATGCACTTGCCACCAATTTGATGTGCAACTTAGAGATTGGAGTATGGAGAAAAAGGGTCGCTTGCATTATTGTTTATAAATGTATTTACAACAAAAACATGCAATAAAAATGTCAATTGTTGGTGGAAGAGGAAGAGGAAGAGGAAGAGGAAAGGGAGAGGAAGCCCAAAGGATGCCAATTGGAGAAGAGAAAGGGGAAAAGGCTAAGTGGAAGAGGAAGAGGAAAGGGAGAGGAAGTCCAAAGGCCAATTGGAGAAGAGGAAGGGGAGGAGTTAGTGGAGGTTGGAGAGTCATGAAAAGAGGGGGAGGGTACCATCCTATAAAGAGGGAGAGAGAGCAAACTAAAGAAGGAGGAGGGCACCATCATCAAGAAGGGGACTCTATCATCTTGAAGGAAGTGCCATCAATTGGAGGAAAGAGAGTGAAGAGGCTTTCAAGCCATTCAAGCAAGAGGATTTGAAGAAACAATTGTAGTTGGAGAGGGAAAGAAGAGAGAATTGAAGCCCGTGCTTTTCTACCTCCATTTTGGAGCTTTTCTATTCTCTTCTTTCTTAATCATTAACATAAAACCATGGAGGCTAAGCTCTTAAGCTTGGACTTAATCAAGATTAAGTCTTACAAGAGTTACAAGTGGCTATTTCTATGACAACAATGCAATTGGCCAATGGATCTCTCGGGAAAAGGGAAATGATGAGCTCACAGTTGAGAACGACTGGATAGACTCCCCTTGGCTGGACTACAAAGGACACGGCTCCCAAAGGTGCAATTACGATTCTCGTACTTCACAGTAAGTGCCTTAACTTGTTTATCATAAAAAAGTAATTTCGCATAAATATTTATTCGGTTTATAATTTTATAAAATATCTTTGAACCTTAATTTCAACTCTAGATAGTTTTTAAAATTTATCTACGTATTATTCTTATTTTAAAAATAAAAACCCGTTAAAATGCTTTAAAATGGCTTAAAATGATATAGATAAAATTCTATACAATATTTGGTTAAAAATTTGTAAGATGTGATATTTTTTTGATAAATTATGTACTACTAAAAGTATTTTAATTTTTTACAAAATTTTTGAAAGATGTTTACTATATCTTAAAATTTAAAAATAGTTATTTTGGATTAATATTTCATTATTTTTTATAAAAATCATGTTTTTAATTCAACAAAAATTAGGATCTTCTATTGAAAACCTAAGAATATAGTTTTGAATATTTTATGAAATGTTCTTGGTGTTAGATAAAAGGAAAATGTATTTGATGTTATTACTTTGAACATTATTAATACAAAATATGATATGTCTAACTTTATGCAAATTAAAAGTATTGAAGAGGTATTAAGTTATACAACATTGGACAAGGGAAATTTTTTTAAAAGAAAAATAGAATTTATGGGTTTGAGGAATGTTAGTTGATTTGATAATGAAAGGAATTAGATAGAACTATTGGATTTATGCTTTGAAGTTAATTCCCCAAGAAATTAAAAACCTAGTTTTAGTATTTAAGTGTCCAGTATGGAGATAGAGACGAAGTGCAAGATTAAGAAAACTTACTGAGTTTTCGATATTAGATTAGTTGGACTACTATAAACGAGTGTCGTAAATATTGAGGAAGGCTAAGATAAATCAAAGAAATTAGTTATCAATATCACCTATTCAGTGCAAGAACTCCTAGGAGTTGGCTTATAACCTGGTTAAAATTGGCTTGGTCTTTGGCCAGTCAAAGTGTGATGTTTTTCATTATGTTCGCCTTGAGTGTTGCACGCTCTCTTATTCATTAATGCATCACCTCTCATTTTGTGATTGAGTGTTATTGTGCATTGGCTAATTCTCACATTATCATTCTTTCTCAATTAATTGTGTAATTACTCCACATCTAGGCCAACAATGGTATCAAATCCACTTGCCTCCATTGCCCTCTCTCATGACTACCTCCCATAAAGTCATTGCTATCAAGCACCACACCTCAACCAATTGTTTCTAGAAGCCATTGTCATCACAAACTACTTTCATCACCCCAATTAAGTGGCCCCTAATGACTCTACATCACCATGCCACCATTGTTACCACAACTCAAAACCATCTTCAATATGCAAACAGCTAGTCCTTCACCACAAGCTCTCTTCACCGACAACAAGCTTCACCATTGCGACTACCATTAATTTCAAAAACATGCTTGTCTCTAGCAAAGCTACCTTGGTAAAAAGGGCTACCATCCTAGCCACTTATACTGCCAATATCCATGCATCTCCTGAGCATTGTTGCCTCAACCTCTTGTACTAATTGCTACCGCCCATGCATCTCAAATGTCTATTGCCCACTAACAACATCACATCTACAGGGCATGTCAATAATTCTACCAACTTCCTGCAAAAACAAGTTACTTAAGTGTTGCTAATATCTAGTTGCTTCTTCCTACTACCTCCTCCAACTACCCACACGTTGAATTGCTCCTATCCTAATCATGCCTATTCATGCCAACTATCGGACCTACCACCCTGTCTACAATGTGCATGCTTTTTGACATTGCCTTTTTGATCCATTTGACTGCACCTTCAAGCTTATTGAGAAATATACAATCACACTCCTATGATAGCCTCTTTGTATGGAGCAGTAAGGCAACGAACATGCAATAGCCTAAAAGAGTTGTCTTGTGTCCCATAAACATAGTGAGGAAAAATGGTACCATCCTGCAATTATAAAAGAATGTACTCGTTGACAATCATTTGAATGCAAAGCTATTGTACTTTGTACTTTTAGTATATATCTCTATCTACTCAAGATTGTGTTTATGAGTCCAAGCTAATCTATCTTGGAACCTAATTCACTTGAGTAATACTCTCAATCATCATGCTTCTAGTCTATGAGTTCCAACCACCATAACTAAACCCTTGCTCAAGGTCCGTATTTTTAACATAGTATCAGAGCCATTGTGAGCTTGGTTTAGCTTTGCATACTCCTCCTTTAGCTCTTATCAACCTCAGCTCAACTCAGCTCTAGAAGAAGTCTTCATCTCTTCACTCCATCTTCACTCTACTCTTCTTGGCCTCCATAACTAGCAGCACCTACCTCACTTTGAGGGCTAAGATCTCACAACCCACGCCATATCTTTCCAAGTTTTCTTCTAGAGATCTCTTCCTTGACTCCAATGCTTGTTCTGTCACATCAAAGCTTGATATTGTGTTTGTCTACCTCTAGCATTGCATTTTCTCTTAGTCTGCCACACTGCCCAGATTGTGCCCCTAAAGACTAGTCATACAGCTCCCGCAAAACATACACGCCATGATTCTTCCTATGGACATAGGGCAATGAAAGTGCACTATGTGAGCTCTCTCCCCATCAACAAAATGGCCACGTCATTCATATGAGGGAAAAGCCAATCGCCTAGAGAAGACTCTATTGTGGCAACCATAGCCACTTTTCTTTAAGCTCATTTCTCACTCCATTTTCCTATTCCATTCAATTTGAGCAAGTCACTGCCACTACACTCAATATTCAACTTGTATTCAACAATGGAAACCCTCCAAATCGGTAAGAGAAGACCCACCTTGGAGGATTCAACATTAATCTCATCAAAGCTCAACATCAAGCTCAATAAGCATAATATCTTTTGATACTCATTTAGTGCTTCTTGGCACTACTGCTCTTGTGTCTCTTAACACATTGGATTCAACTCTTGTGTTGATCTACTCCGAAAGATTTACTACTACCCCTACCATCTAGAATGAGATTCACCCTCGTGCTACTTCAAAAGTATCGACTTCCACACATGGCAAATAAGGATCGAGTTAATCCTCATGAAGAAGGACTTCTGGTCTATCATAAGTGGACAGGAGAAGAAGCCCAGAGATCCTTCTCTTGTAGAAATATGGCAAAAGAGTTATGACAAAGCCCAAGCAATCATCAAGCTTGAGCTTGATGACAGTTATATCCACCATGTAGATGCATGTGATACATCTCATGCTACTCGACAATAGTGTGACACATTGTTTGGTGTCCAATCTAAATCTTCAAAATATGGACCATTGATTGAGTTTTTCAAGTTAGATATGAAGACTTATACATCGTTTGCAACTCACCTGATTATATATGGAAAGTTTGCTAACTCAACTTGGAGGGATTAACTTAAAAATGGAAGAAGATATATGCATTGGAGTCTTAATCAAGAGTCTTCCTCTAGAATTTGATAACGTCTCCACCACACTAATTAACATTCCACATCCCAAGTTGGTAGACATCAAAGCATCACTCCTTGAAGAAAAGAAAAAGCTCAAAGGTGAAGAGAAAGCAAGAACCTCAAAGGAAGAATAGGTGCTCTATGTTAACAAGTACAAAGGAAAGAAATACATTGTTTGTGACTTTTGTAAAAGAATTGGGCACATTGAAAATTTTTGTCATGCCAGAAAGAAATACATTGTTTGTGACTCAAGAGCAGAAGGACAAGCCTCATCAATTCTTATATTCCCGCTATTCAGACTAACTTTTTTAAGCCTTATATGTACTTGTATTAATGCTCCAATCATAAGCCTTGTAATCCTCATGTAACCTATGCACTACAACCTCTATACATTTAGTGAGGCCTTGTGATAGTCTCTAGCTTTATATGGTTGGTTTTTCCATGTCTACACTTAGTAAGGTTCTACTCATGACAGTCTCTATATACTCAATATTTTTATGGTTGTGATTGAGGAGGGGTGACACTCCTATGATAGTCTCTTTGTATGGAGCAGTAAGGCAAGGAACATGCAATAGCCTAGAAGAGTTGTCTTGTATCCCATGGGCATAATGAGGAAAAGTAGTATCATCCTGCAACTATAAAAGAATGTACTTGACAATCATTTGAATGCAATACTATAGTACTTTGTACTTTTATTCTATATCTCTGTCTACTCAAGATTGTGTTTATGAGTCCAAGCTAATCTATCTTGGAACCTAATTCACTTGAGTAATACTCCCAGTCATCATGCTTCTAGTCTATGAGTTCCAACCACCATAGCTAAACCATTGCTCAAGATCTGTGTTTTTAACAAAGCCAACCTACTCAAACCTAGTTAAAAGACTTGCCATTCTTCTTTAATATTCTAACTTTAACACCGGTCTTGTAATTTTCCACCAAAGTGGTTGCAAGCCACTTCAATGGCCCACGTTTTATTTCACTATATTTGAAATACCATGTACATATAATACCAAAATTCAATGAAACTTAATCAATATTATTAGATACTAGGAAAGGTGTGAAACAAATTTCAAGTGAAAATTAAGTTTCTATAAATATTACATTTTCAAAACTACATGAAAATTTGTCAAAACAATACTCAACGATGTTATTTGGAGTGCTTGAGAAAGTCAATAATTTGTATTCAATTACAATTCTTTTAATGAAAATGCATGTCATACATATCAAAGTGTTTTTTATGGAAGATTTAGCTTGATAAAAATTTATTTGGGATGTTATTGATTGAAAGTAGTAAAAGTGTTCAATTTTCTAGAAAAATGGTCCTAAAGGTGGACATAGAAATATGCACTTCCTAGCTTATTTTAACCATTTCTATTTTTTAAAACTATTATTTTGGAGATGTTTCTCCTTAATCTTTCTCATTGAAAAGAAATGATTTTTTTTTGTAGAGGGTCCAAATTACTACAAAAGTGGCTTTTCTACTGCAAGAATAGCAATAAAGTTACCAAGAAGCCCTTGTTCTCACGTGTTGCCCTACCCAAGCACAAATTGAGCCATATTTGGGGCTTTTTATAAAGTTGCTCAATTTAGCCCCAATTTGCATGAAGATTTTGAGGCTTTCTAGCATTTTAATTCATCATCGCATTGAAGAAATTTGGCATCAATCAATAAATTTGGGGCTTTTCATTGAATTGGCCAAATTTCGCTCAAATTTCACCAATAAATTGTAAAAATTGCACGGCATAGTGGACAGATCTGGGCAAGAGTAGAGAATACACAACAAAATATAAGAAGAATAGAGTCTACTTTAATTTCAAATGAACCGATACAAAGATGGCTCTGTCCACCCATGCATTTCCACTATGAAGCTTAAATGGTGATCCAAACAGATGATATGCGAAGAGCTTAGGGTAGCTGGAAGAACTCTGACTAGTTGAAAGATAGATTGACAACAACTTTAGATGGGTCTTCCTTTTATAGCATGGGAAGTTAGTCTGGTCAGCAAGCTCGACCATATTATGAACCTTCCATAGTCGGCCATGAAATACTTCCTTTTCCGTCGTTGGGCCGAGGGCACTACCCCTAGACCCTCGTCACAGGGGGGCCTCTAGTCCCCCTGAGACCACCCAGTTAGGTGCAGCCCCTGGACCCTGCAATAGGGGCCCCTAATAACTCCCACATCCTGCAACTTGATGCATTGTGCCTCGAGTTGCTACCAACATAACTACTCTCTCTAACCCAAAGGCTAGATCCACAAAGGTCACCTTTTTGCCATTCGGTCACATAGACCTCATCTGACATACAAGTTAGGATCCACCCCATGTCCATGCGCACACATGGCTTCTCCTCATAATGGGGGCCTTACAACTTAGAGCACCATGGATCATGGGTGACACCTTATGAGGGTGGGGCATTGAGCATATCTAACACCCCCCCTCAATGTCCACCCATAGGTGAACTACATTCTCGGCCCAATGCTGAGTCTTTGAAGATGAATTCAAAGGAGATCCTTTGTAAGAGCTTCAGTGAAGATATCTACTCCATTCTCCTTTGTTGCCAAGCTCTACTATCCCATCCTCGATCAAGTCATGCATATAGTGATACTGGATCTTAACATGTTTAGTGCGTGCATGGAAACTGGAGGTCACATTTTAGCACTATTGCATCTTCATCTTGTACTCCCATATGCCACAAGATCCTCCTTAACCATACTACTTCATGTGCAGCAAAGCAAGTTGCCTTGTACTCTGCTTCCAATGCCACATTTGGTTGCTTCTACTAATCTAATAGAAAATTCCTGAAACTAAAGAGAAAAAATATCCAAAAACTAATTTCTTGAAATCACTGTCACCTATCCAATCTCAATCACAGTTTCCCATAAGAGCACTTCTGGAACTATATGTGATACCACAGTCAAGAGTTCCCTTCAAGTATCTAAGCACCTGCATCCTAACTTTCCAATGACTTTCTTGTGGCTCGTTTGAGAACCTACTCAAAACACCAACAACAAAACTTATATTTGGCCTGATGTTACACAAGTAGATGAGGCTGCCAACCAACCTCGTGTACCTTTCGATGTCTGCTACCTAGTGATGATGTATCCTCAATGGATAACTTCACATTGATCTCCATAGGTGTAGCTATCTCCTTACACTTGGTCATGCCAAATGCTTTTAAGATCTTCCATGCATACTTATTTTGAGAGATGCAAATTTTGTCAAGCACTTACCAAGACCTCAATCCCCAAACAATAGTGCAAGAAGCCCAAGTTTGTCCTTTCAAACTTAGAGATCAAAGCCTTTTGAGTCTAATGGATCATATATTCAAAATTACCTGTAATAAGAAGGTCATCCTCATATAGGATAATCACTATAGACTTTTCAATATCCCTGTAAACATACAAGTTAGCATTTGAAGCACATCTTTTGACATTCAAATCAAAAAAGAATTTATCTATTCATTGATACCATGCTCTAGGGGCTTGTTTTAGCCCACAATGCCTTCTTTAGCTTACACACTTTATTGCCAGAATGGGGGGTCTCAAACCCTGGTGGTTGAGCCACACACATCTCCTCCTTGAGGTCACCATTCAAGAAAAATTATTTGACATCCATTTGGTAAATTGGCCACTTCTTATGAGTAGCCACTACAAGTATTGTGCAAATACTGGTCATTCTTGCAATTGGAGCAAATGATTCTTGAAAATCAAACCCTTCAACATGTGAAAATCCCAATACAATTAATCTAGCTTTGTACTTTTCTAAGTTGCCATTAGCGTTGTACTTTACCTTCTAGACCCATTTGGTGCCAATAATCTTCCTCTTTTCTAGCCCATTCACTAGCTCCCAAGTGTCATTCTTCATGATGTTGTCATATCTTATCTTTCATAGTTGCTCTCCATGCTAGATTGGCAAGTGCTTCTTCAAAACATGCTAACTCCTTAAAAGCATGTGATGGCAACCTTATGATTTTGGTACTCTATGTGGATGATATACTTATTGCTGGGGGAGCTTATAATGATGAGCTAGATGCCTTGAAAACTCAGCTCAAGTAGAGCTTTGAGATGAAGGATGTGGGATAGGTCTCATATATTCTTAAGATGTGCATCACACATGATTGCTCTAAGGAGCTCCTTTATTTGTCATAGAAGGAGTATATCTAGAAATTCCTTAAGCAATTTTATATGCAGGATGGTAAGAGTATTGGCTATCCTCTATCTTCTCATGTAAAGGTTAGTCAGGCTGAGTGTTCGTAGTCTCACAACTAGAAGACCGAGATGGACAAGATTCCTTATGCATCCATTGTAGGGAGTTTGATGCATGCCATGATAGCCACTCGTCTTGACATAGCATTTGCAGTGGGAGTTATGATATGCTATATGGCTAGACCTGACATACAATACTAGGATGCCGTCAAGAATATCATGAGGTACTTAAAGGGCACAATAGCTATGTGCATATGTTATGGTGTCCAGGATACAAGAGTCATGGGATACACTAACTTTGACTATACATGACATGTAGATAGTAAGAAGTCCACATATGGCTATGTGATCACCTTTGCTACAAGTGCTATTTATTGGATGTCCATGGTGCAGAAACGCATGACCCTCTCTACTACCAAGGCCATGTAATGTCCCGTCGCTGGATGTAGGATCCCCCCCTATTGATAAAAAAATAATCCTTTTTTTTAAATCCCCTCCCCCTGTCATCGCCGACAGGTGGCAAGGGGGGGGGGGGAGGGGAGACGAGAGGATGATGATGGGGAGAAAAAGAAAGTCGACGTGGATGGGAGGGAGATGAGGTTGACGACGATGCCGAGGTGGCAAATGATGGCCAAGCTAGAGTCAACGGCAATAATGCTAAAGACAAAGACAGTGATGATGATAATCAGAGGGAGGGGAGGCCACGTGTTTTACCCCCCCTCCCCCTTGGGCACAATGGCCCAGCTAGGTAGCTCCAAAAAAAAGCCCCACTACAATGCAGACCGGGTGGTTGTTAGCCACCACCTTCTCCCCGCGTTCCCCCCCCCCCCCCCATCATAAGAGGGTGGGAGGTGGCATTACCTCTTGCCATCCCCCTTGCTCCCATGAGAGAGAGAGAGAGAGAGCCCTTGCTCCCATGAGAGAGAGTGTGTGTGCCCTTGCTCTCGTGAGAGATAGAGAGAGCCTTTGCTCCCGAGAGAGAGAGAGAGAGAGAGAGAGAGAGAGAGAGAGAGAGAGAGAGAGAGAGAGAGAGAGAGAGAGAGAGAGAGAGAGAGAGAGAGAGAGAGAGGAGGAGAAGAAGGAGAGAAGAAGAAGAAGAGGAGGAAGAGAGAGGGAGAGAGAGAGGAGAAGAAAAAGAGAAGAAGAAGAAGAAGAAGAAGAAGAGGGAGAGAGAAAGAAGAAGAAGAAGAGAAAAAGAACAAGAAGAAGAGGGGGGAGAGAGAGAGAGAGAGAGGCACCACGTCTTACCCCCCTTGTCCAATTGATTATCAACGAGCCTAATTCTCTCCCCAATTGGCCTCGTTATTTGAGAAAGAGGCAGCTAAAGTCTTGTGGAATCACATTTAAAGCAAAGAAGACTGGGAAATGGCCCCCAAGCAGAGAATGTCAAATGCAAGCGGAAATCCCATCATCCACAATGAAACCTCGGGCAAGGGCACCACTTCCAACCCAACCATGGTGCCAGTTGTAAGTAATGCATTTCAAAGTTATTGGATGCTTGTTTTGATTCCCGCATGAAGTACATTAGATGCTACACAAGAATAGGTCATGGGAAGGGATAGGCTTCATCTCTTACATTCAAAAGATAGAGTTGCAAAGCGTGGGTATATCGAGAGAAGTTAAGTGTATTTGGAGGCTATGCGACAACTCACGCATAGCATAATAGTATTTCAAGGTATTGTCAACTCTCCTTTTGTGAAATTAATAAATGGGTATTTCCCCCACACTAAAAGTATATTGTAGCTTGCACGCTTGACAAATTGCATTATAAGTAATCTAGCCTAAGGGAAATTCAATCTCGAATCTATTAGATCATTGGGATCTTGATGATATGCATAGTTAACACAAACAATGGTCATAAGGACTAAGTTGGATTGGGCTAGTTCCAAATACAACTCCAGCCCCCAAAAGCAAGTAGAGAGCTTAAGGGACTGAGAAGACCAAGTCAAAGTAAAGACCACTACTCTTTGGAAAGTAGGTTGGGTTATCGAACAATGTAAGCGACCTATAGAACTTATGTCTTATACTATGTTTGAAACCTTAGCATATGCCTTAGTTGAAAGAAGGGTGTGTTAAGTAATTGTTACATAGAATCACTCTTGATCCTAAGGGGGAGAGCGAATATGCGATGGAAAGGTTATCGTGACTATTCCTGCAATACTTGGAAAAGGATACCATTGTTTTGTTGATTGATCAAATAACATCCTGAATGCTTTTTGCATTAAACTAACTGTTGGAATATGATCTAGATGATTATTCAAAGTGCTTGTGTTTGATGGTAAATGTATGGCAGGGGTTTGTAATGACAGTTTGCCATGGGAATAAATGAATGTTATGATAATAGGGCTGAGTGCCTTGATTGTGCTTGATTCTTAATTGAATTAATTAAGGAATGATATTTTACGCAGGTGGATCATCTCCAAGGTCACGCTGCATCTGAAGGTCGAGTGGTGAAAAGGCCAACCACTGATGTTGTGTCTCACTCCTAGTACGCTTGGGGTCAGTGGAGCTCTGGACACCCCTTGCCGAGTTCGGAACAAAGTTGTAGACTGCCATGAGCCCAACGTCTAGGGTGTTGGAAGATCCTATTCTAGATAATGGATAGAAATTATGGTGCCATGTGATTTGGACCGGGTATTTCTGTTGGACAGAAGGGGATACATAATTCTCTTGTATGGGCAGGAGACAAAGATTAACTTGAAGATAAGTTAAGGAACTTGTTTGTCAAAAGGACTACTTGCTCTATTTTCGTGTCTATGCTATAAATTACTGGAACGAATCATGTTCTCTAAAAGGCTTAATTAATGAAGCTGATTTTTAAATATCGCACATAAATGTGGTAAGACCTAATTGGAAAACTAAAGCTATCAAGGGAAGTGGGTGGGCAGAATCCTTAACTGGTCCATCCTACAGCAGGGTGGTCCCGGAAAACTGGGAGGCTTCTCACAAGGTTTTACCAATGTTCGACCTTTAGTAATTGTTAGGTTAGAACCCCGATTCATGCCGTTTTAGGGGACCGGAATGGGACTACTATGCCCTATAGGCAGAGAGGTCAAGCAAAACATCCCTCTCGTTTCCCATTCTCTTTGAGCCAAGTGTAGTATGGGTCAGCTTCGGCTTGGGTATCTCTGCATAAAGTAGGATGTCTAAAACCCGACGCTAGAATGCTGTCAGGAGACCTTGTCTACTAGGAACCCAAATTTCATGTCGATCCTAGTGGGTTCGGCCATGGATGTTTCGTTGCAAGGTTGACTTGGGAAACCCTAGGTGACAAACCCCATGACATTCCATGGGAGTGCCAGGTGGCATCACTTAGACTCATCTCTCGATGAACCACTAAAAATGTGCATGGATAGGCGGGCACATTACAGGCTGAGTATGTTGTAGCCACCGAGGCTTGGAAGGAAGCTCTCTAGTTAGGTCGTTTGGTGCTAAACCTTGGTATTATTGATGTGGTCCTACAATGCATTTAAATTCTATGACTGCTATCCAACTAGCCGAGAATTTGGTCCTTCATGTGAAGATGAAACACATTGAGGTGCATTATCACTTCATTAGAGAGGTCGTTGAGGACATATTTGTTGACCTTATCAAGATCTCATCAGCTGTGACATTATCAAGATCTCTATAGCAGTAGCTGACCAAAATCCTGCAGATCTGCTCACAAAAAGTCTCTCAATGGTGGAGAATTTTGCCTTTCTTAGGAAGTTGATGGTCATCGAATAAGATGACGTCTTTCCTCATCCTATTGTACTTATGTACATTTGTACTTTGTCACTTTTTTCTTGTTCTCTCCTCACTAGGGGAACATTTTCCTTTAAGTGGGAGGTTGTTAGGGGTAAATGCACATGTGCCTAGCTGCCCATGTATCACTATACTAACAGTATCCGTACACTTATATACTGTAGGTGGTGGGTGCCCATCATTGTCACTTCATTCTTATTCTTTTAGTGACATTTGAATTAAAAAAAGGTCAGCCACACATTTTGATTGTTAGAGTTCCCATATATTGTGTGTGTGTGTGTCTGTGTGTGTGTATCTCTCTCTCTCTCTCTCTTGCTCCTTCCACCATATCCCTTGCTTTTACTTGTATACTTTCACTTTGAGCTCACTCCCTTCACCAAGATCTATCAACAAAACCATGACTAGGAGACTCTTGCGGTCCACTCAATGTCTATGACTCTTAACTTGTTTTCTACATAGATATACTCTCATGCTCATCAACCCCAACTACATTCTGCACATTACAGTACTAGCCACTCATTTTATAAAAAATATCCATGCTAACTCTCACCTCACATGTGTAAGAGGGTTATAATATCTATATCATGTCTACTTAAGAGAATATCAAACAAATACACATTTATACCTTGGGATCCAATTTACTACACAACTCATAGGGAATATGCACATAAGCAATACATCCAAATACTTTCAAAGGGTCTAATTTAGCTTTCTGCTTGTAAGCTTCTCTTTGGGTGTCATACCCATGTACAATAGCAATGGGTGTCTTGTTCATAATGCATACATCAAGTAGCAATTGCTTCAACTAATAGTAATGAGGCAAGTTTCTTTGTGACATTAATGCACAAGCCACCTTTGTAATATGCTTATTTTTTTGCTCACAATAACTCCACAGTAAATCTATATGTATAATGCCTTTGTATACCATTTTTTTATAAAAATTTAAAAAACTCATTGGAGAGATATTCTCTCCCTCTATCCCACCTTAGGCATTTAATATGCAACCATGTTTCATTCTCAACCAAAGCCTTAAAGCTTTTAAAGTAAGTGAACACCTTACTTTTCTCATGCATAAAGTAAACCCATACTTTGCAAGTATGATCATCAATGAAGAAAATATAATACTTACAACCACTCAAAGTTGCAGTCTTTTTAGGACCCTACACATCATAATGTATCAATTCAAGTGGCTTGTTAGATAGATGCTTTTCATGTAGAAACACATACCTTTCCTGCTTTCCAAATTAACATGCTTCACATACTTTATACACCCTATCAACCCTAAACGTAGGTAAGCCATTTACAATCTGCTTTGACTACATGTCTTTCAGGCATTGCGTATTTACACGACCAATTTTATTATGCCAAATTTCAATATCAGCTACAATACTGTAATCTTGTGTAAATATGACAACATCCATTTTAGAAAAACTTACATCAAGAGTAAACAATTTGCTAGTACATTTTCCTTTTACAATCAACTTGTAATCATTTTTTAGATCTTCTACATAACAATCATTAGATGTGAACTAAACTTGGAATCTCTATTCTAACATTTGACTAATAGATTTTTTTTTTGTAATATTTGATACATGTAGCATATCAGCCAAGTACTTAGTTTTGCTATCCTGCATATTCAAAGAATCATTTCCAACATGAGTAATGGAGTGAGCTATATCATCCCCTATATCCACATAGCTTGGAGACTCGAGATTGTGCATATCTCTAAACCACTCTCCATGAAAGGCCATGTGATTAGAAGTATATGAGTCTATATACCATACATCATTCTTTGATGAACCATCAATAGTCATAGTATTCATAAAGTGCTACATAACAAACAATCGTTCACTTCTGTCATCATTGTTTCTGTTGTTGGATGCATAATTGTCTTGGTGCTTTTTTCCATTTCTAATTTCAGTCTTCTTTTTGAAGCAATTTTTAAAAATATGGTTTTTCTCACCACGATGTTAGTACTCTCTACTATCATCAAAATTCTATTGCATATTAGAATTTGCAACTTGCCCTCTTTGACTTTCCCTTCCTTGGGATCGTCTTCCTTTATTTTGCTATGCATCATAACCTTGACTACAACAACAACCTTGGGCTCTACTATAACCTCTATCTCTGCTAGTAGAGTAAAACACTGTTCAAACTTGTTCTTGCATTTAGAAGAAGAGGAATCCAAGCAAAGGTTCTCCTCCTCAAGTATCAACATAGAAATCAAGTCTATAAAATTAGGTATATCATCTCTTGTATTCATAGATGACGTGAAGCTCTTGTATTAATCTCCAAGTCTATCTAAGCATGCACGCACAACATCATCATCATCAACTACCACACTAATATATCTAAGAGCTTCCACAATACTTTTGATATTTAAGACATAATCTCTAAATGGATATGTTTTCTTTTTTACTTGGTTCAACAGTTGTAGCTTTTGATATTGTGTTTACTTTGAATAGCCTTGTCAAATTCTTCCATGCAATAGCAAGGGTTTCAAATTTCTACAAATAGCCCATTATGCTATCTATGACATTGATAGATAGTCAATATATGCCTTAACTATGTGTCTACTCCCAATCTTTCTTAGCCTTTACCTATTCTACAATATCATTTCGTGAATGAACTTTAGATGTTACTGCCATGTCTCCTTCAATGTAGTTCCAAACACCTTTGCCCTTCAAGATATTTAATCTGGTTGAAGTTGTCAGAGACATTTTGTCAAAACAAAAAACCTTGTTAAAAAACTGCAATCTACAAGCAAGGTGATACTAGGTGCACTACAACTAAACATGTAGCCTTTTTCATTCATTGCGTAACAATAACTACAATATGCAATCTGTTTATAGATATTTTTTGTGTTTGCAATCCAAAAAACACTTGAAACTTTATATATTTGAAATCTATAATGTGTGCACATGTAAATGGTTAACACAGCCAAAATTACAATAGACCCAAAAACTGCTATCATGACTAGTTGCAAATTCAAAGTAGAGGTTGAAATGACCTCAAATACCAAAAATCACAATGGCCAGTCCTAAAAGGGTAATTTGCACTCTATACACCACTTTTCTTACTCACAAAGTTCCACTGTAATCAAAGATTGTAGCTTTGCCAATCTTAGGAGCCTCCTACGGCTATAACTTAAGGCAAATCAAGCAAGTGAAAGAGCTTCTTACCCATTGCTTGCTTGGTTACTTTCATACTCCAATGCCTTTACCTTAGTTTTCAATCAAGCTCCATGCAACTGTGGGGTGACTCTGATATTATGAAAATAGACAAGAGGGGAGAGAGGTGAAGAGACCAAGAGCACTCACACAAAAGCAATGGAGACTTGAGCACGCACAGAGATAGGGCTAAAATCTGATTCTTCTTTTCCCTTTTTCTTCCACACAAAAGAACTAAGTCTACACCATGATAAGAGACAAATATGAAAGTACTATAATGTATGCACATGCAATCACTGAGTGTGAATCCGCTAAGAAAAGAAGAGGTGGCACAATGAATGTGCCATAACAAAGGATGGACTACATGGGTATAATCTAGCTATGAAATCATTGGCGTATCCTCATATCGGTCACCTGACATACCAGTGAATAATATTCAACCACATCACTAAGATGTGTAGTAGATGCTAGCTCATGTAGAGCTCAACATCTCATCTTGGATTAAGGATTGGCATTGCACCTTGGAGAAGGTACATGATAAATACATTGTTTGTAATTGCTTTCAAAAGATTATTTGATATTGGCTTTATGTTTTTGTGAAAGTAAATTACATGAAAGAATCAATGTTAATGGCTAATTTAAGGGAGCTATCTTTGTATGTTAAACATAAATGTGCTAGGATAATTAAATAATTAAAGTACATCCTAGATGAAAGTGAGAGACAAAATCCTTGACATGTCATCTTATAGATGGGTGGTCGTGGTGAGTCGAGAGTTTTTCTTGAAGGCACTAGAATCAAGAAAAGGCCGAATGCCTAATTGTCTAGTGTGTTGTCCTAGGTTCCAATTAATGCCGTTTTAGGGGGTCGACATCAAGATTATACCCATGGGTAGAGGAGTCAACATGCATCACTCTCCTCATTTCTTACTCAGCATGAACCAAGTGTAGCATTGATCTATTTTAGTTTGAGTTGACTTGCAAATGTAATGGCTCAAAGACCAATGCTAAATAAGTTGTTAGGTGACCTTAGCATTGATTAGAGACCCAAATTTAGGTCGATCTTTGTGGGCTACAATTGAAACCTTTTGTTATGAAGTGGAATCAAGAGAACCTAGGTGAAAAACCCTGTGTTATTCTCAAGAGTACTGAGCGGTGTCACTTAGGATTATCTCTTAATGGGCCATTAAAAACACAAGCAAGAGGAGCCATGTTGATGGTAGCAAGAAGTAATCTTGACGATCCAATTATCCATAAGCTTCTCAGACTTTGGAGGAGTACCCGAAACTGATGGAAAATGAGGCCGTTCAAGTAGCTAAAGTACAACTTAAAAGACAGTGGGAGATCCTTGGGTATGGTCCTAATGCCTTCTATTTTGCTAAGCTCAGGGCAAAGCAGAAAAAGGAGTCCGTAATTGGGATTATCAACCAGCAATGTGTCTTGGTGTAGGATCATGAATTGATTGCTAAAGCATTTAGAGAACACGTGGCCTCCATTGTTGGAACACCTCCAAATGAAGTGCCTGGATTTTGAGAGAGAGTGGACAATTTTCTAAGAGGAGCTGTAAATAGGGTCCCCATGGATCAAGCTTTGCTATTAGACACGCCCTTTAATCTGGATGAAATCAAAAAGGGTTGTTTTTGCCATGAAAACTAGGAAAGCTCCAGGCATAGATGGTATGCCAATAGAAGCCTTTTAGAAATTGTGGCTAGTGTATGGTGCGGATTTGGTGGATCTGCTGAATGCTATTGGAGCCTCTAGGATCATGCCCCACTATGTAAATCAGGGACTTATTAAACTAGTTCCTAAAGCTCAAGACATAACACTACTCTTGAATTAGAGGCCCCTTACCATGCTCAACTTCAGCTACAAGGTGCTTGCCAAAGCACTAGTTACGAGGGTTAAATTTCTTTTTGGTAGGTTGATTCACCTGAAAGTAGTACATTTCATTCATGGTCAGAAGATCCATGATGCTGTGTTGAACCTCATAATATCAATTGACCATGAAATGACTCTACAAAAAGACTTTGTCTTGCCAACATGGATTAACATGGATTGGGATAAAGCTTATGGGACAAAGTGAGCTGTGAAAGGTGAGAAGGATCGAAGCTTGCACTTGAGAGCTATGGTGAGAGAGCAAGAGCAAGAAAGAGAGAAACAAGAAATGGGAACTCCAATAGTCACAATGTGTGATCAGGACTTCCTTTATTCAAAATATCACTAAAAGAATAAAAAATAAAGTGACGGTGACGGGCGCCCGCCACCTATAGTGTGCAGTGGCGGTGACTGTCAGTGTAGTAATACACGGGCGGCTAGGCGGAGGCGCCTTTACTCCCAACAACCTCCCACTTAAAGGCAAATCTGCCCTAGTGAGGAGTGAAAAGAAAAAGAAAAAGACAGTACAACATGTACACATGTACAACAGGATGAGGAAAGACGTCATCTCATCCCACGCCCATCAACCTCCTAAGGAAGGCAAAGTGCTCGGTAGAGGGGCTTTTCGTGAGCAGATCTGCAGGATTCTAGTCAGTCAAGATCTTGACAAGATCAATAGACTTGTCCTCAACAACCCCACGTATGAAGTGATACCTCACCTCAATGTGTTTCGTCTTCGCATGGAAGACTGGTTCTTGGCTAACTGAATAGCACTCATAGAATCCAAATGCAATGTAGGGATAGCATCAATACCAAGGTCAGCAACCAAACGACCCAACCAAATGGCCTCCTTGCAGGCCTCAATGTGGCTACAATATACTCGGCCTCTGTAGTAGAAAGGGTTGTGCATTTCTGCACCCTAGTCAGCATCAATACTAAGGAATCCGAATGCGGTGTAGGGATAGCATCAATACCAAGGTCAGCAACCAAATGACCCAACCAAATGGCCTCCTTGCAAGCCTCAGTGGCCGCAACATACTCGTCCTCTGTAGTAGAAAGGGCCGTGCATTTCTGCACCCTGGACATCCAAGAAACAGCACCTCTAGCATATGTGAATACATAGCCGGAAGTGGACTTCCTACTATCTGCATGTCCTGCATAATTAGAGTCAGTGTACCCCACGACTCATGTATCCTGGCTACCATACCATATGCACATATCTGCAGTGCCCTTCAGGTACCTCATGATACCCTTCACGGCATCCCAATGCTTCTTGCCAGGTGTAGCCATATAGCGTGCCACAACACCAACTGTAAAGGCAATATCTGGACCAGTGGCTATCGTGGCATACGTAAGACTGCCCACTGCGGATGCATAGGGAATCTTGGCCATCTTGGCCCTCTACTCATCTGTCTACGGACAATCAGCCTGTGATACCTTCACATAAGAAGGCAATGGACGGTCAATAGGCTTTACGTCCTGCATGCGAAAGCGCTCAAGGACTTTATGAATGTATTCCCTTTGTGACAAGTAGAGGAGTCCGTGATGCTTGTCGCATCTAATGCGCATACCAAGTATGTGAGTGGCCTGTCCCAGATCTTTCATCTCAAAGCTCTTCTTGAGCTGAGCCTTAAGAGCATCTAGGTCATCATGAGCTTTCCTTGCTATCAACATATCATCCACATAGAGGACCAAAATCAATAAAGAACCATCACAGGCTTTCTTCATGTAAAGACATGGATCCATAGCACTCCTGTTGTAGCCCTGTGACT
The DNA here is from genome assembly GCF_053477565.2 of Lygodium microphyllum. Taxonomy (NCBI): domain Eukaryota; kingdom Viridiplantae; phylum Streptophyta; class Polypodiopsida; order Schizaeales; family Lygodiaceae; genus Lygodium; species Lygodium microphyllum. The sequence goes on along the minus strand of NC_141150.1, from coordinate 5,661,896 downwards.
GCATAAAGGCATCAAACTTATGATACCACTCACTAGGTGCCTATTTCAAGCCATAAAGACTTTTCCTCAATTTGCACACTAGGTGCTCCCTGCTAGGTTTTGCAAAGCCCTTAGGCTGCTCCATATAAATCTCATCATGCAAGTCCCCATGTAAGAAAGCCATCTTGACATCCATCTGGTATAAATCTAAGTCAAACTGAGTAATTAAAGCCAAGACTAAGCGCAGGGTAGTCATCTTAACCACGGGAGAAAAGACCTCATCAAAGTCCACACCATGCTCCTGCTTAAAACCCTTTGCTACCAATCTAGCCTTGTATGCCGGCTTGGGGTGTCCAGGGGTACTTTTCAGCTTGTACACCCACTTGCATGGCAAAGCCTTCTTGCCCGTAGGCAAGGAAACCAAATTGCAAGTCTCATTCTTATGCAAGGAGTCTATCTCAGACTGCATAGCCCTCTCCCAAGAGTGACTGTCACCCCTGCGCATAACCTTATCATAAGTGAAAGGCTCTCCTGCATCTGTAACCAAGACATAATGCATCGAGGGTTGAAATCTATCAGGTGGACGGTCTGTCTCTAGTAGACCGTCTCAAGCTCTGCTGCCTACCCAACTGCTTGTCCAACACCTTGACCATGAGCATCTACTGCAACTGTAGGTTGTCCAACTGGCTGTGCAGAAGCTCTCGGCTCCTCCTAAAATATGACCCTATGAATCTCAACAACTCTCTCAGGCTGCCTATGCATCTTGTCTTCATGGAAGACTATATCATGACTGCGGATGACTTTTCACGCCTGCGGATCCAAGAGACAGTAACCCATCTCGCCTGCATCCCCATAACCAAGGAAAATGCATTTGACACTCTTAGGATCCAGCTTACTTCTCTTGTCCCTAGGCACATGGCAAAATGCCTCACATCCAAAGACACGAAGATGCGCATAAGAGGGAGGTTTTCCAATCCATATTTCCTTTGCAACCTGGAAATCCAAACCACTAGAAGGTGATCTGTCTATGACGTGTACAGTTTTACTAACTGCCTTAGCCCAAAAGCTCTGTGGTAGGCCTGTGTGGCTAAGCATACTACGTACACACTCCCGGATGGTTCGATTCATCTGCTTAGCCAAACCATTCTGGGGGGGTGTAGGGGGCGGTCAACTGATGCTTAATACCCCTCTCATCACATAACTGCTCAAAAGCACGTGAGACATACTCACCCCCATTATCTGTCCTTAGGCATTTTAGCCTATACCCAGACTGGTTCTCAACCAATGCAAGCCATTTTTGAAACACAGCCAAGACATCGGATTTCAGCTTAATGGGATAAGCCCAAACTTTTCGTGAAAAATCATCTATGAAAGTAACAAAATACTTAGCACCACCCATAGACTGACAAGGCATGGGCCCACAAACATCCGAATGTACCAATGCCAAGGGCTCACTCATGCATGGCCTACCAGACTTTTTATTGAATAAAACCACTCTCGGCAAGGTGTCACATGAAAGGATGCACCTGAGTCCAAGAGCCAACACTGTGCATACATAGAGTGTATCTCTGTCATATGCGAAGCACTAGAAGAAGCTGCAAGGATATAATCATCATCATCAACATCCTCAGGCTGCATAACATTGATCTCTTCAATTTTAACACTGGACTTTGCAAGCACTATGCTGCGATCAGAAGACTTATCCTGCACTTTGTCTTTCCCCTTATCTTTGCGCCTTTCATTGCGCAGTTCATGGCATTGTGGCCTAAAATGGCACTTTTTCCCACAATGATGACAAGTAACATCTGCATTCCTGCCGGGATTTGCTACATGATTTCCCACGAGACTTGGACCAAGATTTCTAAGAATCCTGTCTACGACCACTGCCACTGCCATGCTTTCCATATCCATCATTCCTGCCTCTAACTATCATAGCATGCGACACAAGAGAGGCATCCAAATTCTTATGGTTAACCTCTTCCTGCAGAAGAGCACTCTAAACATTAGATAATTTCAAGGTAGTAGTAGAGGCATATAATGCAGTGCAGAATACATCCCATGAGTCATTAAGAGTACCAAGCAAGAAAAGAGGAGTGATATCCTCTGCAAAAGTGATGTCCTGCGAAGTCAAGTTCTTGAGTATAGCATGGAACTAGCTCAAGTGAGTAGACATAGTCACATTCTCCTTCATGCACAAATCCATAAGTTGCTTCAGCCAATACATCTGACTTGCTGGACTTTTCTTGTCATAGAGATTCTTGATTTTATCCCACAACTGCCATGCAGTCTGTTCTTCCTCAAATACATTGTAATGAACCTGTTTTGTGAGAGATAATACAATAATGGACTTGTATAACTCATCAAGCTCAAGCCATTCCTCATTTGGCATAGTTGTAGGCAGATGCCCGCTCAACCTCAAAGGTTTGATTTGTGATTTCTACACCAACGCCTGCCAAATCTGGCTCTTCCAATAAGAGTAATTCGTACCATCAAGCTTATTGATGTTGAAAATAGCATGATTAGTGGACGAACTTTACATAATGCAGGCTGGAAGACTGTAGACAGTTCAAAACTGCTTGCTATTTTTTGTAGAAAATGACCAAAAAATCACCAAAAATGAGAGAAAATGGCGAGAAAAGTGTAACCAAAGCTGCTGCCCACCAAGTACTAGTGAAAGTACATCATTTCAAAATATTTCAGCATGAAAAATCCATGTCAGTCCATACATATATGCTTGTTGTAATAAATTACAAATTTCAGTAAATGAGAGCTAACAGTGCCAAAATCGGATCCCTGGTCAATCGGATACTGCCAAGACCAAATCCGGCATCATGCGAACATAACATAGGCATATGATAGTCGATAAGCATGAATCCAACACCCAAACATGTCATACAACCATCTGCCAGTGAGTAGGCACACCCCCCAGTCAACGGGGCAAAGTGTTCCTGCCACTACAAAAACTTGACACAAGTAGGTGTCAGCTCACAAAGATATGGATCCAAATCTGAGACTCAGCTCATAAGCATACAGTGAACCAAGACATATAAACCATGCATCATCCCAAAGGGTAAGAAATCCCAAAGTCTCAAGTGTCTATAAGCTCAATAGCATGTAATTGCTCAATGCATAAAAGCACCTCCTGCTCAATGTCTGATAAGCATTCAAGAATGCTCCCACTGGCACAAAAGCCGTATGTACGAGCTCAAGAGCTCAAACCAAGGCAAGACACAGTGTCAATGACATAAGTCCAAGACAATACATCAATAGTACATCCCGAACATGTAGGCGGTACAGCATTCGTATGTAGCATCCATAAGCATGTAAGACATCAAGTACATCCCAATCCAAACTCTAACAAGCCAAGTAACATCCAAGACAACTCCAGATAATCCAAAATGCATCCAAGGTAGAGCTTCAATGAGCACTCAAGCTCAACGTATGCATAGGGTAATCAACCGGGACATGAGCATCAAGCCGTAGGCAACATGTATGCATAAACCCAAGGAGCATCACTGTCAAAGCATATACCACTGTCAAGCATGAACCATGTCAATGAGTGCGTAATGTCAAAGCTCTTCCAAAAGCATCCGAAATGAAATCCAAGCTCGAAGTCGTACCCCGTAAGATCAATACTTCATGGCATATATCCAAGACATATGTCAGAACCAATAGGCATAACCCAAGGCATGTGTAATAGCTTCAACCCGCTTTTATTACAACCAAGAATGACTATCAAAACTGAGAAATTTTAGCATGAAAAATTAGCTCCAAATGGTTGCCAAACAATAGGCATACATTCCCCTAACATGTAGGCATCATACGAGACCAACCGGGCATCAAATGACAATGCCGAGTAAGCATAAACATCAAATGTCACTATAGCACTGTTATAAACTGCCTATGGACTGTTATGACAATCCCAAAACAGTGCTAAATTAGACCATAAGCAATGTCAATGCTCAAACCTTCTATACCAAGCATCAAAGCATGTGCAAATGCCTCAAATGAAGCCTATTTAAGTGGCCAATGGCCTGGAGCTTGAGTAGTACCCTGTGATGCAGATGGAGACCAGCCTAAAATCAGGCGCAAACAGCGTGTTGCTGTCCTGGGTGTCTTGCAACCCACGTGGCATAAATGGGGCAGAGGAGGAGCTCAAGTAGGTGCCCAAGGGGGCACACAACAAGCCTCAAAAGGTCTTGATCAAGGGCAATGTAGATATGAAGCAAGGGAGCTTCAATGGTGGTTGCCCCAAATTGTTCACAGTCTGTGTGACTTGAAAGCAATACAAAACCCTATGGAGAATGAAGCAATACATCTGATGTAATGCCTTGAAGGTGCCCAACAAATTTGGGAAGAAGCTCGGGAAGCCGAGGAGTGACGGGAGCTCGAAGGAGTCAGATATGGTTGCCGGGAAGGAGACCCAATGCGAGTAGGGAGTCGATGGGAAGCTGAGAATGCCACGAGCCAAGCTCAAGAGTCGGGAAGCTGAGCTCTGATACCAGTTGAAAGGTGAGAAGGATCGAAGCTTGCACTCGAGAGCTATGGCGGGAGAGCAAGAGCAAGAAAGAGAGAAACAAGAAATGGGAACTCCAACAGTCACAATGTGTGAACGGGCCTTTCTTTATTCAAATTGTCACTAAAAGAATAAAGAATAAAGTGACGGTGACTGGCACCTGCCACTTGCAATGTGCAGTGGAGGTGACTGTCAGTGTAGTAATACACGAGCGGCTAGGCAGAGCACCTTTACCCCCAACAAGCGGGGCTTTTATCTCAGGAGTATTATTACCCATGAGGTTTGGGCTAGTGTTTATTGGCATGGTGAACAATCTTTTTAAAGAAGCAACAAGTGCTATCAGCATTAATGGCTTTGCCACATCACCCTTTGAGTTACATAGGTCTATTAGGCAGGGGTGTCCTCTGGTCCCCCCTCCTGTTTTCACTCATAGCAGACCCTTTGCTTAGGAGGATTGATAAAGCAATGCAAGTTGGCACAATCAAAGGGCTCCCACTCTCGGATGGTTCACAAACTATAACCCAATTTTTTGTGGGCGGATGATAATTCGTCAGTGATTGAAGTTGGGAAACAAGGTGGGCACTACCCTTAATCAAATGTTCAATTGGTTCTATGATAAATTCAAGGGAAAAGGGGGAATGAAAAGTAGGTTAGATGCCCCCTTTTCATTCGCTGGTAAATTGACCATAATCAAGAACATTCTCTCATCAGCAACAACTGTCTATGTTGGCTCGGTCATGCTTTTCTCTCAGACTGCTTGGAATCAGGTTGAAAAAGCTTTAATAGGATTTCTATGGAGTAGAGGAGATATTGCTGGTTATCCTGCCATTGGATGGGATCTCCTCACTGCAAATAAAAAGTTAGGAGGTGCAGGACTAGACTCTCTAAGCCTCAAGGCCCAAAGTCTCTCCTTTGCCCCTCTTAAAAGAGTGGATGGCTCATAGGCATGGATGGTATTGATGAAGCATTGGATTGCAAACACTAAGATCTATGGTCAAAACTGGAATGATGTGCAATGGCAAGATGTCCTAGCCTATCCATAGCTCTCTATCAAGATCCTAGTGTCTAAAGTTTGTCAAGGCTTGGCTAGGCAGTGGCAGATGATTTTGGTAAATGTGGAATGGAAATCTAGAGGACTTTTGAAGGGTGATTCTTCATTAAGTAGAAGTTTGTGGATGTCTCTGATGGCATATGACCTGAGCTTTGCTTCAATACATAGGAACAACAAGTTGTCAAGAGCTATGCACTGCAAAGGATTAAAGAATTGGGTAGATGCTTGGGATTCAACTAGTGCATGCATGATGAGTCTGCACGCTCTAGCGGGTGAGGGTGAGTATGGTTTGAATGAGCGAGAGTGTGACTGGTTTTGAACAATGATGCAATCTTGCAAATCAGATTGGCCAACATCCTATGTGCAAAAGAATGACTCCATGCTTCCTAATTTTGTGAGCTCTTTCTAGGAAAGCCTTGGCCTATTGCAAGAGACTGGATGACCTCAAGAATCCTTCACATGTAGTATTGCTGGATTTGAAGCACAAGTGGAAAAAGAAATGCCCCATGGCAGCAATGACTACTTGGAAAAGAAGAGTTAGCAATGTGTGGAAAGCCTTGCCGTCCTTTAGAATGAATGTATTAAGATGGAGAATTTTGGTAAAAAAACTGCCCTTGTGGACCAAGCTTATGAAGAGGATCCGAGTTTCTCCTTTCTGCCCTTGCAGACCAAGCTCATTAATGTGTGGAAAGCCTTGCCGTCCTTTAGAATTAACGTATTAAGATGGAGAATTTTGGTAAAAAAGCTGCCCTTGCGGACCAAGCTTACGAAGAGGATTCGAGTTTCTCTTTTTTGCCCATTTTGTGGAAAAGATGAGGAGATTGAAAAACATGTCTTTTGGGATTGCCTGCATGTGAGGCCAGTGTGGTTGACCATAAAAAAATGGCTTAAGGAAGCTAATATGAGGTTTGAGTTTGGGATATCAAATGTTTTCTTTGCAGACCACTCTAATTTTGATGACAATACTTAGAATCTCATCAGTTGGGTTACTGGAGTGGCCTTGAAGTTTATATGGCACAAGCGGAACAATATGGTATTTAGAAGAAAAAAAGTTAAGCTTCCTGATAGCAATTTAGACAGCTTAGTCTTGACTGCAATAGGTGCTTGTAAGAAGAAATCTTGGATATATAGGCTCTTTTGGAGGAAGCTGGGCATTTTGGCTTGAAGCCTGCTGCATCTTTAAGATGCTGTACTCACTTTATTTTGACTGAAATACAATTTGACCACATTATTAAAAAAGAAAAAAAACTCCAAGGACGTACACGCATGCCGTTCCTGCTTCCTTGGTAGGACCACAAGAAAGGTGGAGCAAATTTTGAGTATGTTAGGAGCTTATTGCACTTCGAATGCTTGAACAAGGAGGGCTATGGAGCAGCAGGCGCCACGAACGAACGAACGAACGAACGAACGAGATGAATGAAGGATGGCTCTGAGGCTTGGCCTGTGGATGCGCTATCTGGCAGGCTTTCGTCTGGCACCCTACGTGCCTACGCCCTTCCACGTCGCTCGTCGCATGCTGGAGCTGGCTCGTGTGAACTCCTCCGACCTGGTATACGACCTTGGCTGTGGAGACGCTCGCCTTCTCATCGCAGGTAAATTAACAAAAGAGCGAAAAACACATATCCCATGGCCTTGTTTTGTTCTTAATGTTAAGATGATGCTGGCGGGATCTGTGTCCGCTGATATGTCAATGAGAGCGATTCATTCAAGCACAGAACTTACGTTCTGATTCTGGTTGTCAGTAATGGCGATGAGACTCGCGGATTTCTTTTAGAAGGCCCTAGATGTTTTTAGATGATGGAAGGGAACACTTCTCGATTTTTAGAACCCCTCACATTGTACATGTGTGTGCTCGGAGAATGGTTTTCTTGTAATGACATTTTGCCTTCCATGACAAGGTTGCATTATTAGGCATAACATCCTTCTAAGAAGGGCTACTAAAGCTAAGGTTCACATAGTTAGGAGTGTAATCTGAGCGAGGTTCCACTTGTGGATGGCCAGTCTCTGTAGTGGAGATTCCGAAGGTTGTGCGAGATCATTAGTGTTGTGTACCGAATCTAAACGAGATAACTTAGGTGCACCTTTAACCTCTTGCTAAGCCTTGTGCATAAGGTGCCCTACAATTTGTCCAAGATATCATCGATCCTAGGAATTGAAAATGTGTTCTTTATCCTAATTTTGTACAAAGCACGATAGTCAATGTAAATATGCTATGACCCATCTTTCTTCTGCACTAGAAGCACTGGAGAACAAAATGGAGATGAACTTGTCAGAGTGCAGCGGTGTGGAAGTGTGGGACCAAGACTGAGAGAGTACGGTTAACACGGAGAGGAGAGAGAGAAAGAGACAGAAGAACAAGAAGATCTGCTACATAAAGATGCTAAATACAAAGGAATGTAGATATGTACACAGGCGCAGTCCGTATGTTTGCGTATCTTGATCTCGACAATGTCTCCTTGCTGGAGATCTCGAGGTTTGCTGCAATTTGCGGCATCTCTGCCTTGAAAATCTGCAACTGCAAGATTGAGAGAGTGTGCTAGTGTCAGGCTATTTATAGCTTATTGAAAATGCCAAGAAAAATCAGGTTGGCTGCATTAAATGCAGCCGACTATGCTGCAAATTTGGCCGATTGTACAACAGCCGAGATTGGACTACCACATGGCATTCCGATTGCATCGTGCATGGTTGTTGCTAACGTGGCACTGACAGATGACCAAACCTGCTCTACACACTGAAACTCTCTCAAATGATTGCCCAACTGGAACATTGCGTATGTACACAACCTAACTAAGAAAAATGCCTGTCCAAGGGATGACAATCTCCAACACCCCCTCTTAGATCCTGGACGAGGCATAAGGTTGAGAGATCTGGAATGTCGGTGAAGTAGAGCTTGAGGAAGCGCCTTCGTAAACAAATCTACAAGATTGTCCTTGGTCTTACAGCACTCCACATCTATGGTCTCATCCAGAAGCTGCTTTTCCATGATGAAGTGATATTGGATCTCTATGTGCTTCGTTCGGGTATGGAATACGGGGTTCTGTGCTAAGGCAATGCAACTCTCATTGTTGCACTGTAAAATAGTAGGACGAGTTTGGGGGTAGCCAAGCTCCTCCAACAATCGCCGAAGCCACACAGTCTCACATGTGGTAGAAGACTCTGCCTGATACTCCGCCTCAATCGAAGATAGTGCTACCGTGAGCTGCTTCTTGCTACTCCAAGAGATAACACCTGCAACCTACAAGGACAAGATTGGAGGCACTTGCACTTGTTGGATAGTAAATCCCTAGGTCTGAGGTTCCTCTCAGAAACCATAGTATCCTCTAAGTAGCTTGCCAATGCATCTACTGAGGTGCACTCATGAACCCAACCAAGAGATCTATAGCAAAACACAGATCAACTCATGTGTTGAGAAGCCAAATCAACAATCCAATCAACTGGCGGTAGCATCTGCCAAAGGAGAATCCGAGTGTGAAGTGGCCTTCTAGTTCAAATCCATAGGAGTAGAAATGGATCGACAATTCTCCATCTCAAAAGTCACCAAGGGCTCTTATACATCTCTGCTGAGAGATGAAAATCCCCCTCTGAGTCTGATAAATCTCGTGGCCCAAAAAGAAATGGAGAAGTCGTAAATCCTTCATCTCGAACTTCTGATGGAAGGTTGTCTTCGTCCTTACAACCTTTTTGGCACAGTCACCTGTAACAATCAAGTCATCAACATACAAAAAAAACAACACATGACCACCCTCGAAAGTGTACACATAAAGCTGTTGATCGGTCTTAGAGCGTCAATATCACAACTTTGCTTGGAGAAATAAGTCAATCTTCTCGTTCCAAGCACGCGCAGCCTGTTTCACGCCATACAAGGTCTTCTTCAACTTGTAAACCTTTCCATTTCAAGAACCAAAGCCAAGAGGTTGCTCTACATAGATCTCCTCCTTCAAATTACTGTTCAAGAAGGCCGACTTTACATCCAATTGAAAGACGGGCCATCTCCTATGACCAGCTGAGGTAAGAACAACACGGATCGTCGCCATATGAGTAGTGGGGACAAAAGTATCATGGTGAATCGATAATTGGGCGCTGAGCAAAACCTTTAGCATCAAGGTGGTCCTTGTGCTTGTCCAAAGAGCCATCACTATGGTACTTGGTCTTGAAGACCCATTTGACACCAATTACCTTCATATGAGAGGGACGAGACACAAGGTACCAAGTGTCATTCTACTCAGTAGCCTCCAACTCGGCTTCCATTGCTTTCTGCCAATGATCAGACTATTGTAAAGCCTCCTTTACAGAGGTAGCTCTCTATCCTGCATAACACGGGACATCAAACAGTAGTTAGAGTAAACAAGCTCCGTAGAATGTGTCTCGTGCCTCCTTGACCTCTGCGGTCCATCTTGCGGTTGCTACTCCTCAGGGATCCCCTTGATCCCTGAATCTTAGAATGTGTCACAAGCCCAACAAGGATGAGGTTGGATCTCACCTTGTCGCTCGCCATCTACTGAATTTGGAAGGTCCACCGATAGCGGAGGAGCAATCCGTGAATCTAGTGGTTGGGAACTAAGCTCCTCATCCGAAGAAGAGTTCTCAAGAGTCATAGGCTCCAGAGGAACAATTATTGGGGCCTAGCTATTGCTGAGATCTCCAAGAATAGGGTGGTCATTATCCCCCTCTAGGGTTGGAACCTCCACAAACCCAACATCATGGCAATAGGATCATACAATCAGTAGCCTTGAGAATGCGAGCCATAGCCCGCAAACACCCGTCTTTTGGAAGCCTCTTCAAATTTGTCATGCTGTGTCTTTGGGATGTGAATATAGACATCACACCAAAAAACCTTAAAATAAGAAACATCTGGCTTGGACCCAAAGTACACCTCATATGGAGTCATACCAACAACAACGGAAGTAGGCAAACGATTAAGGATGTGAACTGCAATAGCCACAGCCTCAGCCCATAGACACGGTGGTGTCTATGACAATGCTTTAGCATGGTATCGGCCATCTCTATCACATTGCGATTCTTCCGCTCCAAGATGCCATTCTCTTGAGGGGTGTTTGTATTGGTAAACTCTTGATGAATATCGCGATTTGCACAAAAACGAGCAAACTCATTAGAAACAAATTCTCCGCCCTTATCCGATCATAAGGTCTTTAGCTTCCGTCTCGATTGGTTCTCCTCAAAAAGCAACCAATCCTTAAAGTTGGAGAAAGCCTCCGACTTTAGCTTCAAGAAATAAGCCCATGTCATCCTCTTGTAATTTGTTAGCAGTCAGGTTTGTCATGCCTTGTCATTTCCTGCTTGTGAGCCTCAGTCTGAGTCAGGCGAGGACTTTAGGAGCTTTGACTTGTCTATCACTTGTTTTGACGGAGGAGGTAACTCATTCTAGAGCTCTTAGTTTATTGTATTTTAGTGCATTTTCTCCTCTAGTTGGGATTTTACATGCATTTCCTAGGGCAGTTTCTTCATTCTTAAGTTTGCCTCACCTGTCAGACATGGTCCACCGTTTCTAGGATTTTTGTGACTATTTCTGGCATTTTTACCAGCATTAAATACTGGTTGGTTGGCCTCAAATTTCAGGTCGGTCAATTTTTGGGTTTTTTTGGCTATTTATAGCCATTTTCCACTTGGTAGTCAGTTAGATTATCATCTTCCCTCCTTCCTTGGTAGGTGCACACTCCAACTCCGTCATCTTCCTCCATCTTCGGTGTTGCCGTCATCATCAACCTGATCTGGTGCCCTCACTAACGCAGTGGGCTGTGTGCAGGGACTGATCAGTCCTTCTGTATTCAGCATTTGTTTCTTGTTCAGTGTAGGTTTCTTTTTTTCCTCTCTTGCAGATTGTCTCTCTCTTTCTTTGTGTTCAAGTTTCTTCTTTCGTTGCGCACTCTCACATAATCATCCACAATTACCATGAAATACAAGCTCTCTCTAAGGGACTCCGTCCTCATCGGTCCACAAAGATCAGTAGAAACAAGCTCCAAGGGTGTTGAAGACCGCCTCGAAGCCTTGCTAGGAACAACATCATGAGTCAGCTTTCCATAGATGCAGGATACACAAGGCTGCTGGCTCACCACAATATTGGGCAAAACTCGAACAAACTAGCCCTTAGACGCCTTCCGAAGGTAATTATAATTGAGGTGGCTAAACCGAGCATGCCAAAGCTCGGACTGAGTTTGAGAGGTAAGAAGAAGAGAAGTCAAGGCAGGAGAAGACCGCAACTTGTAGACTCTATTCTCCTCATAACCTGAACAAAGAACCTGTCTCGATTCTTGATCAAGAATCTGTAAAGAATTCACATCGTATTCGACCAAAAGGTCGAGAGCACAAATCTTGTGCACCAAGAGAAGATGATACCCCAAAGCTGGCACATAAAGTACCTTGGATGCATGGGCACCACCATGCCCATTTGGAATAAGATGCGTGTTGCCCCGTCCTTGAATAGGAATAGATGAATTGTCACCAATGAGAATTTGGCCATGAGAAGGCCGCAAATGAGCAACACCTGTTGAAGGAGTCATGTGCCAGGAGACCATTGCCAACAATCCACTCCCAAGTGTATGGGTCCGTTAATGCAGCATTAGAAGCTGGTAGGGGCGAATGCTCAACCACCTTTAAATGGAGAAAAGCAGCTGATAAGGGAGGAGCCACCGCTCCAAAATCCTTTGAAGATTTCTCATTTTTCTTCTTCTCCTTCTTCTCCTTGTTGGGGCAATCCTTCTTCGAGTGACCTGTTTTGCCACAAATGTGACAAGTAGACTTCTTGCCTTTGTTCTTCTTAGATTTGTCCTCCTTTTTTTGGTCCTTCTCCTTCTTCTAAGAGGATTGACCAACCAAGTCCTTGGATTTCGAAGCATTGGTTCCTTTCAGTTGCTTTGGTCCAAGACCATAGGAACCAACTCTTCCCATCGAAGAGTCTCAGACCCCCTTGAAGCAATTAAGGTAGAATAAAAACCATTGAAGCGGGGTGGTAACTGTGAAAGGAGAGTTATCGCCATGTCTTTAGAAGCAATCACCTTCCCTGCATTTTGAATCTGCATCTGGAGCTGCCTTAGCTTGTTGATATGCTCCTGCATGGATGATGACTTGTTGACACTCATGGTCTGCATTTGCACTTCCAAAGAGACTCGGTTCATGACGGTCATCCGATTATACATATGATCCAACTCCAACCATATCTCTCGGGCCATCATCAAATGCTCTATATGAGAGAGAATAGTTGTAGTACATGAGAGAAATAAAAACGAGCAAATGCGAGCATTGAGTTTGTCCCAATGTGCTTGAGCCTTTGCCAACTCCACCTTATCACTAGAAGAGAGTCTGGACTTGTCTTGTGAAGGACGACGGATAGCCTCCGTAACAAGCTCTGCCAAATCATAGGACTCCAATATGGCAAGCATCATGACCTGCTAGATGCGGTAGTTCTCACCATTGAGCTTTTGATCTGATGGAAGAGTTGGTAGGACGGGGCACCTTCCGGTCCATGATTGCTTGAAACTTTGTCTCGGCCTCAGAAGACATCTTCACCTACAATGCCTGCACAAAACACAAATTCAGCCTCCTTTGACTGTGAAAATACAGCCTACTAGGACTATGGTTCGGTCATCTCGCTTCTTTTTCACCTGTCAGAGGCAATGAAAAGGTAAAATCTGCTCTTGAAGGCCAAAAATTCAGCCTTCCTCCTCTTGGAACAGCAACAACTTCACCAACTTTGATCCTTTCCAGCACGCCCACGCTCGCTTCAGCCTTGTTCCAATGCGCAGCCCTCCCGCTCGCCTCGAACACTTGAAACACAGCCTTGTGTTGCGCTGAAATCTCCTCTTCAGATGGGTTCTTCACTCAGTCAGTCCGTCTTCACTGCTCTAATGCCATGTTAGAGTGCAGCAATGCGGAAGTGTGGGACCAAGACTGAGAGAGTAGGGTGAACACATAGAGGAGAGAGAGAAAGAGACAGAAAGAACAAGATCTGCTGTATAAAGTATGTTGAATACAAAGGAACGCACATATGTACATGGGCACAGTCCGTATGTCTGCGTATCTCGACCTTGACAATGTTTCCCTGCTGGACACCTTGAAGTCTGCTACAATCTGCCCGACCCTGAAAATCTGCAACTGCAAGAATGAGAGAGTGTGCTGGTGTCAGGCTATTTATAGCCTACTGAAAACGCCAAGAAAATCAGGGTGGCTGCATTAAATGCACCTGACAGTGCTGCAAATCTGGCCGACTGTACAGCAGTCCGACTGGACTGCCACGTGGCAGTCCAACTGCATCTTGCGTGGCTGCTGCTGATGTGGCACTGACAGATGAACAAACCTGCTCCGCACACCGAAATTCTCTCAAATGATGGCCTGGCTGGAAAACTGCATATGTACACAGCCTAACTAAGAAAAATGCCTGTCCAGGGGATGACAATCTCTAACAGAACTGGGCCAAACGGGCCCTTTCTCTAATAGCTCATTAACCTAACTCAGTATCTCCTCTTGTTGGGCTGCACTTGTTAGAAGTGGTCATATCACTGGTTTACAAGGGCCCGCCGCCCATGGCTTTATTCATGGGCACTCTCTTTATTCTTTATTTGATAATTAGCCAGCCTATTTTGTGGTAGGACAACTATTTTATTTTTGTATATAAAAGGAAGGATTGTGGCCATTAGTCCATTATCCATCCATTCATGTACTTGCAAGTTCTTGTTGTGGAGAGAGGAAACTCATGGAGTGTATGAGCTAGCACTCAACCATTGTACTCTTGTCATAGTGGATTCCTATTTCCGGTTACATATTGTGATTGTCTCTTCCATTGATTTTGTGTCTTCCAGTATTCTGTTGCGTGCTTTGCTCTTCTAACATGGTATCAGATGTGGTTGTTAAATCACCAGGTTGGTTGCTCTTTGGTTGATTGAATGAGCTTTGCTTTGGCCTACTTAGGCTTGGAAGTAGTTGTATTTTTAAGGAGTCTATTGGTTGTTGTTGACATGGCCATCGTTGATGTCTCACTATCGTTGTGACTTGCCGCCTGATTTGACCTGCATTACCCACAAGAGCCGTGCTGCATTGTTGATATCTACTTTGTACATGACATGATTATGATGTTGCTGATTGCCCCTGTTTTTAATCATTTTGGCTGTTTTGACTTGTATGTTGCCCATGCTTTGGTTGATTAAATGACCAGGTTGGTTGCTCTTTGGTTGATTGAATGAGCTTTTCTTTGGCCTACTTAGGCTTGGAAGTAGTTGTATTTTTAAGGAGTCTATTGGTTGCTGTTGACATGGCCATCGTTGATGTCTCACTATCGTTGTGACTTGCCGCCTGATTTGACCTGCATTACCCACAAGAGCCGTGCTGCATTGTTGATATCTACTTTGTACATGACATGATTATGATGTTGCTGATTGCCCCTGTTTTTAATCATTTTGGCTGTTTTGACTTGTATGTTGCCCATGCTTGTGCCTTGTTTACTTTGTTGCAGCTAAGGTCACCTATTCATTGGCGATTTCCATGCATTGACCTGCACCATTGAGTGTAGTTGTGCTGCCTTCACGTTTTTGATCGTCATATCATTCTACTATTGACTTGGCCATATCTTGATGACCTTCCATGCTTACATCGACCATTTGAGCCTCGTTGCCTTGCTTGATGTGACAGTCTAGTTGCTGCATGGCTGTGATCTGATGGTCCATGGAAATGCATGTGTGGCTTGACCTATGTCTTACTTGTATCTCTGCCGTTCTGTGTTAATTGACGCCACGTGTATGTCTCTCGACTCATGCAGCTATGATCTGTTCGCTAATGAGCAGTTGACCTGTGTATGTTGACATGCTAATGGTGGCATTCGTGTATTCTCTTTTGCGTTTAAATTGGCCTTGAGTTTTAGACTTCTTGTAAGCCCTTGTTCATGTGCAATATCTTTTGTGGTGGTTCATGTGCTTAAGTTGCTTGTCATTACGCTTCATGTTTTGCATTGAGATCTTTTATAGGCATTTGCACTCCCTTTGCTATTCTCTCCCTACTGAGGTATATGTGAGTATTTTCCTATTCTCACTTCACTTCATTATGAGCTTCTGGATACCCTTGTGATTTAGTGATTCATTTTTCCAACACATTTCATTGAGCTTTTGTTGAGTATGGTGCTCATAAGTGCTTTTTAGAGAATGTGTTGGATTGCTTTAGTCTATGGACGAGTCTCTACTTTCATCACGATGCGGCACAATGGTGGTTATGCACATGAAGGTGAAGAGGAGAAATGGGGTGGTGTAGTGCCACATTTGAAGTGAAGGAAGATATGAAATACATTTTGTTGTTTCATGCGGTGGATATCTGTTGGGATGTAAAGGTCCTTTATTCACCTCCGTGTATTTTACACGTGGATTATGTTGTACATGTGAATGCACCCTTATGGGCCCTAAGTATAAATACATTTTATTCTTTGTGTACCAACACATTTGTTGGTACACCCAAATCAGTTCATCAGTCTTACTCTCACTCTCACTCACCTGTTCACTTCCTCTGCTGCAAATCTTCACGCTTCCGCTACCCGCACGCTCTAACAACTGGTATCAGAGTTGAGGTTAAGGTGCTTGCGCTCCTCGAAGTCTGCGTGAGACATCACCAACTCTTCGCTCGCGAGAAATCAGTAAGTCGACACTCATACAGGTCAGGTCGTCACTGTTTCCAGGCACGTGTATGTGCTGGACAGTCAGGCGACAGTGTTGCAAGTCACGTTTTGTGCAAGCGACAGCCTGATAGACAGGCGACAGGTCAATTTTTGACCAGGCAGGCGGTGAAGAACAGGTCACGAGCAGCCAGGCGCAGGCTGCACAGGTCAACGCAGGTCACGAAACTGCAGCGACAGGCTGCGTGGCATCAGGCGCAGGCTGTATAGGTCACGCGATGCAGTTTCGTCACGTTTTTGACCAGGCGACAGCTCACGCAAGGCTGCGTGGCATCTGACGGGCAGCGCAGGTCAACGGCTGCAGATTCGACACATTTTTCTTCCAGAAAATTTTAAAAATTTTCTAAGGTTTACTGCAAGCAACCCCTTTGCCATTGACGGGAGTTCGCGTGCGCAAGCACAGTTCTCAGATTTGGTCAAATTTGAACCTGGAAATTTGGGGCTTTTCCCAGATTTGATGCTGTTTATGCTTGACAGTGACATCTGTGTCAGAAATTGCAGACATTGTGCGCATTGACCTTAATTAATTTGGGGATTTTTCAAATTTGTTGGAATTTTGCTCATCCGAGTATAATTTCTTGGCATTGGACCAAGAAAAATTGGGGCTTTTCATGTATTGATGTAATTTTGCTCAGCTGAGTCAGGTTGGCTGACATTTGCGCACATTTGGCCCTGGAAATTTGGGATTTTGTGCAGAATTTGATAAATTTCTGCATTATTTGCCTGTGCAGTGGCTGGTCTATGTCAAAACAGCGGAGGATTATTGCTGGTTATGCTAGAACAGCAGTGTATTTGCTGATTTAGCTTGTGCTCTTGCAGTTCAGTGCTTTTACACTTGTACTTGTGATAAAATGGCTGCAACTTCTTCCAGTTTTGACATTAAAAGTTTGATGGAAATCAAGCGATTTGATGGTCAGGGCTTTGATCTTTGGAAAGATCGTATGCAGGGTATACTGTTCTTAAAGGATTGTGAGGATGCTTTGCAAATGGATAAACCCGCACAAATGTCTGAGGCGGATTGGGCCAAAGTCAATAAAAGGGCTGTGGTTTATATAAAGATGGGTGTCACTGATGACATTTTGACAGACATTAAGGGTTTAGACACTGGTCATGCAATATGGGAGAAGTTGAAAACTACCCATGAGATCACCACACTTGTTAATCAGGTGCATTTAATGCGCAAGTTGGTGAATATGCGGCTGGATGAGTCCAAGCCTGCAGCTGAGCACTTGAGTGCATTTATTGGCATTTTAAATCAGCTCAAGGATGCAAGTTTGGATTTTGATGATAAGTTGAGGGCGATCTTTTTGATCATGAAATTGCCCGACTCTTGGGAGACTTTGGTTGTTTCTCTCAGTAATAACCCCAATCTCACATATGATGGTGTGAGGGGTTCGATCTTGAATGAAGAAATTAGACATAAGTCTAGTGGAGAAGGCAGCAACTCAGCTTATAATGTTAGAGACAGGGCTGAAAAGAAAAATGCAAATGCTGGACAGAGAAGCAGGAGCAAGAGCAAAGGAAAAGAAAAGAGTGATGTTACATGCTATCAGTGTGGTCGGAAGGGCCACAAGAAGCCTGATTGCAGGTATTACAAGAAGGAACAAGAAAGAAAGAAGAATGCAGGAGACAAAAAGAAGAAAGAGGAAAAGACAGATGCATCTGAGGCAGGTAAAGCCAAGGAAAAGGCCAATGTGGCCTCCAGTGTTGTCATAGAGGAGCTCTTGGATGCAGAGGCTGATGTATTATGTGCAGTGGATTATGATGCCCTTGTATGTCACATGCAGGATATGCAGATCACCAAGGCTGATGTGATTGATGCACTTTTGTCAGTTGATGATGGTGTCACTCAGACTTGGATTGTAGACTCTGGTGCCTCTTTCCATGTGACTCCATGCTTGGAGTGCTTTGCTACTTTTGATGCAGACTGTTATGGCAAGGTTTACCTTGGAAATAATCATGCTTGCAGCATTGATGGGATTGGCACCATACACTTGTCTTTGGATAATGGGCAAGAACTTGTGTTGAAAGATGTCAGATATGTGCCTGGCATCAAGAAGAGTTTACTATCTGTTGGACAGCTTGACTTGCATGGTTACACTGCACTGTTTGGTGGTGGTTTGTGGAAATTAAAAAGGGGTTCCATGCTGATTGCTAAAGGAACCAAGAAGGGCACTTTGTATTGTCTGCACTGTAAAGCTTTGAATGGCAAGTTATGGCATAAGAGATTAGGCCATATGAGCCAGAAAGGACTTGATGTCCTTACCTCTTTGAAGAGGGTTGATGGAAAAGGCTCTAAACTTGATTTTTGTAATGACTGTCAGTTTGGAAAGCAAATGAAAAATTCATTTTACTCTGGTGTCTCCCGTAAGTCAAATGTCTTGGACTTAGTGCATTCTGATGTATGTAGCATGCCCGTGAAATCGTTGGGTGGTGCTGCATACTTTGCCTCTTTTATTGATGATTGTTCTAGGAAGATTTGGGTTTATTTGTTGAAAAAGAAAAGTGAAGTGTTTGCTGTTTTTAAAACTTTTCATGCATTCGTGACCACTCAGACAGGTAGAAAGTTGAAATGCTTGAGAACTGATAATGGGGGTGAGTTCACGTCTAAAAAATTTAAGTCCTTTTGTGGCTTGCATGGGATCAAGAGGGAGCTTACAGCCCCTTACAGCCCTTCTTCAAATGGTGTGGCTGAAAGATACAATAGGACTCTGTGTGAGAGAGTGCGGTGCATGCTGTCCACTGCTAATCTCCCTCATGAATTTTGGGGAGAGGCACTTAAAACCGCGGTTCACATTTGCAACCACTCTCCAAACAGGTCCCTAAATAATGGCATTCCTGAGGAGGTTTGGTCTGGCAAACCGGCCTCATATGACCATTTACGAATATTTGGCTGTGATGCTTTTGTGCATGTTAGAAATGAGCTGAGGAATAAACTTGACCCGAAATCCACCAAAGGCATTTTCATGGGCTATGGTGATGAGGGTGAGTTTGGCTATAGAGTGTGGCTACCTCAGTCCAAGAAAATTGTTCGCAGCCGTAATGTTGTGTTTAATGAGGCAAAGTTGCTGAAAAGTACTTTAGCCTCTGATGAAGACATGAAAAAGGTCAAATTTCAGAATTCGCAGCCACCTATACTTCAGATGATGAGCCTCATGGTGCTGTACCACAGGCTGAAACTGATGATCAGCTGGTTATCTTTGAGCCAGATGATGATGGACAGCAAATAGAAGCACATGGAGGTCATGGACAGCAAGATAGACTTGCTGATTATGAAAATGCAGGTGCTGGAAATGAAAGTGAAGGTGCTGTACAGCATGAACAGCATGCTGAAAATGGCTTACAGCAGCCAATAAATGCTGAAAATAACATGCCTCCAAATGTAGATCCGATTCCTGAGAATGTAGCTCATTGGGTACGCAGGTCTACACGCCCAAGAAGGCAGCCACATAGGTATGACCCCTCTTTGCATTATGTGATGCTTACTGATGAGGGTGAGCCTCTGACATATAAAGAGGCTAAGTCATGCAAATTCAGCAATAAGTGGGAGCTAGCTATGCAGGAAGAGATTAAATCTCTGTATGCTAATGATACTTGGGATCTTGTGTCATTGCCCAAAGGAAGAAAGCCTCTTCCAAACAAATGGGTTTACAAAGTAAAGACAATTGATGGGAAACCCAAGTACAAGGCAAGATTGGTTGCCAAAGGGTATGCACAGAAGGAAGGGATTGACTTCCAGGAGGTCTTCTCACCTGTCGTGAAGATGACCACACTACGTGTGCTTTTTGCTCTCACTGCTGTATTGGATTTAGAGCTGTACCAAATGGATGTGAAAACAGCTTTTCTGCATGGTGACATTGATGAGGAGATCTACATGAAACAGCCCGAGGGTTTTGTAGTTCCTGGAAAAGAGCAGTTGGTGTGTAAACTAAAACGCAGCTTATATGGGCTGAAACAAGCAAAGCGGCTCGTTGTTATATATTGTCTGCACTTCCTGACTCACTTATGTTGGATGTCTTTCATCTGGAAACCTCTTATACTATTTGGGAGTATCTTATCTCAACGTTTGAGAAGAAATCGGTCACCGAAATTTTATATCTCCAAACTTGTTTGAAGAATCTTCAATATAAGGTTGGTACTTCTATGCACTCTCATATCGAGGCTTTTGAAGACATTATCAATCAGCTTGGTGCTGCCGGCGCTCCTGGGAAGAGAAAGACTAGCTTGGATACTCTCAAAGATCAGCTGAAATCAGCTTTTTCCATGAAAGATTTGGGGAATGCAGAGCATATATTGGGCATGAGGATTCGTAGGGATAGAACGCAGAAACTATTGTTCTTATCTCAAGAAAAGTACATTGAAAAGGTACTGGACAGATTTAACATGGCTGAAGCTAAGCCTCTCGGAGTACCCTTACCTCCATACGTTAAGCTTAGTAAAGCCAACAGCCCAAAAGATGACATGGAAGCCAATGCTATGAAAGGAGTCCCTTATGCATCAGCTTGTGGCTCTCTTATGTATGTTATGGTGGCTACTCGTCCAGACATTGCTCATGCAGTGGGAGTTGTCAGCAGGTTTATGTCAAATCCTGGCAAACCACATTGGGAGGCTGTCAAGTGTATTCTTAGATATCTAAAGAGTACACAAAGAAGACGTATTTGCTATGGGCAGGGTGCACTTAATCTGCAGGGTTATTGTGATGCAGACATGGCAGGTGACTTAGACACTCGCAGGTCCACTAGCGGGTATATCTTTACAGTTGCTGGAGGGGCCGTCTCTTGGTGCTCCAGGTTATAGAACATCGTAGCACTAAGTACTACTGAAGCTTCTAAGGAAGCTATACGGTTGAGCAGACTCCCAGAGGATCTTGGCGTGTCTATGAGTACTCCAGTGTTGGGATGTGATAGCCAGAGTGCTGTGTATCTGGCTAAAAATGCCATGTATCATTCACGCACAAAGCATATTGATGTGCGATATCACTTTATCAGACAGATTCTGGAGGATGGTCTAATCACATTGACCAAGATCAAAACATAGGACAACCCTGCAGATGTTCTCACTAAAAGTCTAGGCAAGGCTCAGCATGAGCATTGCATACGACTAGTGGGAGTGCAACGATGTGGAAGCGTAGGACGAAGATTGAGAGAGAGTGAACACAGAGAGAAGAGAGAGAAAAGGAGACAGTGTGACGCAGAAAATCAGCAGTGTAGTATGCTGTATAGGAATGCATAAATATACACGGGTGCAGAGAAAATATATGCGTGTGTCTCCGCCTTGAGGACCTCAATCTCCGTCAGTCCAACCAGGTGCTGTCCGTCTCTGCAGTCTGTCTCTATTAGATCTCAAGATCAGAATGTGTGTCCAAGTGCTGGATTGGACTGCTATAAAATAGCAGAGAAAATAATCACGAAAAATGGGCAGAATCAGGTCGGCTGCATTTAATGCAGCTGATTGCACAGAAAACCTGGCCAACTACTAGTGTGCCACATGGCACCTGTCTGACCTGTCCCACCTATCCGACTGCTGCTGACGTGGCATCGACTGCACTATCCGTACTGCCTGCTGCAATACTGCGGTCCAGGGAATGACATCTCTAACACCCCCTCTCAGATCTTGGACAGGGCAGAAGATTGAGGGAGTTGGAATGTAACCGAAGAGGAGCCTGGGAAAGCGCCTTCGTGAACAAATCTTCAAGATTATCCTCCGTCTTGTAGTACTCCACATCAATGGTTCCATCCAAAAGCTTCTCCCGAAGGAAGTGGTACTGGATCTCAATGTGCTTCGTCCGGGCATGGAATACAAGATTCCGTACCAAGGCAATGCAACTCTCATTGTCGCATTGTAGAAGAGTAGGACGAGGTTGGGGGCAGGCAAGCTCCTCCAGCAATCTCCGAAGCCATACAACCTCACATGTGGTGGAAGACGTGGCCCGATACTCCGCCTCAGTAGAAGAAAGGGCGATCATGGGCTGCTTCTTGCTACTCCAAGAGATAACACCTATACCCAAGGTAAAACAATAGCCTGTAGTAGACCGCCGGTGGTTCACATTGCTAACCCAATCCGAGTCGCTCCAACTTGCAAGAACAAGATTTGAAGCATCGGTACACGCTGGATAAGAAATCCCTAAGTCAGAGGTCCCCCGCAAATACCGAAGAATCCTCAGGGTAGCCTGCCAATGCACCTGTTGGGGTTTACTCATGAACCCCGCCAAAAGACCCATAGCAAAACAAAGATCAACACGAGTGTTGAGTAGCAAAATCAAGGATCCAATCAATTGATGGTAGTAGGAAGCATCCGTCAAGGGAGAATTTGAGTATAAAGTAGCCTTCAAGTTTTCGGATCCATAGGAGTAGAAATGGTCCGACAAGTCTCCATCTCAAAAGTCACCAAGAGCTTCTAAATGTATCTCTGCTGAGAGCTCGTTGAGTCTGATAAATCTTATGACCCAAGAAGAAATGAAGAAGCCCCAAATCTGTCATCTTGAACATCTGATGTTAAGCTGTCGTGGTCTCTTGGACCTTCTGTGCACGATCCCCTATCAGAATCAAATCTTCAACATACAACACAAACAACACACAACCAGCCTTGGAAGTGTGCACATAAAGCTGCGGATCAGTCTTGGAGTGCCGATATCCCAACTTTGACTGAAGAAACGAGTTAATCTTCTCGTTCCATGCACGCGGAGCCTGTTTGAGGCCATACAAGGCCTTCTTCAACCTGTAAACCTTCCCATCCGAGGATCCAAAGCCAGGAGGTTGCTCTACATAGATCTCCTCCTACAAGTCACCATTCAGAAAGGCTGACTTCACATCCAACTTATAGACAGGCCATCTCCTATGACAAGCCAAGGCAAGAACAGCTTGAATAGTCGCCATACGAGCAGTGGGGGCAAAAGTATCATGGAAGTCAATGCTTGGGCACTAAGCAAAACCATCAGCAATAAGGCGAGCCTTGTGCTTGTCCAAAGAACCATCTCTAAGGTACTTGGTCTTGAAGACCCACTTGACGCCAATCACCTTCTTGTGAGAGAGATGAGGCACAAGAGACCAAGTGCCATTCCTCTCAATAGCCTCCAACTCGGCTTCCATAGCCTTCCACCAATGGTTAGACTGCAAAGCCTCCTTCACTGAAGTGGGCTCTCGATCCTGCATAACACGGGTCATCAACCAATAGTTAGAGCAAACAAGCTCCATAGAATGTGCCAGATTCCTCCGTAACCTCCGCGGTTCATCTTGCGGTTCCCACTCCTTAGCGACCCCCTTGATCCTTGAATCTCGGAGTGTGTCACGGGTGGGCCAGACCTCTCCCTGTCGCTCTCCATCTGCTGAAGACTCGGGCTCATCCACTGGCGGAAGCTCCACTGGGGTGGCCGGTGGAAGGGAAGACTCTAAATAAAAAGAAGAAGCTCCGTTAGAAGGCTCTGGCTCCAAAGGAACTGTCTCGAGAGCCCAACTCTCGCTTGGATCTCCAAGGATGGGATGCTCCTCACCCCCCTCTGTGGCCGGAACTTTCACGAGAACCGAACATCTCGGCTCGTGTAGACATCCCGCTTGATGGGATCAAACATATGATAACCTTGGGACTGAGAGCTTTAGCCAACAAAAACCTGTCGGGAAGCCACCTCGAACTTGTCACGCTACGTCTTCGGGATGTGCACATAGGCATCACACCCAAAGATCCTGAATTACGAGGCATTACGCTTAGTCCCAAAGTAAGCCTCAAAAGGTGTCATCTTGTCAACGATTGAAGTGGGAGATCGATTGAGGATGTGAACTGTGGTAGCCACTGCCTCGGCCCATAAAAACTGAGGTGTCTGTCGGTGCTCCATCATGGTGCTCTCCATCTCGATCACACTTCGGTTCTTCTGCTCCAAAATGCCATTCTCTTAAGGAGTGTTGGTGTTAGCAAACTCTTGTTGAATGCCCCTATCTGCACAAAAACGAGCAAACTCATTAGACATAAATTCACCACCCTTGTCTGAATGCAAGGTCTTTAGTCGCCAGCTAGATCAGTTCTCCTCAAAGAGAAGCCAATCCTTGAAGTGAGAGAAAGCCTCCGACTTCAATGTCAAGAAATAGACCCATGTCAACCTGCTGTAATCATCTACGATCAACATGAAGTACAAGCTCCCCTTCAGGGACACTCAATCCTTATCGGGCCGCAAAGATCCGTATATACAAGCTCCATAGATGAAGTAGACCGCTACGAAGCTTTGTTGGGAATCGCATCCCGATGCAGTTTCCCACGAATGCAGGAGACACATGGCTGATGGCTCACCACTATGTCCGGCAAACCTCGAACAAACGAACCTCGCGATGCCTTCCGAAGGTACTCATAGTTCAAGTGGCCAAACCAAGCATACCATAGCTTTGAACGTGTCTGAGAGGTAAGAAGAAGAGAGGTAAGAGTTGTAGAAGACTTCAATTTGTAGATGCCATTCTCCTCATACCTTGCAGAGAGAACCTTCCTCGATCCAGGATCAAGGACTCGAATAGTATCACTATCAAACTCCACCAAGAGGCCAAGAGCACAAATCTTATGGACCGAAAGCAAATGATACCCCAAACCTGGCACATGCAACACCTCGGAAGTGAGGGTACCACCATGTCCATCTGGAATCAACTGGATCTCACCCCGTGCAGCAATAGACACAGAAGAGATGTCTCCAATGAGAATTTGCCCATGTGAAGGTCGCAAATGGGCAACACCAACGGGAGAAGGAGTCATGTGCCATGAGGCACCACTGTCCACAATCCACTCTCGAGCTTGGGGAGTTGTCATTGCAGCATCAGAAGTCTTCGGTGAAGAGTCCTCAATGACTGCTAAGTGTAGAAAAGCAGCTGATGAGGGTGCAGCCACCGCTTCGAGAATCCTTCGTGTCTTTTTTCTTGGTGTCCTTCTTGTCTTTGTAGGGGAAATCCTTCTTCCAATGACTGGTCTTACTGTTGGGAATAAAGCCCTAGTGCCTTTTAATGTGCTCGGGTGTGAACACACCCTTAGCAATTGTACTTACATATCTATTCTATCTAAAAACCTAAAGAGGTACACTCGTCATTGTACCCACAAATCATGCACACTCTCTCCTTTGCTCTCTCTCACTTTCTCTGTCTCTCCGCGCGTAACGAACACCGATTGTCTCGATCTTCGTGCCTCCCGGTCACTACAAACTAGTATCAGAGCTACGGTTGAGGCGTTCGTACTTCTCGGAGTTTGTGCAGGTCAATAGGTCATGTTTCTGTCAGGCGACAATTCCAAGGTGTAGGCACAGGTTAAAAATGTCATCTGAATTTTGGGCAGATTTAGGCCCAGAAATTTGGGGCTTTTCCCGAATTTGGAGATCTTAACGCAGAGCTGGACAATCTGACTCAGAAATTGCAAAGTCGGTGCACATTTGCTCGGGAATTTCGGGGCTTTTCACATTAAAGTGAAATTCTTTCAATTTCTGAAATTAGTGCACACAAGACTTGGAAAATTTGGGGATTTGTCCAGATTTGGTGCGAGCAAGATACAACAGTGATATCTGTCTAAAAAATTGCAGGAATTTGTGACATTTTGTCCTCGACATTTGGGGCTTTTCATGTACATGCAAAATTGGGCTGAAATTTACCCAATTTCTCGTCATTGATGCACATTGGACCCTGTGCAATTTGGGGCTTTTGCAGTTTGGGCAAAATTTGTGCACCATTTGGTCATTTTATGTACATGCAGGCTCAATTCCATGCAATTTGGACATCCAACACTTGAAAATTTGGGGGTTTTGCTGAAATTGCTCTATTTTGGCAAAATTGGCCTATCCTATGCATGACAAAGAAAATGCAGATGTGTGGTTGATGTTTTGAGCACAAAAATTTTGGGACTTTTGACCGTGCGTGTCAAATTTTATGCCGGTGGGTACATGTATAACAGAAATTGCAGCTAAATTTTGGGATTTCTCATGTAATGTCATGTATATGCCCTTTGGAACAGCTGTAATCAATTGTGGAATGCTGTAGCACATGGTTTGGTGCTTCTGAAAATTTAATTACAGATCTGAAATCTCTGCTTCTACGTGGTCATTTATTGTTGGTTGGTACTTGTTTGTACCTTGGTCACTTGTGTGACAGTTTGGGGTTGCATTTGCTGAATTTTTTGGTCACATTTGGGCTGAAAATCATGGCTGGTAGCAATGACAGCAATAATCTCATGCACATAAAGAAGCTTGAAGAAGCACATAACTTTGCAGTTTGGCAAAAACAGTGCTACAATATCCTATTGCAAAAGAAGCAGGCAAAGCCGATTAAAACCAAAGGGGCAAAGCCCGCAGACATGGAACAGGAAGATTGGGATGAGTTAAATGAGCTCGCACGCTAAACCATCGAGCTATTGGATTTTGATGCCTTGTTGCTTAACATTGAAGGTTTGGATTCTGCATATGCTATATGAACTCGACTGGAAGAATTGTATGCACAGAAGAGTGCTACAAGCAAAGTGTATTGGTTGAAAAATCTTATGGATTTGCGTATGAAAGAGGGTACAACAATGTCTACTCACTTGAGTGAGTTTAACTCCATTTTCAGCCAGCTGGTTGCCTTGAAGTTCTTGATTGATGAAGAATTTAGGCTACGTTCTTGCTTTGCACTCTTCTAGAGAGTTGGGATACATTCAAGACTGCTATGAGTAATTCCAATGGGATTCTTTTGTATGTTGATGTAGAGAGTGCTCTATTCATGGAAAAAATGAATCGGTAGAACAATGCATCCAGTAAGTCTTCTAGCGCTTTGCATACTAGGGGCAGATCACAGCAGAAAGGCAAATTTGATAGCAAGGGATGCAGAAAATCACGTGGCAAAGATGCTGAATGCCACCATTGTGGTAAGAAGGGTCACTTTAAACGTGATTGCTACAAATGAAAGAAAGAGAAAGGAAAGGGTAAGAAGACAGATGATAGCAAGGAAGAGAAGAAAAAGGGTCAACCCAAGAAGAGCAGTGTCAAAATTGAAGATGTGAATGTAGTCACTCATGACAGTGAGGACAGTGGGAATGACGTACTTTTGGTCTCTTCACACTTTGGTGGACATGCTTCTCTTGAAGATAGAGATGAGGACATGCATACCTGGATTCTTGATTCAGGTGCTTCCTTTCATGTCACCCCTCATCGAGAGTGGTTCTCTGCCTATACAGGGGGTCGACATGGTGCCTCCATCTTGGGGACAACTATGCATGTGACATTGCAGGTATTGTCAGTGTGCAGTTACAGTTTCAGCATGGCTCTATCTTCACACTTCAGCATGTATGGCATGTACCTTAGCTCAATAAGAGCTTGATTAGCACAAGGCAGCTAGATGATGATGGGTTTCATACCACCTTTGGTGATGGAAAATGAAAGATGTGTAAGGGATCTAAAATGATTGCTAGAGGTTATAAAAGTGATACTTTGTATCCTCTCCATGTATCTAGTGTGAGTGATCATGTTGTTGCTGTGACCGAGCAGCCAAGCGTTTCTTTGTGGTATGGCCGGTTGGGACACATGAGTCAAATAGAATGAAAGTGCTTTCTCATTTGGGTTACTTGCCTTGTCTTTGTTATGCTGATTTTGAGCATTGTGATCATTGTATTTATGGTAAATATGTATAGATGTCTCACAAAAAGTCTCTTTGAAATCTTCTCATCTAGAGTTAGTACATTTAGATGTATGCCAGATGCCAGGATTATCTTTAGGGGGAAAGAACTATTTTGTTACCTTTGTCGATGATGCTACATGGAAGGTATGGGTTTATCCTATTCGTTGCATGGATGAAGTGCTTGACAAGTTTAAAAAATTCTTGGCATTGGTTGAAAATCAAACTGACAAGACACTCAAGTATCTTCGCTCCGATAATGGTGGGGAATATGTGTCCAAGGCCTTTCAGGCATTTTGTGATAGCAAAGGGATAAAGAGGGAGCTCATTGTCCCCATAATCCACCCCAAAATGGAGTTGCAGAGCATATGAATCGGACCATACAGGATAAGGTCCGTACGATGCTGTCTCATGCTGCATTACCCCATGGTTTTTGGGTAGAGGCTGTTAAACAGCCGTACACTTGATTAATCGATCACCACATAGGTCTTTGGGGGGGGGGGGGGAGGGGGGGAGTTTCCTAAGAAGTGTGGTTGGGCAAGCCGCCTTCATATGCTCACCTGAAACTGTTTGGCCGCGAGGCTTTTGTGCACATTCGTAAAGAAAAACGCAGCAAGCTTGAGCCAAAGTCTTGTAAATGTATTTTCTTAGGATATGGTGACGAGGGCGAAATGGGGTATAGATTATGGGATCCCGAGAAAAAGAAAGCAGTGCGTAGCAATGATGTTATCTTCCGGGAAGATCGCATGCATAAACAGCCTGAAAAGATTGAGGAGGTCCGTAGGGTTGTATTGCGGGAAGAAATACCTTTTGGACAGCAAAATGTGCTTGTTGGTTGCGAAGGGGTACAAACAGGAACATGAGGAGAATTCGAAACTCAACCTTGGGAGAGAAGCCACTAGCTCCGTGCATCCATGCAAGAAGGAATGCGAAGGTCTCATCACCAAGTCGTAGCTGAACCTTGAAGGCCCCGATCTAGGTAGATTCTCGAGATCTTGGGAATCAATAGGTGAGATGATCATTGGAAGAAAGCCATCCCAGCCAATGGTAGAAGAAGAAGGTAAAAGGCCTTTGCCAGGTGTGCGAAGGATTGAACAGTGGGTGGGGATCCCTTTTGAAACTGGAGGAATAGGAGCCCCCTCTGAACACAGTAGATGTAGATCCCCTCCTCGGAGGGCAATGAAAGATCATCCCCCTTCCTCTGAATCCCCCTTTTGAGGTAGATAGAAAATTCAAAAACTCATGGATCACGGAATCTAAAATGTTTGAGGATGAAGGAAGTGCTACGGGTTGTGCCGAAGAAGGTATTTGGGGTGGTGAGGAACTCCCAGAGGTGGCCTCTCGAACCTGAGTATGGTGCGCAGATCGGTCGCAGATAGCCCACGTGGTGAATCCCGGAAGGTCCCCAAGAACAAAGTACTCTACTTTTTAGCACAAAAACCCATGTAAAAGCAAGCACGACATGAGACAAGAGACAAATTGGGTTCAATCTCCCTCCATGCCTTGTGTGAGCGCTTCACAAAGCATGTATTTAATGTATATTTCCAATCTTCATGCTCAAAAATAGCCCAATTACAAAAATATGACAAGCTTTTAGCTTTTGAGTTTGCTTTCTACCAAAAATAAGAAAATAAAGCTAATGGACGGTGCCCATAGAGTCTGGCACGCCCAATCTCAATGTCCAAATAGAAATAACATATCCAGGCGCATAAGCGCATACAAAATAATAATAAATAATCGATGTCTCTATAGACATAACAAAATATAGGCGTGGCGCCTATCAAAATATAGTCCAAAGGTCGAAAACCCGCTAGACTCCAATGCTTTCCTCTGCCACTGCTGCTATCTCTACACATCAACTGAAGCATTCACGATCGTTAGTAAAATAACACAATTAAACCGACAAAAGTGAATACCTAGCAGTCTTCAGCTACATAAATAAATCAACTGGTTAGAAATAAATCCTAACCTTAATTTATTACGAGTGCGCACTCTAAACTCATAAACGTTTATTAATTTAATATGCATTTTGCGGAATCACCCGCTATGGAATCACCCATGTACACACTAAATTAATGAAACGCCCGAAAAGGACAGGCGCCCCCATCAACTTCTCGCACAAAGAATCCTCTTTGCGTATGAGCCCCGGTCATCTAAGTAAGTTTACGGAATCCACCGTAAAACCTCACGGAATCCACCGTGGAATATGCCTCCTGGCATCATACCCCCGGGGTGGGATAGCAATTGACCTCAATTGCTATTAGCTCAATGTGGAGCTAACAGAGTGGGGAAAGCATTTAAGTCTCTAGCGTGCATCCATTGTGCTTCCTCTACAGGATGGTTCTTAAATTTCACTAGATATTTAGAATACCTTCGGCCAGTTCTAGTGGTCATGTAGTCAGTGTCTATGATGGCTTCTGGTTCAAGTATTTCAGTTTCTTCTTCTAATAAAGGTGGGTTTTCATAGACAGGGTGTATAGGTAATTGTCCTCTAAATGGTCTCAATAAACTAATATGAAATGTATTATGAATTTTCCAATGGGATGGCAGTTCTAACTTGAATGCATTGTCATTAATCTTATGAATGATTCTAAATGGTCCGTAGAATCTAGGAGCTAATTTGACAACTGGATGTCGATCTACACTTTGCAGTCTACGCTTTTCTATTCTAAGCCAAACATAATCATCAACTTTGAAATTCATGGCTTGTCTTTTCTTATTGGCTTGTTTGGTATATGATTGTTGGGCTTTAGCAATCATATCCTTGACCTCATCAAAAATAGTGTTATGCATAACAGCAATATCATCGGCACTTTGTATTCTATTAGACAAAGATGTAACATGTGTAGATAATCTATATCCATAAATAACTTCAAAAGGTGCTTTCTTTGTAGATGTGTGTGGTGTATTGTTATATGCAAATTGTAATAAATGTAAATGAGTATCCCATGTCTGAGGTTTAGAGATAGTGTATGCACGTAAAAGATCTAGAATGGTGCTATTTGTGGCTTCTGTTTGTCCATTTGTTTCTGGATGAAATGCAGATGAAAAATCAATCTTTGTGCCTAGATTTGCAAACAGTGTAATCCAAAAATTATTACAAAATCTAGAATCTCTATCTGAAATAATCACTTTCGGCAATCCATGGTTAGTGAAAATAGTTTTCAAAAATAACTGTGCTGCTTGTGATGCTGTTAAAGTTTTCTTAGATGCAATGAAATATGCTTGCTTACTAAATCTATCTACAATTGTCCAAATCATGTCATGGTTAGATTTAGTATTTGGTAAACCAGTAATGAAATCCATAGATATATGTTCCCAAGGTTTAGATGGAATAGATAAAGGCATTAATAATCCATACTGTTTACCATGATGTCTTTTTATTCTTTGACAAATCAAACATTCAGAAACGAAATTAGATGCATCTGCATCCATATGCGGCCAATAAAAATCTTCAGTTAACATGCGTAATGTAGAAATGATACCTCTATGACCTTGATATGGGGAATAATGAATTTCATTTAAAACAAAAGATCGGAATGGAATAGTAACACACAGTCTCTTTTCAAAGAACATGAATCCATCATTATATGACAATGAATCAACAGGAATGAAATTATTTTGAACTAATCTTTGCCAATCAGAATGAAAAGTAATATCCTGGTGATATGTGTCTTTCATAGCAATCAAAGAATCAAAAGATATGATAGAAATGTTATGAATTGCAGGTCTTCTACTCAATGCATCAGCAACTACATTTTCTTTTCCAGGTTGGTATTGAATGATAGGATGGAAACTTTGAATGAATGAAGCCCATTTGATATGGCGGTCAGAAATTTGGGGTTGGCTAAGTAGATGTCTAATGCTTTGCTGGTCGGTCTTTATCATGAATTCTGAACCCATTAAATAATGCTTCCATTGTTTTAATGCTTGTACAACTGCTAAGAGTTCCTTGTCATAAGTGGAATATTTAAGCTCAGAGGGTTTCAGCTTAGAACTAGAATATGCTATTGGATGGTTGTCTTGCATTAGCACGGCTCCTATTCTTGATCCGCTAGCATCAGTCACAACTAGAAAGAATGGTCTGTTAAAGTCAGGCAATTGTAGAACAGGGGCATTGGTCTATGCACGTTTGAGTAAATCAAAGGATTTCTGCTGGTTTTCAGTCCATTGATAAACAATGCCTTTCTTAAGAAGTTTGGTCAGTGGTAAAGCAAGTAATGAGAAATTACGTACAAACTTCCTATAGAAACTAGCAAGACCAAGGAATGAGCGTAATTCATGTACATTTTTAGGAACAGGCCAATGCAATATTGCATCAATTTTCTTAGGATCAACTTTTATTCCTTCTTTTGATACAATATGACCTAAATATTCTATTTCTGTCTTAAAGAATTCACTCTTGTCAGGATTTGCAAACAATTGATTTTCTTTCAGTAATTGAAAAACTAATGATAAATGCTCATAATGCTCTTTTTCACTTTGACTGAACACTAAAATATCATCAAAGAAAACAATGACACAATATTGATATTTTAGAAAAATACGATTCATCATTCTACTGAAAGTAGCAGGTGCATTAGTTAATCCGAATGGCATGACTAAGAATTCGTAATGGCCAAACTGTGTCCTGAATGCAGTCTTAAATATGTCGGATCTATCTAGCCTCACCTGATGATATCCAGATTTAAGGTCAATTTTACTAAATATAGAAGATCCTTGCAGTTTGTCCATAAGGTCATCAACTCTAGGTATAGGATACCTATTCTTTACAGTGATCTTGTTTAATGCTCGGTAGTCAATACACATCCGATAAGTATTATTCTTTTTCTTGACTAGGAGCACAGGTGCACCGAATGGAGAACTGCTAGGTCGAATTAAGCCTCTATTTAGTAATTCTTCTACTTGACTCTGGATTTCTTTTTGCTCTATTTGATTGTGCCTATATGGGGCTTTACAAGGTGGTTGTGTGCCAGGTATTAGGTCAATCTTATGGTCTTCTGGACGTGATGGAGGTAAACCTGGTGGTAGGTCTTCTGCAAAACAGTCCTTAAAATATGCAAGAAATTCCTTATGCTGAGGGTGCATATGAGTTTCTTTTGCGTGCAATTCATTCACCCAAATGAGATATGATTTAGTATTCTTGCGTAGTGCACGTTTTGCTTGAGTATGCGAAAGCAGTGGAAACATATGAGATGCATGCATACCAAATAATGTAATAGATTTTCCTTGAAAATTAATATTCATTGTGTGTGTGGAATAATCTATATTGGGATTATGTTGGTGTCTCCATGGCATTCCTAGAATAATGTCCTAGACTGTAATGGGACAACTAAGAAATTTCTTCTTTCAATATATGGACCAATTTGAATTTCTAAATCTTGAACTTCTTGTGTGCCATTGTACCTAGTACCTAAAAATGCAGCTTTTATGCGATAGTGCGTAGGTACTGTATGCAATTTCAATTCCTTTACCAATTTTGCTGAAATAAAGTCATGCGTACTACCGTCATCATGCAATATAATTCTTTCTTTTCCATGCACCATACATTTCATAGTCAACAATGAATGTAAAGTAGGCATACCTGGTAAAGTGTCGGAAGTAGTAGTAGGATCATCTTCTTCTTCAGTGAAATCCGGCATATCCTCATGCTCTTCTTCGTCCATAGCTCCAAGGTAGTTGATATGTGCTGATGGCTTCTTTGAATGACAATTTGCTGCGAGATGCCCTGGCTGGTGACACTTGTAGCATACGATGGGCTTGGCTTTGGTCACATTATTTGCAATGGCTGGGAGTCTGGGTATATTTGGATTTGTTTGTTGAATAGGCTTAGGATTTGGATTGACAGTGGATAGTAATGCAGGTGGTTTAGGCCAATTCTTGCGGAAAGATGGTGATGAGAAACGACCTGGATTAAACCTTCTGAAATTGGAATTAAATTGTTTAGTTCCATAATTACCGTTTGCTTGGAATGGCTGTGGTCGTCGATCTCTTCCACGTAACTTATCTTCAGTGTCGTGAGCTAAGGAGATGGCATCTTCAAGGGTAGCAGGCTTGAACATATTCACCTCAGCGTAGTAATGTCCAAGAAGTCCAGACATGTACTTCCGCTTATGTGTCGTCTCTGGTACGTCTTCAAGCATGCGTAGCTGTAAGAGTGCATTCCAAAAACGCTCTGTGTATTGTGGAATAGGCTCGCGATCGCGCTGTTGAAGTAAATCCCATTGCTTGATAGCCTTCTCATGAAATTGCGGTGGAAGGAAATTTTGCATGAACTTCTTCTTGAAATCTTCCCATGTAGCAGGACATTCTATGCTCTTGCGGACTATAGTCCACCAAAGTGATGCTCTGTCTATCAGATGGTTAGTAACACACTTGATTTTATCTTTCTCAGGATAAGTTTCCTCATGGAAATAGTCATCAAACTGGCTAATGAATGATAAAACAGTCTTTCCTTCTCTTATGCCATTGAAAGTGCGAAACTTGAAACTTCGTTTACTTATCTTGGATTCCTTGCGAATGGTTTGCGCTTCAAGAGTGGCGTCGATGGTACGTCGAATCAAATCTTCAGCTTGAGGTTCTTCTTTATCAGTGGATGCTCCTTGTAGCTTTGTCAATTGCGCTTGCAAGGCTTGCCTAGCTCTTCGCTCTTCTTCCAATTGCAGCATGATAAGATCCAGCTTTTGTTCCATGGTAGGTTCGGGTAGGTCGTCTTCAGCCATAGGATCATCCATATGTGGGGTAGTCATCCTGTAAAACTCAACAAACCTTTCTCACTCAAAATCAGTTAGCGGGATGAGCGTAGCTCAAATTTGGGGTTACAAGGCTATGCATTTTTGGGTATTTTCTTCTTCAATTTTCAGAAATTCTGCAATATTTCTGTCTCCGTTTGCTGAAAGTACTTCAACGAACTTGTAGATAGGTAAAACAGCTTGCTGCGAACAACTTTCCAGTTCAGAGTTTTTGCATACGAACAAGTCTTCTATGAGTTTTAAGCACTAGTCAGTTCTGATTTAGTCTGACTTGTAGAGTTGCAGACTTAGCAGACTTGCAGAGTTGTGAACTTGCTGGACTTAGGCCGACTTGCAGAACTTGCAGTACTTGATTCCAAGTGACTTACTGAACTTGACTTCTGGAGTGCGAGACCCGGAGTTTACAGACTTGTTTGCCTTAACTGACTTGCAGAGTTTGGAGTGACTTAAGCTTAATAAATTAAGCTTAAGCTTAATAAGCTTAAGTTATGGAAGGAAGAAGTATGGCAGCAGCACGTCGTCAATTTTCGTGGGGGGGGGGGCCGTTTTTGCCCGCGCGGATTTTTCGGGGCCTCCTCTTGCCAGTCGACTTGATGATTGTGAAGCTTTATAAGCTTCTTAAGCTTAAGATTAAGCTTTAAGGTAATAATAAACTTGATTATGAAAGATCTTATCTCTGTTTGCAACGACTTGATGAAGAGAATGGATGAGTGGTCCTCCGCCGACAGAGCCTGGTCCTTCGCGATCTGACAGTGGAAATAGGGGTTCTTGATCGCCAGAAGTTTGCCTGTATCGACGGTTCGCGACGAGATTGACTGTAGAGGCCGTTTGTTCCTGGAGCTCCGCCTTCGCCCGAGATTGGTAGCGATTGGAAGCCCTTGATCTCTGCTCCGCTCTGATACCACTGGTGCGCAGATCGGTCGCAGATAGCCCACGTGGTGAATCCCGGAAGGTCCCCAAGAACAAAGTACTCTACTTTTTAGCACAAAAACCCATGTAAAAGCAAGCACGACATGAGACAAGAGACAAATTGGGTTCAATCTCCCCCCATGCCTTGTGTGAGCGCTTCACAAAGCATGTATTTAATGTATATTTCCAATCTTCATGCTCAAAAATAGCCCAATTACAAAAATATGACAAGCTTTTAGCTTTTGAGTTTGCTTTCTACCAAAAATAAGAAAATAAAGCTAATGGACGGTGCCCATAGAGTCTGGCACGCCCAATCTCAATGTCCAAATAGAAATAACATATCCAGGCGCATAAGCGCATACAAAATAATAATAAATAATCGATGTCTCTATAGACATAACAAAATATAGGCGTGGCGCCTATCAAAATATAGTCCAAAGGTCGAAAACCCGCTAGACTCCAATGCTTTCCTCCGCCACTGCTGCTATCTCTACACATCAACTGAAGCATTCACGATCGTTAGTAAAATAACACAATTAAACCGACAAAAGTGAATACCTAGCAGTCTTCAGCTACATAAATAAATCAACTGGTTAGAAATAAATCCTAACCTTAATTTATTACGAGTGCGCACTCTAAACTCATAAACGTTTATTAATTTAATATGCATTTTGCGGAATCACCCGCTATGGAATCACCCATGTACACACTAAATTAATGAAACGCCCGAAAAGGACAGGCGTCCCCATCAACTTCTCGCACAAAGAATCCTCTTTGCGTATGAGCCCCGGTCATCTAAGTAAGTTTACGGAATCCACCGTAAAACCTCACGGAATCCACCGTGGAATATGCCTCCTGGCATCAGAGTAGGCGAGGGTGAGGGTGGGGCTTAAACTAGCAATGAGTGGGAAACAGTCTCTGCTTCTCAATGGAGCGGACCGGGAAGCCGAAGAAGAGGAAGGAGTCAAGCAGCCGCTGTCTCTCGAAGGAGCGGATTGACGAGGAGACGATATCAAACAATCACCGTCTCTCGATGGAGTAGACTGTAGAACTGCGGGCCGTGGTAGCCACTGTACCCGAAAATAGGTGAGAGAAGACTGCTGTTGGCATTGCAACGATCTCTAGGAGGTTATAGCGCTAATCAATTCTCCATGTTCTCGAAAGGACTTCGTGTGCATCGGATGCGTCTTATTGCCTTGAGCATAGTACTCTGATAGCTAATGCAAAACGATCTATGTGGCCGAGAAAGGAGAGGTGACACAAGGAGAGCCCGGTGGAAGATGCATATACTTTGGGGGGGGGGGGGAGCAAAGGTTGAAGTTGCCAATCATTGATGGTGTGTTTGGTGATGCCACAGTAGGAGCATCGAGTAGTTTGGTCATTTGTTGGTAAAGAAGCCATGGGTACCAGTGTGCCTTGTTGAAGAAGGAAGAGGCCACCCATGAACCATGAACTACAATGTTCGCCTCAAGGGCTAGGAGGGCAGTGGAAGGGCTGGAAGTGAGCTGTCAGTGGGAGAAGGATACGATCAGCAGTAAGAGGTTGCAACCAGTAGAAAAACATAGGTGAGGAGAGAGAAAGACTAAAAATGCAGGTGAGGAGAAGAAAAGACTAAAAACGCAGGCTGCAGAGAGAAAGATTAAAAACGCAGGAAAAACCAGTAGTAGCAGTCAACATGCTAAAATCAGCTCTGAACAGTGTGATAGGCTGGAAACAAGCGCTAGATTGTTGCAGACAGCAATGGCCAGCTTGGATTGCGATGTCCTCCGCGTTAGGGGTGTGGGCAACAAGCTGAAATACTTGAAATCTGCAAAAACGAGATTGTTTTTTGAATGGAAAGTGATAAACAAAAGTCACTTTGTTGTAAATAGCTGTAAACTGCGGGTGGAAGATTGGAAACAGGTGCCGTTATGTAGATGACAGCAAAGGACAGCTGAAACTGTGATGTCCTCTGCGAAAGGGGTGTGGGCAGCAAGTTGAAAACACTTGAAACCTGCAAAAATGAGATTTTGATGAAGTGGAAAAAGAAGAAGAGAACTGGATGCCGAACTCGCCACCGGTCTTTGCCGTCATTGAAGTGGAGGATCTTTGTCGTCGTTTGAGTAGATCCAACTCTGATACCATGTCGAAAGATGACGTACCAGAGAGATAGTAGGGTTTGTGGGAAGGAACAGGGAGTGAACTCGACAAACATGGAGAAGAGAAGAGAAGAGAGAAGAAACTCTGATGAATGAAATGGTGAAGATCTGAATCATGGAGTGAATGTGATACAAGGGAACAAGGCTGCTGTAGCACAAGGAAGATGATGAAGACAGCCACGAACCACGAACCACGAACCACAATGTCCTCCTAAAGGGGTGTGAGGACAGTGGAGAGCTTGGAGAGGAGTTGACAGACTGAATGAATCAGCCATGAGGAATGAATGAGAGTGGCATATAAATAGACACGGTTAGTCTAGGATGGTGCTCCTTTTTAGGGCTGCAAACCCTAAACGCAAAAACGCAAAAACGAAAAATGTGGGTGAAGGGCTTCTCGACATAGGCGACCTCATTCTGAGGTTTGGCGGCCACATTCAAGTGGCAGTCGTCATAATTTGGGGCTCTTTCAGTCTCTCCATTAGGCGATTATCCCTTTTCCTTGGCGTTTGTTCCTCTGCTCCAATCATCCTCTTTTGTGGACCAATTGTTCCCTTTATAGTCCTTTCCCTTTGCAAATGCAAGATTTCTTAGGTGTGTGTGTGCAGAGTTGACTAAGGCCTAGTCTCATTGGGACAAATTGAATGCCAGGATTCGTTTTTTTTTTTTTTTTTTTTTTTTTTTTTTGGTCTTGTACTACAGCCGTGATAGCTCACATCGAGCACTTGACGGTGGCTCGAGAGATATGGCTGGAGCTTGACCAGATGTATAATTGGATGACCTTGATGAAGAGGGTTTCTTTGGAGGTGCAGATGTGGACCTTGTTCGCAAATAAGTCTTCTTTGCTTCCTGAACACATCAACAAGCTTCAGCAGCTTCGGATGCAGGTTTAAAATGCAAGGAAGCCTATTTCCTCCGAAGACATGGCGATCACTTTATTGTCCCAGTTGCCGCCACGATTTGGTACCTTTTATTCCGCTCTTGTTGCATCAAGGTAGGAGTTGACTCTTCGGTGGGAAGAGCTTGTTGCTATGGTCTTGGACCAAGAGGAATAATTGAAGGGAAAAAATGCTTGCAAATCGGAGGCTTTGGTTGGTTAAGCCTCTCAGAAGAAGGGGAAGGACCAAAAGAAGAAGGAGGACAACAAATCCAAGAAGGACAAGGAGAAGGAATCGACTTGCCATATTTGTGGTAAGACAAGTCATTGGAAGAAGGATTGCTCTGACAAGGACAAGAAAGACACCAAGAAGGACCCGAAGGATTTTGGAGCGGTGGTTGCACCCTCATTAGCTGCTTTTCTACACTTAGCAGTCATTGAGGACTCTACACCAAAGAATTTTGATGCTACGATGATAGCTCTCTAGGCTCGAGTGGATCGTAGATAGTAGTGCCTCATGGCACATGACTCCTTCTCCCGTTGGAGTTGCCCATTTGCGACCTTCGCGTGGGCAGATTCTTATTGGAGACAGCTCTTCTGTGTCTATTGCTATGCGGGGTGAGATGTAGCTGATTCTAGATGGATGTGGTGGTACCCACACTTCCAAGGTGTTGCATGGGCTAGGCTTGGGGTATCATTTGCTTTCGGTCCATAAGATTTGTTCTCTTGGTCTCTCGGTGGAGTTTGACAGTGATGTTGTTCGCGTTCTTGATCGTGGATCGAGGAAGGTTCAGATACTTCCGATCTTGTTATTGCAGGTTGGAGCGACTTGGATTGGGCTGGCGATGTGGACCACCGGTGGTCTACTATAGGCTATTGTTTTACCTTGGGTATAGGTGTTATCTCATGGAGTAGCAAGAAGCAGCCCACGGTAGCTCTTTCTTCTATTGAGGTAGAGTATCGGGCCGCGTCTTCCACCACATGTGAGGTTGTGTGGCTTCAGAGATTGTTGGAGGAGCTTGGCTGCCCCCAGACTTGTCCTACTTTTCTGCGGTGCGACAATGAGAGTTGCATTGCCTTTGTACGGAATCCTGTATTCCATGCCCGGACGAAGCACATTGAGATCCAGTATCACTTCATTTGTGAGAAGCTTCTGGATGGGACCATTAATGTGGAGTATTGCAAGACGGAGGATAATCTTGTTGATTTGTTCACGAAGGCTCTTCCCCAGGCTCTTCTTCGGAGACATGCCAGATTTCTAAGTCTTTTGACCTGTCCAGGATCTGAGAGGGGGTGTTAGAGAGTCATTCCGTGTACAGCAGTGTGCAGAGCAGTACGGCCAAAGTGTCACGTCAGCAATCGCAGGAGCCATGTCAATAGGTGCAGTATGGCCAGACTAGTTGGACAGTTGCCACATCTTCACGGTCGGTCAGGAATAGCAGCAGTCGGACAATTGCAGGAAGGTGACCTGATTTTGGTCATTTTTTTGGTATTTTTCCTCTGCTATTTATTGCAATCCAGTCCACCACTTGGACACATTTGACATCTGACAGAGAAAGCCTGCTGGTGACTGACAGCATGCGGGCTAACGGAGATCGAGGTTCTCAAGGTGGAGAAATACGCAGGTATTCTCTTTGTACCCGCGTATATTTTTGCATTCCTATACAACATTCTACACTGCAATTTTCTGCGTTTTACTGTCTCTCCTCTCTCTCTCTCTCTCTCTCTCGCTTGTCTCCGTGTTCACTCTCTCTCAGTCTTGATCCCACACTTCCACATCACTGCACTCTGACACTTCTGCCCATGTATCTTAGAGGGTTCCATCTACTGTGAAGGCCTTGTCGGAGAAGCTTCCATCGATGTTCACATGCCTTCCCTCATTTCCTCTATATAGGTACCCATTCTCCCTTTCTTTCCCAAGGAAGACAAGCTGGATGGTTTCAACTATTCCCTATGGTCGTGCAAGGTGAAGTGTATCCTCGACACTTTCAATCTATGGGCGCTTGTTTCTTCACCTATTGCTTGTCCAGAGGAGAACTTTGATGATGGGGTCTCCATGGACTGTGCAGCCTTATGGGATCGACTCAACTCTCGAGCCCGTTCCTTTCTCTTTATGAGTCTACAAGATTCTGTTCTTGTGCATGTTCGCAGGTTGTAGACTGCAGCGGAAGTGTGGAAGAAGCTTGTGTTTTTGTATCAGCACAAGACGTTTGCCCACAAGATCTCCCTTGAGAAGAAGTTGCGGCTGCTCAATCTTGATGATTCTCATTTTATGAAGGAGCACATCATGAAGATGGAGGATATGCAGGGTAAGCTTGCCTCTCTTGGACGGAAGATCTCCTCTAAAGACATGGCTATGCTTCTTTTGACAGCTGCCATCTCCTTGGTTTGATGTCTTCTATACCAACCTTGTCACCTCGAGGACCCGCGAGAAACTCTAATGGGAGGAGCTTTCATCTCTGTTCTTGGAGCACGACGAGCGACTTAGAGAGGTGGGGGACCGGTAGTTTGTTGGGTGTGAAGGCCCCTTACGCTCTCCCGTGTATATATTACTTGTGTATACACATGTGAATTCACCCTAGCGGGTGTAAGTGTACCGTACCCTAAGTATAAATACATTCTTTTATTCTTTGTGTGTACCACACTGGTACACACCTATCTATCGACTCTCACTCACTGTTCGCTAAACTCCTGCTGCACCTTGATCGACGTGTGTGCTCTCTCTGCTTCTGCTCGTACTCATCAAACTGGTATTAGAGTTGATGGTTCACGCAGGCAGCTGTAACAACACCAAAAGTCACAGGCAGTAGTCGCTAGTTGCAGGCGACAGCCATAGTCTGTGCACAGGTGCTAGCTGTAGGCAGTGATAGTCGTCAGGCCTAGGTAACACGCGAGCAGCACAAGACCAGGCAAGAGGCACTGACGCGGGATCAATGCTAGGCGGCTACTGGGCTATGGGGCTGTGGCAGATGGGTGACCAGGTCGACGGGACCAGCACATGGGGCTGGGGTGGATCAACATGCGTCAAGCAGGAGCGGGACCAGTCTCAATGGCAACCAGCATGTGGCATCAGGCGAGGCGACTGATGTAGTGCGTGTCGGGCTGACGAGAGCCAGGCGGGAGACGGGCAGGTCAACGACCTTTATTTTTAATCAGGAATTTTCTATTTATCTCCCTTCTCTACCGGGCGTTCGCACGCATAAGCATAGAACGTAAATCTGTGCAAATTTGCTCCTGAAAATTTGGGGCTTTTCTCAAAATTGGTGCTGGATACATATTTCAGTGACTCTTGACCCATAAATTGCAAACATTGAGTGCACGAGCCTTGGAAATTTTGGGGATTTTCAGGTGTAAGTGAAATTTTACTCGGTTGAGCCAATTTCTTTGAAATTTGTGCACTCTTGGATCACGAAATTTGGGGCTTTTGCAGAATTCATAAAATTTCTGCCACATTTGCCCGCATTTGATGCTCGGGAAGATGTATTGATGCAATTGGGCAGTTTACTGTAAAAATTTTGGGGATTTTCACATTGGTGATGGATTTTGAGTCGATTTGAGACTGTTCATTATGCAATGAAACAATGGCAAATACATCATTTGGGTTATTGCATTTGGGCATTATGGTGATGTATTACTGAAGTGGGAGCTGTCATCAATGCAAATCTATCAGATTTGATTTGTGTATATGTTGTAATCAGTACTTGAGACTGAAATTGCAGCTAAACATTTGCTTCTTGGACACCTTGGATGTACAAGTGTGTGTACATGCTGTTACATTCAGCAACCTTGCTATTGGCTGAAAGCATTCAGCCCTTTATTGCAGTTGTTTATTACTGAAGATGACTGGCAGTGCATCTACATCTGACACAAAAAATCTCTTTGAGATTCGTAAATTCGATGGCAATGGCTTTGATCTTTGGAAAGATCGTATGCAGGGTATACTCTTTCTAAAGGATTGTGATGATGCTTTGGCAGAACATAAGCCTGTTGCTTTGCCAGATGAGGATTGGGTTAAAATGAATAAAAAAGCCATTACTTACATTAAAATGGCAGTCACAGATGATATCTTGGTTGATATAAAGGGGCTTGATACTGTCTATGTAGTTTGGGAGAAACTCAAGGCTACTTATGAGAATACAACTCTTGTCAATCAGGTACATCTCATGTGAAAGTTCGTCAACTTGAAGCTTGATGAGTCTAAGCCTGCCTTAGAGCATTTGAATGCTTTCACTGATATATTGAGTTAGTTACAGGATGTAGGCTTGCCAACTTTTGATCCTAAATTGAGGGCTATCTTTTCTCATGACTTTGCGTGATTAATGGGAAGCATTGGTTGTGTCATTGAGCAATAATCCCAACTTGACATTTGATGGTGTGCATGGTTTTGTTCTCAATGAAGAGATTAGTCACAAGGCAAGTAGGGAAAACAGTGGATTGGCTTACAATGTAAGAGGAAGAACTGAAAAAAGAACTAATGCTGCAAATAAGAACAAAAATCGCAGCAAAAGCAAGGAAAAACAGCAAGATGTAACTTGTTATCAATGTGGACACAAAGGGCATAAAAAGCCCAATTGTAGGTACTTTAAAAGGGAACAAGAACGTAAGAAGCAGGCTAATGAAAAAGGCAAAAAGAATGAAAAGAATGGTAGCTCTACCCCTCAAGAGACAGAAAAAGCAAATGTGGTATCTGGTGTTGTTATTGAAGAGATAGAAGATGTGAGGGCACTAGATCAGGCTGATGATGATGGCAGCACCACCACGGGGGAGAAGGAGTGTCGGAATCTGCAAGAAGACAAGTGATCAAGTGGGGAGGGGGGCTGCCTATAAATAGGCAAAGGACAAACCCTAACCCTAACCCTAAAATGGGCACAAACCCTAAAAATGCCCTAAAATGGGCGCCCCACAACAGTGACCAAAAAGTGGCCGGACAGCCAGTGGCTGCCCACTAAAAGAGGCCAAAAAGAAATACACATCCTAAGACTACTAGTCAAGAGTGACTAGCCTCCCCCATCATAACACATGACAGACATGTCAGAGCTCCTAATGTCCTCGTTTGACTCAGACTGAGGCTCATAAGCAGGAGATGACAAGGCATGACAAACATGACTGCTAACAAAATCCCCAATTTAATTGAGGTCAATGCGCACAATGTTTGCAATTTCTGACACAGATGCCACTGTCAAGCATAAACAACATCAAATCTGGGAAAAGCCCCAAATTTCTAGGCTCAAAATTGCACAAATCTGCAAACTGTGCCTGTGCGCATGAACCGGGGCTTGTGTAAGTGTGAAAAATCACACAAAAGATCAAATAAAATGTCGTGACCTGGTTTTGTAGGTCAAATCTGACTGCCGCTTGTTTGCGTGAGCTGTCGCTTGACGATTTTGACCTGCCAGGCGCAAGGAAACTGTCGCGTCAGCTGCCGCTTCACTTTCGTGACCTGCTGCCTGCAGGGAAACTGTCGCCTGCAGTCGCCTGGTCAGACACGACCTGTCTTGCTGCCTTCTGATGAAAAAACGACCTGTCCTCGCCTGCTAGGTCAAAAACGACCTGTCGATTTCGCGCAAGTGAACACTGGAGATGTCTCGCACGGACTCCAAGGAGCACAAGCACCTTAGCCGAAGCTTTGATACGAGTTGTTGGAGTGCGCGAGTAGCGGAAGTGTGAAGATTTGCAGCAGAGAAGTGAGCAGGTGAGTGAGAGTGAGAGTGAGAGTGAGAGTGAGAGTGAGAGTGAGAGTCAGAGAGAGTACGAGCTGATTTGGGTGTACCAACAAATGTGTTGGTACACAAAGAATAAAATGTATTTATACTTGGGGCCCGTAAGGGTGCATTCACATGTACAACATAACAATACACGTGTAAAATACACGGAGGTGAATAAAGGACCTTTACATCCCAACAATGTACACGTACTTGTTGAGACCAGAACCAAACTTGACATGAAATCTCATAAAGGTATCTTCATGGGTTATGGAGATGAGGGTG
Organism: Lygodium microphyllum; assembly: GCF_053477565.2. NCBI lineage: Eukaryota > Viridiplantae > Streptophyta > Polypodiopsida > Schizaeales > Lygodiaceae > Lygodium > Lygodium microphyllum. The sequence continues at coordinate 5,617,427 of NC_141150.1, read as the reverse complement.
AAATGGGCTATAGAGTTTGGGTTCCAAGTATAAAAAAGGTGCTACACAGCCAAGATGTGGTATTTAATAAGTCAAAGCTGCTGAAAAATGCCACATCTAGTGATTTGGACAAAAAGAAAGTAAAATTTCGGCATGATCAGCCACTTGAACAGCCATCAGCCATTTAGTTCCATTTGATGTTGGTTATGATAATCAGCATATCATCATTGAGCCAGATGAAAATGGGTAGCAAAGGGATGCTGAAAATCAGCTTGGGCAACAAAATCAGCATGCTGAAAATGAATTACAGCAGTCTGAAATTGTATTACAGCAATCTGAAAATGCAGTTCAGCAGCCAAATAATGGGGTCATTGACATTCCTTTGGATATGGATCCATTGCTTGATAACACAGATCGTTGGGTGAGGAGGTCTACACGTGTCAAGAGACCTATACAGAGGTTTGATCCCTCTTTGCTGCATTTTGCTCATAGATGAAGGTGAGTCTCTTATGTATAAAGAGGCTTTATCATGTGAATTAGGGAAAAAGTGGGAGCTAGCTATGCAGGAAGAAATGAAGTCATTGTATCAAAATGATACTTGGGATTTGGTTTCATATAGGAAAGCCATTCCTAACAAATGGGTCTATGAAATCAAATGTGTGGATGACAAACCCAAATACAAAGCTAGACTTGTGGCTAAGGGTTATACGCAAAAAGAGGGCATTGATTTTCAGGAAGTGTTTTCTCCTGTTGTCAAGATGATCACTCTTCGAGTATTATTTGCCATTGTAGCATCTATGGATCTTGAACTTGATCAGATGGATGTTAGAACTGCAGTCCTGCATGGTGATCTGGAAGAAGAGTTGTACATGAAACAGCCCAAAGGTTTTGTTATACAAGGAAAGGAGCATTTGGTATGTAAGCTTAAGAGAAGCTTGTATGGTTTGAAATAGGATCCTAGACAACGATATAAAAAGTTTGATGCTTTCATGCTCTCACGTGGGTTTAAAAGTAGTGTAAATCACTGCTTAAAATATTAAGAAGGATGATGATGGAAGCCTTATTATACTTGTGCTTTATATGGACAATATGCTTATTGATTGTTGGTAAGCATAAAAGCTAGATTAATGTAGGTACAGGTGGTGGGAAGAAAAAGAAGAAGTAGGAGAAGGCCAAGGACAAGAAGGAAGAGGACAAGAAGGATTTGAAGGAGAAGAAGTCCAAGTGTCCACACTGTGGAAAGGGCAACTCACCCCAAAGAGAAGTGTTGGCAGAAGTACCCTCATTTGAAGCCAAAGTTGAAGGATTTGAAGGCTACCCCTGCTACCAAAAAATCTGCCTTTGTACATTTGTTTAAAGTGGAGGATACAACTCTTGCTTCTTCTACACCAGCGAAGCCTTGGCTTGTGGACAGTGGGGCTTCTTCTCACATGACCTATCGACAGGATTGGCTTCAGGACTTGAGTTCCTAAGGGGGCATAGTTACCATTGGTGACAATTTTACTGTTCTCGTTCCCGTTTCCGTTCGTGGTGTAGGGCCTATTCCCTTATTGCCAGATCGATAGTCTTCTTCTGCAAGGGTCCTCTATGTACTGGATTTGGGTTTTAACCTTTTGTCTGTTTATGGTTTGACCAAGCTAGGTACCTGCATTGTCTTTACATAGGATGCGGTTATTATGGAGGATGCTTCCTCAGGTGCAGCTCTTTGGATAGGTACACATGAGCGTGGGCTTTATGTGCTCACAGCCTTAGCTGCATGGTCTTCCCGTGGGCTTGGGCTGCTTTGGCATGCTTGTTATGGACATCTGAACCTTGATGTGATTTGGTGGGCTTCTTGGAAGAAGGTGGTGGAGGGATTTCCAAATTTCCCTCCTATTCACACTTTATGCTCTAGTTGCTTACAGGGCAAGCAGCATAGGTAGCCACATCCCCAAGTTTCTTCTAGGAGGGTGTCTTCACCACTGGAGTTGATTCATACCGATCTTTGTGGCCCTATGGAAATGGCCTCCCTTGGGAAGGCCAAGTATCTGATGCTGATTGTTGATGACTTCAGTCGTTATGTGTGGCCTTATTTCTTGGAGTACAAGAGTGGTGTGTACTCCTGATTCTGTAAGTGGAAGGTGTTTGCAGAGATGCAAACTACTTCCAAAGCTGGTGGTGTTCGGTGGATCATGGTGGCGAGTTTACCTCTCAGATCTTTTCTTAGTTTTGCAGGGATCACGACATTCGGGTGGAGTATTCCCATCCGAATGCACCATCGGAGAATGGTGTGGCGGAGTGTGTAAATCGGACCATCGTGGAGATGGCTTGATTGGTGTTGGAGTATAGGCATCTTCCTCATTCCCTTTGGGGTGAGGCGGTGGCTACTGCGGTTCATATCTGCAACCGCTCTCCGACTTCGGCATTACAGGACATGACTCCCTATGAGATTTTCTTTGGGAAGAAATTCCGTGTCCCACTTTTGCATCTTCGGATGTGATGCCTATGTCCATGTGGACAAGAAGCAGAGGTAGGCGAAGCTCTCGAAGTCGCTGAAGCTTAGCTTCATGGGCTATAGCACAACCATGAAGGGATATCGGTTCTACGGCCCGATGACATGGAAGATTGAGGTGAGTAGGGATGTGATCTTCGATGAGGCTACGGCTTCCGAGGATTCGATTGATGGTTCTCTTACACGCGATACTTCGTCATTGACTGACTCTTTCCTGCCTTCTATTCCTCTTCTTCCTTCCAATTTGCCTCTTAACACTCCTCCTTCTGTGGCTCTTCCCCCTCCTATCCCTTCTCCTCCTTTGCCCTCTACTTCGGCTTCCCTTCCACCTTCGACGGATGTGCATACTTCTTCGTTGCATTCTTCCACCCCTTCAACCTTCCCTTAGGAGTCTTCTAGGGATACGTAGTCGTTAGAGGGGGAGCCTTCTTTTGATGAGGCGGATCTCCCTTCCCTTGGTGAGGGGGAGTCCCTTCCACAGACAAGTGCTTTGTAGATTTCGGAGGCTACTCAGTCTCCCTCGCAGCAGGAGGAGTCTCTTAGGATTTCTCAGCAGTACAGGCAGCTTATGCAAGATTGCGGTGTTACTCACTTTCTTGCTACTCCTTCAGGTCCATGCAGATCATCCCGATTATAGGCCTATTGAGATAGTTTACTCTGTGTGAACTATGCTCTGATGTCAGAGTACTTCAGGATTTCGACCCTTCTACGATCACGGAGGCTCTTGCATAGGATGTTTGGACATAGGCTATGCAGGTTGAGCTCGATTCCATTGAGCGAAATCAAACTTGGGAGCTCGTACCGTGTCAATTGAAGCGGAAGGTGATAGGTGTGAAGTGGGTCTTTAAGACCAAGTACCTTGCTGATGGTTTCTTGGACAAGCATAAAGCTAGGCTTGTTGCCAAGGGTTTTGCACAGCAGGTAGGATTGGATTATTTTGAGGCCTTTGCTCCTACGGCTCGAATGTCTACTATTCGAGTTATTTTGGCTCTTGCAGCCCCCCACCGTTGGCGTGTCTGTTAGATGGATGTCAAGTCAGCCTTCTTGAATGGCGTCCTTAAGGAGGACATTTATGTTTCACAGCCTCTCGGTTTTGTCGTGCAAGGGAAGGAGGATCATGTCTACAGATTGTGGAAGGCCCTTTACGGCTTGGAGTAGGCTCCTTGTGCTTGATACTAGAGGATTGACTGCTTCTTTGTGTAGAGTGGTTTCCATCACTTCGATCATGACCCCAACTTATACTTTCGGGTTGAGGGTAGCTGTTGTGTTTTGCTGATTTTGTATGTTGATGATCTTATCATTACAGGGAGCGACACTCAGGAGGTGGATCACACTCGGACTATTCAGAGGCAGGAGTTTGACATGACATTTTGGGATCCTTCACTTCTTTCTTGAATTGGAGATCTATCAGATGGCATAGGGCATTTTTATTTTGTAGCATAGGTACATCTTCGAGCTTCTTTCGGAGTTTCGTATGGCTGATTGTCGGCTTATTTCTTGCCCCATGGACCTAGAGTCCAAGTTTGTGGTAGATGGAATTCCCCTTACTGATCCCACCCATTACAGGTGCCTTGTTGGCTCTCTTATTTGGTTGATTCACACTCGTCCTGATATTTTTTTTGTGGTGGTTTTGTTGTCTTCTTTCATGAAGACTCCTACTCTCCTGCCAACCTATTGCTAGAACCTCAAGAAAGATGACCTGCTCAATGAAGACAACTTGGGTACCAAGTCTTGTAAGGCCATAAATAGAAAGAAGTGAAAAGCCCAAGTGCAGAATAAGTAGAACTTTTGAAAAGGAGTTCGAGGAACGGTTTAGCAATAATAGGAAAGTGCAATTGCTGGCAGTCATGTTTGTCATGCCTTGTCATCTCCTACCTGTGAGCCTCAGTTTGAGTCAGATGAGGACTTTAGGAGCTTTGACTTGTCTATCACTTGTTTTGATGGAGGAGGTGGCTTATTCTAGAGCACTCGGTTTATTGTCTTTCAGTGCATATTTTCCTCCAGTCGGGATTTTGTACGTATTTCCCAGACAATTTTTGCATTTGTCAGTTTGCCTCATTTGTTGGACATTGTCCACTATTTTTGGGATTTTTCTAAGCATTCTTGGCATTTTTACCAATATTAAATGCTGGTCAGCCATATTTTGGCCCCAGATTGTAGTTAATCAGATTTGGGGTCAGTTGGCTATATATAACTTGCCCCTTCCACAATCATTCATTCATCTTCCTCCTTCCTTGGCAAGTGCACACTTTGACTCCATCATCTTTCTTCGTCTCTAGTGTTGCTGTCATCATTAGCCTAATTTGGTGCCCTCATTGACTCTGTGGGCTGCATGTAGGGATTGATTAGTTTCCTTCCACTTTCACGTTTGTATCAGCATTCTTTCTTGTTCAGTGTAGATTTCATTCTTCTTTTCTTGTAGTTTCTCTCTATTTCTTTGTCTTAGTGTTTCCATTCCTTTCCATTGCGTACTCTCACACCAACACCACTAATAGGCGTCATAGAAATGTCACTAGCAGTGACAAGACCCTCAGATGACGAAGATACTATAGCATATCCCCTCGTGGAGGCATATGACTTGAAGTACCACTGTATGAGCCAAGGGCTCTTTGAAGACGAGTCAAACACTAAAGAAGGCTCCTCCCAACACATGGATACGAAGGAACATTGACTCATGGGTAACAGCCGGTGTAAAGGTAGAGGAAGGCTCGGATGATGTAGCTTCATTCTTGGCTCCTAGACAAAGGTGAGGGTATTTCTTCCAACACTTCTCCTAGGGATGAGTGCCATTCCCATAATAGGGACATTTGGGCTTCTTTGAATTTATGTTAGAGGTAAGGAAGACTCTGAATGATGAACCTGCTTTCTTGATCTTGGCCTTCTTGCTCTTCTTGTTGCCCCCCTCTTGAACTTGCAGCAAAAGCTTTTGTAGAGTCGGATCCATTTGCTTCAATCTCCGGAAGACGCTCTTTGTGCTTCAAAACAAGCTGAGCTTACTCCTCCTAGGAAAGAGTTTCAAGAATCCTCGAGGTCAATAAGTTGGTGTAGAAAATATCATATGTGGGAGATGGAAGATTGGTAAGGAGAATCATCACCATATCCTTTGAAGAGATATCCAACCAAGGGAGGCAAGCTTATCTCGCATGTCCTTCATTTGGTTGATGTGCTTCCCTATGGAAGGGGAATCATCAATTGAGAGCATTCGAAGTTTCTTCTCTAGGGTAATGCGGTGGGCAAAGGTCTTTTGATGGTAGAGGGAAGCTAACTTTGTCCACATTTCCGTTGCAATCCAAAGTTTGTGCTCATGAGCTAGGACAAAATCCTGTAAGCTCATAAAAAGGAAAGACCGGGCTCTAGAATTGAGTTGACCCCAGAGAGTGGCATGGTCCATAGTAGAACCAATGCTAGGATCTTCCATTGGACGTGGAACAGGGGTGGTAAGAAAGTCTCAAAGATCAAAGGTGTCCAATATATACTCTACTTTGCAAGACCAAAGGGAGTAATCTGATCCATCAAGGTGATTCTTGGGCAGGGCGGCACAGGCTAGAGGTTTTTGTTCGGGATCCACATGATGTGTTTTGCTCTAATACCAAATGTTGGAAGGGACTAGCTATGGAGGTGAACAGGGGTGGTAAGAAAGTCTCAAAGATCATAGGTGTCCAATATATAATCTACTTTGCAAGACCAAAGGGAGTAATCTGATCCATCAAGGTGATTCTCGGGTAGAGCGGCACAGGCTAAAGGTTTTTGTTCGGGATCTCCATGATGTGTTTTTCTCTGATACCAAATGTTGGAAGGGAATTGCTATGGAGGTGAGAGAAATGAGAGAGTGAGAGCAGACAGTGTGAGCTAAAAACGATAGATTGTACTTTTTTGAGTTGAAAGTGATTAAGTGAAAGTACAACCTTAGGTCTAAGACACACCAAATCCCTAACTTAAGTTAGCTAACTCTAGAAGTGGTGACACAACTTATTAATGTGGTTGTGTTCACATTACAAACCAACTAACTGAAACATTGGGTATTGCCCATAGAATTGGTAGATTTTAATACTTGAAGCCAATACTAACAGTAAGTCATATGGGAAGTGGCCCCATTGTAGCCGTGGCTTCTCCTCAGTGGAGGAAGCAAGAGTGGTATCCTCCACTTCAAACAGGTGTAGAATGACAAACTTGGCGGTAGCAAGGGTAAGCGTTGGAGTTCTTCGAACTTGATAATAAGTCATATGGAAAGTGGCCCCATTGTCAATGAGCCATGGCTTCTTCTTAGTGGAGGAAGCAAGAGTGGTATCCTCCACCTCAAATAGATGCAAAAAAATGGACTTGGTAGTAGCAAGGGTAGCATTGGAGTCCTTTGAACCATCCTTTGGCTTCAAATGGGGGTATTGGTACTTTTGCTAGTACTCCTCCTCAGGATCCACAGTGTAGGCATTTAGGCCTAGACTTCCTATCATCCTCCTCATCATCCTCCTTGTCATCCTATTTCTTGTTGTTATTTGCCTTCTTGTTCCCTTTTTGTTTCCCCCTCTTGTACTTGTAGTAAAAGCTTTAGTAGAGCTGGATTCACTAGCTCCTGTCTCTTTAAGATACTTGTCATGCTCCAAGACAAGCCAAGCTAACTCCTCCAAAAGAAGGGTCTGAAGGTTGGCGTAGAAGACATTATATTTAGGAGATGGGACTTGGGTAAGGACCGTGGCCATATTCTCCGAAGATATCGTTTGCCTAAGGGATGCAAGCTAATCCCTCATATCTTCCATTTTGTGGATGTGGTCCTTTATGAAAGGAGAGTCATCAACCAAGAGCATGTGAAGTTTCTTCTCCAAGGTGATATGGGAAAATGTCTTTTGATGTTAGAGAGAAGAAAGCTTTTTCTACACTTTTGCTACCATCTTTAACTTTTGCACATGAACAAGGACAGAGTCTTGAAGGCTCATAAAGAGAAAAGATCAGGCTTGAGAATTGAGCCTATCCCAAAGGGCTTCAGCAATTGTTTTTGGCACACCTAGGTTTAGCGATGCATGTTCTTTACCTTAGGGGATGGAAATTGTAGGTGGTCCCACACTCTCTTGCCTTCACTTATTTCTGGCATTCTTCCTAGATTGCTGTGAGAGGCATTCTATTCATGTTATGTAGACTTTTAGCTCCAGCCATGTTGTTGAGCCTATGCATACATTGACTGATTTTGAGTATCATAATAAGCCATAGTTAGGTATGAAAGGTACGACACGGTATTGTATGATAAAATATGGTACTAAATGGTACCTTAAGATTTTGTAAGGTACGGTACGATATTAGTACGAAAAAAAATTTAACTTGATTATTTTGGACTAAAGATAATAGAATAGATGTTTGATGTCTAAATAGCAGTGCTAGGAGAGTATATAAGATGAATACTTGAGGGTAACATGCTAAAACTTGATGTTGCATGCGCAACATGCACTACTGCTATTTACAACTTACAACTACATAGATGGGAGTGGATACTCATACATGAATGATCATACAAATAAGAGAAGTGTGGGCTTGAGAGAGAGAGAGAGAGAGAGAGAGAGAGAGAGAGAGAGAGAGATGAAATGATATATTAACATCTACAAAAGGCCAAAATGACCTATGAGACCATGAGTTACAATCATGTGTATGATGGTACAAGTGTCTAGGCAAAATATGTATGTAGCACAAAGCAAAATAAGAAAGGAAACTAACTATGGTTATGTGTAAAACATAGAGCTCTATCTAGTAACAATGAGCTCCAAATGGTACAATCTCATGTGGGTATGGAGGACCAAGCTCTAGCCCGAGCAATAATCCCCTGTATCCACCTATGAAGGTGTTGTCGGTGTCTGTGTCGAGGCCTAGGATGTCTGGATTGGCTAAGCTGAATGGCTCGATCAATCAGTACTTCTTGTCTGTGTTGGACTGTGGCTATAACTGTATTGAAGTCTTCTGAGTCTCCTTTGCAAAGAAGTTTGTGAGTTGCCTTTGTGAAGGGCCTCGATGTCCTGGAGCAGCTGTACTCCTGAGATGCATGCCACGAAGCTATCCTATCTCAAGAAGAAAGAGGCCAAGGCATTGTTGATTGGTAAAATCCATGACTTTGGATAGTGGTCCAAATCTGTCTCTAAAGAGAGTGGAAACGACCACGGACCTCATAATACGTTGGGCAATGGCAAATATAATGCTTCTCTGTCTCCGGCTCTAATTGGTATATCTGGCATATGCGCTCCTTTGGTGGGATGGATCTATATTTGCCAGTCTCAATCTCTAGCTGATGTGAGGAGGTGTGCAAGTGGCCAATAGTACATCCGATCCCATGGGAAAGGTGGGTGTCCATGTATCTCGGGCGAACAATAAATCCATCATCTGTAGTATGAAGGAAATGCTCGCGGTAGAAAGCCATCTTTGTCCCTAGCTCCTGCCTTGGTATCAACCATGTCCGCTTGATATTCAACTGGGTAAGATCCATCTTGATGATCTTGCGGATCTCTAACCTGCTTAGATCAAGAGATGGTGCATTGAGGGAGTATTGGAAGGGGGGTAACTTGTCCATGCTAAAGCCATGTAGCTCAAACCAGGCCGACATTTGTGCATACCAACATGAAGTATCACCCTCTCTGGTAAGCTGCCTGGAGGATTCAAGGGCCAACCGTGCATATCTGTGTCTGGGTAAGTCCCATAGGCTATGTATGTATGCGACCGATCGGGTGAGAGCCTCTACCACAATCGGTGTAGTTGCTAGCTCGGCTTTGATGATCTCATGTGGCATTGAGGCCTTACATTTGATCATCCTGGATATCATGGACACTAGGGGTTTCTCCATCGACCTCCATCCGTCATAAGTGCGCCCTGATCTATTACGGTGGTCAAGACTGGCCCCCATATTTGTATTCCATAAAGTAGTGTGGATGTGACCACTGTATCGAAGAGCCATAGCTTGGTGCGGGGTTCTTGGAATTGCACCTGTGAGCACATCCTCTCCAAACCACCTAGTGTTGTGTATCCGCGAGTCAGTCTAGTGTCTGCTGCCTCTCGCATAGAAAAGGTGGGCCCTGTGAATAAGACTCCTAGGTATTTATAAGAATCCACATACTCGAGTTCCTCAGATCCATATGTGAATTTAGGTGCTGATCTCTTGACCCACTATGGTGTAGTATTAAATACCATCACCTTGGTTTTACCAAGGTTCACTGAAAGCCCATTGTCCAAAGTATAGGAGTGTAGTGCATCCAAGTGTCTCTGTAGACCCTCTGGAAAGTCAGCTATCAATACAATGTCATTTGCATACAATAGGAGAGGTATCCAAGCGCAAGCTAGTGGAGCTCCTCTATCTCCTTGTGAAATGTAATCAGCAATCCTATCAATGTACAGGCCAAATAATGTCGGAGAGAAGGGGCATCCCTGCTTCACCCCAATGTTGGAGTAAATAGGTGCCGAAAGGCCCTTAGGTGTCCGGACTCTGCCCACAACTCTCTCATACTGTGCCAAAATACCCTAACTGAGCTCTTTCAGTACTCCCATGGCATGCAATCTATTTATCAGCCTGTCTCTTGGTACTGTGTCAAAGGCTTTGCGGAAGTCCACAAAGCAGCAGTAGGTCCGTCGGCCATGGGCCCTTCCCTCCTCAATGATCGCTCTGAGTGTGAGGATGTGATCCAATGTGGAGAAGCCTCTCCTAAAGCCAACGTGTCCGTGTGCTCTAAGACCCCACATCTCTGCCCACCTGCTTAACTCATGCTCAAGGATGGAAGCGTATAACTTAGCCAATGTATGCCCAACCATGATAGTTCAATGGTTACTGGGTAGAGTAGGGTCCCTTGACTTGAGGATAGGCACAATAGTGTTCGTGCTCCAACTTTCTGGTAGGCCTTTACACATGGCTCTGTTAAACATGTAAGCTAGGAATCCTGCCACCAAATCTCTAGCATGGATCAAGTGCTTTGCTACTAATCCATCATGATCTTGTGTCTTTCCTCTGCTAAGCTTGTCAATGGCCTCTTGGACCCTACTTTTTATAAAGAAAGTGGTGGTCTTTGGACAAGGCTCAAGTGGGTCAGGAAGAGGTGGCTGACCCTCCATAGTATAAAGACTAGCTGCATAGCTGCATACTCCTCCGATACAATTATGGACGTAATAGGTGTGGTCAGGCAATGCTCTCTGAAAAGCCTCCAAGCCTCTCTAGAGTCCTGGCTCAAGAATAACTGATATAGGTCTTGCTCCAGCTGGGCCAAGAATGTTCTCTTCTTCCACCATGTGAGGCGTCTGAAGAGTATCTGTGCCTGTCTGTGGGTAGTGGACCCCAGTGCTATCTCTCTTTGTAGTTGTGCTCTGGTCTCACGGCACTCATCATCATACCAGTTGTTCCGAGGTGCCACCCTGGTGGAGGCTCTCTGTGTGGGTTGTGAGTGTGGGAAGGCTACACCTTCAACGATGTGTAGGGCCTCACTGAACAGCTGAGTCAGCTCGTGTAATGGAACGTCGGGGTCTGCATCATGTAACAATCTAAGGATCTCCGCCTCATAGGTATCCTCTGTCTCTCTGGAAAAGAGGTATCTCGGGTGTCGGTGAGCTGCATGATGGATCTGTGTGTCAGTAAATTGGAGGTCGATGGTGAATGATAGGTAGGCATGATCCACTGCAACTCCGAGAAGGCGTGGGGATACTAAGAGGTCCTAGATGTGAGATATCAGGATCGTTGGGGCAAGAACATAGTCTACTATGCTGGCATCGTGTCGGTGAGGATAACATGTGAAGGTGCTGGATAGGGGGTATCTAGCCAGGCCATTAAGAATGGCCAACTTGTGTGCTGTGCCCATCTCCACAAGGTATCTCTCATATTCGGTGACTTCCCCCATATCCTGAGATGTCCTCTCCAGCTGTAGCTTTGACACATCCTGCTCCTGTAGCATCTCCTCAGATGCATCAAAGAAAGACATCTGATGGGAGGTTGTCTTGGCATTAAAGTCTCCTAGTAAGATAACCTCTCCCTCCTTCGAGAACTTCCAAATATCCTCATCCAAAGCCACATATGGCGATTGCCCCTTGGGTGGGGCTTATCGGGATATCATAGGGGGAAAATAGCATATGGCAACATACAAAGTGCGTTCCTCACCACGCACTCTCACCCACATGTATCTGGCCTGCTCATCTCTACGGACTTCCTGGATCATCTACTGTAGCTTCTCCCTGAATAATGCTGCCACTCCTCCCGACCCGCGATTACTGTGGTCTGTGCGTGTCTCCTTCGTGCAAGCTGACTCCCACCTATAGCCTATCACCCGTGGAAGTGTAGTATGTGGTCCTTGATGTGTCTTTGAGTAGAACACTATATCTCTCCCTATGAATGTCTCCTCAAAATCTCCCACATCCAATCGGAGGGCTCCATTATAGTTCCAGATTGCCACTACAAGGCTGGTCCCATAGGTCTCACGCCGTCATTTGTGGCGTCTCTCCATGACTACCACTCGCCCTCCTTTGTAGAATGCGAGTTTGCCCTCCTCCTTGGCTGCCTTAATTTTGGCATGCACTCCCTCATGTGTGCTAGTTGGGTTGGTGTGAGATCGTAACCCAAAAACACACCGGTCCCCTTCAATGTACGGCGTTGAGCTAGGAAGTCTCTCCTAGCCTTCATGGTGGGGAAGCGGAGAATGAGTGCACACTCTTTTGAGCTCTCCCTTTTTGTGCTTTTCTTGCCCACTCTCCAAGCCTCCAATGTGTCATTGATTATGGTTGTTGTAGGTGCGTGTGCTAGGTGTGTTTCCCCTTCTTTGCAATTTGAATCCATTGCTCTGCCTTCTCTACTCGCTGTTGGGTTTTCTTGAGCATCTCTGCCCAAGAAACATCCTCCTTCATCGTGTCCTCCTTTTTTTGGAGTTGTTGTACTTCAGAGAGAGAGAGAGAGAGAAAGAAGAAAAAAAAAGAAAGGAGAAAGGAAAAAAAGAAAGTTGTAGGCTTGACAGAGAGTGGTCAAAAGTGCCTATTTTTTCATACTAAATCATACAAATACGTATCGTACGGATCAGTCCCTACCACGTACAGAGACAATCACTTCCATTTTGTCACAAGAAAAAGCACAGATCATGTTGCTGTCTATTTCATTAATATGATAACATTTCTATTTGCTTTGTCAATATGCTTTATTTGCATCTGTGATGTCTAACTTAATTAAGTTTGGTGGTTCAATTGACCTCACAAGGTAACATATCTGGCTTTTCAGTATGAGTATTGTGTCAATATTTAGGAGCAATGTCATGCTTGAGAATGTGCAATAAACTATCATGTGCCTCATATGATACTTATTTGCAGCATGGCCTTTCTTTGAATAAATTTCACAGCAGCTAAGCTCCATGGTGCCAAAGGCTACGGTGTCGAGATAGACCCTCAACTCTTCATAGAAGCAAAAAAGGCTGTTGATAATGAGATGTTGAATCACATGATCACCTTGGAGAAGAGCGATGTTTTCAAAGTTGCTCTGAAGTCGGCCACTGTGGTGACACTTTATCTGAGTGAAAAAGGAAACCTTAGGCTTCTGCCTAAACTTCGTGACGAGCTTCCTATGGAAGCTCGAGTGGTTTCCTTCTGCTGGTCTATTGCTGGTGTGGAGCCTGCCAACACAGCAAGAGTTGATGGGATAAGCCTCTATCTTACAACATGAGCTCCTTGAGAACTGATATCAAATGCTAGGATGATTACCCTTGCATGTTTTTCCAGCCCATGAATGTGTGATCAATCATGACCTGCATCTATACCCAAAATGTTGTCAATTATGAAGGGTGCATCCTCCTGCATAATTTCTGATTTTCTGATAGGTCAAAAAGAGACGGGGGCCTAATTTCATGGCTCTTCCCCAGTGCTGTTTTCAAGAAATAAGCCGCATGCTATCATGCTGTCACATTTATAGTTCTTCATGGCTCGTGCCATCAAAGTTTAGCATGTGCTATATGATCGGACTCCTCAAAACTCGAAATGATCTTTACTCTTAGGAAATTCCATTGAGCCTAGTGAATTTCATTAAGGCGCAGTGAATTTACTCTCAGGAAATTCCATTGAGCCTAGTGAATTTACTCTCAGGAAATTCCATTAAGCCTAGTGAATGCAGCAGAGGGATGCTCTGCACAGATCATGTTTTGAACCAGGTACTGTTTCACCACATGTGGTGATATTATCTCATCCATGCTTCAGGTCGGACCAAAATCAATCAAGTTGTTCAGGAAAATTGCTGGTGGTGGTAAGGGCCAAACTAAATTAGAGTAATAAAATGTGAGATCTTTTGGGAAAAACCAACTCAGTACAACATGCCAAAACTCAAAAGCCAAATAAATGATGCAGTTGAGGATCCATATGGCTGATTTTGGGGGTTCATGCCACTCTGAATATGTCAGCCTATGTTAGGGTTTGACAGCCATCCATCCGTACATTCGAGCGCTTGAAAAATGAAATTGAAAATTGGCAGCAATCTCCATTTAGTAGTGGTTGAATGAGCTTGTTGTAATTTCTCACTTTTAAAATTGTAATATAACTTGTTTTGTTAAATCATCAGTACAGCTAACATATGTATTAACTGAAGCACGCATAAGAATTACTCATATTTACCCATGCTTCAGGTTATCCGACATCCTCATTTCATGGCATCTCTTTATGACAAAAGGCATTGGCACATAGGTTTTGTCTTCTCTTAGAATGTCGATACAAACAAAAGATAAATGTTCATGTCCATGAAAATAAATCAGAATATTATTAATAACAATAGAGAAAGGTTTGCAAGTTGTATTATTAACTTGAGCTTGTGCCAAGTGATAAGTAATTACGATGGAAACATTTTTTAGTTAATGTTAGTATGAACAATGTCCTCAATGAAAGATACAATGATGGTTAAGACATTAAGAAAAAGGCAAGGTATACAATACCATCTATGTGCGGTCATTTGAATTGTACTACATGTAACCATCTCACACGTATTTTAAAATTACTTGTAAGAGCCATGTTGAGGGTCACTAAAAAAAAATGTAAATATGCTTTAAATTAGTCATACATTTTTTCATAGGAGTGGGCATCATTTTAAGTAGGTATTCACAATTGAATAGAAGTATGTAGTATCTATTCATAGTTAAGGGGGTATTTAAATAGCCATTTAACATACGTGATACAAAGGATCCTTTTGCAATCAAATGATACATTGTAAGCAATTGCTGGACAAAATATCCCAATAAGATGAAGTGCAAAAATTGTAAGCAAATAGGACATATCACCAATAAATGTTGTAACTCCACTTAAGCACCAAAAGAATCGAAGGCCAACTATGTCTCCAAAGCACTTAATGATTGCCTTTTGTAGTATCCTTTGTATTATCTTTTCGTAAAGATCATTGTAGCTTACTTTATAAAGGCATCTTGTTGATTCATTGAGGGAGGGAATCATTTACATACTAAATAAGCAAGATCTTCTTATACTTTGAGAGCTTAACTTTTTGCTAATACTTGGTGCTTGAGCTATGTATATACTTGCTCATATGTAAGATTGCAAATTGAACAAGGGTTCATACACATCACTATTGAAATATGGTAATAAATTTCATTTGGGAGTGCTATGGTGAACAAGAGATAGTACTCATGTATAAATAACTACTAAGCTTGGTAGACTACATTGATTCACAAAGGCAAGTGAACCCAAAGACTTGCAAAAAACTTGAAGTTTCTTATGAGGTGAAACCTTTATAAAAAGATTTACAAGGTTGTCTTATGTGGTATATAAGCCAAGCTGAGCTCTTTTGCATATAGTCTCTTGCTAACATAAGATTAATGCATCTCAATGTGCTTAGTATGTGCATCAAACATTAGGTTTTGTACACTTGTCAGTGTGCTTTGACTATTAGTAAAGATAGTGATGGGAGATGAGTGCAACACCCAAATTAGTGAAAAGGCGTTTAAGCTAAATACACTCAACCCGAGTTTTTTGAGTTTTCTTATACTCAGCTTCACAATTAGAACTCATCATAGTGGGTCGCTTCTTGCTCTATTATTATTTATTGGATCTACCAAATATAAAGCAAAAACCACTTCTATAGATATGAGTATCATAGTAACTAGTCCAATCGAAATTTAAAAAAGTATATAAATGTGATAGTAATAATTTCTCAGGATAAAACAACTCAAGGTGCTTAGTATCACTCAAGTAGTGAAAGATACATTGCACTTTCTATCAATGCTTGATACTTGGGCTATGCATAAACTTGCTTATCTGTAAGACTTTAAATTGAATATTAGCCTTTGTAATGCATACATAAATCAAGTACACAATAGCTTGCTAACATAGTGGAGCACATTATAGTAGTCTTTAGTATCATGAAGACTCAACTTCAAACATGTCTCCATAAGAGTAGTAATAGGCTTGCAATCTTCAAGACCAATCTCCACAATAATATCTTGATATACTTGGTTTGACAAAAGGAAATATCTCCATCATCCTACTTAAGTTGCATGCTTAAATATTGATATAATAGCCCTAAATTTGACATGCCAAAAGCTAAATTTAACTCGGTCTTAAAATTAGCAATATGTTTTTCATTAAGGCCAATGATCAGCATGTAATTGATATAAACCACAATGATTAGAGGTATATTACCCTCGTGTTTGATGTATAAGGTGTTTTCAATTGGACTATTTTGAAAACCACGCATAGTTAAGTATGCATACATATTCTCATATAAAGCTCGAGCTACTTGCTTGAGATGATACAATGCGTTTTTCAATCTACACACTTTGTTTTCTCATTCCTTTTGCAAAAACTATATGACTTAAAAACATACATTTTCTCATATAAATTATCATTCAAAAATATAGTTTTGATGTCTAGTTCATGCATTATGAGAGTTAGAAGAAGCATGGTGTTAAGGGCAGTGGTAGGTAGCAGCTTTAAACACAAGACAGCTAGTGGCGCATTGATGGATGAACAAATGGCATTAGCAACAGTTTGACCATTGGCATGGCATGTGGTCAGAGAGAACATTGCACAGCTGGTGGAAGCCATAAAAGAGGGAGGCTCACCTAAGCAAGGGGTTCAGTTGGTTTGTTCCTTGGTTAATTCGAGTACTCTCTTTTGAGTAGTTTGGCAGACAAATGGTTCAATCGTTCATAGTTGATGTGTTCTTTTATCCTAGATACTAAGATAGCCATAGTGCTGTCCTTGGTGTATGTCTTAAGTCATGATCATTAGTAGCAGTATTGCCCCCCTTTGCATTTCTTATTGTTTGTGAGTCTATGAAGTTATGCTACTTCGCCAATGTTGGCCTCTATGTATTCAAATATTGCCATTTCTGTCTTTGATGGGACTATTGTATTGGATATGGATATCAATGCACTTGGGAGTTTTGTTTGAGCATAGTGTCTTTGTCCTTGTTATTTTGGCTATGTTTGTTTTCTTATCCTAGACATTAACTGTATGTTAGGATGTTGGTGCCCACATGTGTCAGTTGTGAGTATGATCACACCCCACACTATGGCAGTGATGCTTGGACCCGATCACACATGGCAACCACGATGATCATTCCTCCACATGCTAGCTTGAATGCGTACGTGTTTGCAAGGTTTGCTCGATGCAGTGCTCGACTCTTTGGCTCTTGGCCAGCCACGACGGTCTAGGTTTGATCAATGTCGAAGGGCATAATTTCTTGAGGCTCCCTCTATCGTCATGATGATGTGTCCCGAGTGTAGTAGTCCTCCTAGCAGCTGCGATAGTATCGATTGTGCTCCACTCTTAGGAACGACGATGAATCCACACTTCCGTTATTAATCACTCTCACTACTCCATTGAAACTAGCGGGTCGTTTCTTTGCTTTTGCTCATCTAGTTATTATCCCACCTACATCTCCTCTTGGATTTTCACTTTATAATAGAATGGTCCACCATGTCAGAATCCCATTCCCAAAGTTCTTTGGATCTTCCCATGAGGATTTAGACATGTTCATCCATCAATTTTATGTTGCTTACATGTTCAAATTCCCTAGTCAGGTTAATGAGTTGCACAAAGTCACAGTATTCGAATCTTTGATATGGAAAAAAACAGCAGCATGGATAGTGGGACTGAGCTTGAATGGCCCACTTGAAATGACACATTGACTGCCTTCCGACTCAGATTTCAACCCAACCAAACAGACGCACAAAAGGTTGAATGGCTTTGCAGTTTAAAGTAAGTAGATAGATGAGTCCAAGCTTACACAACCAAGTTCACAATCTGAAAAAGTAGAATTGACCCAAACGCCCAACCCCGAGATGAAATGTTTATTAATAACTTTCATGTCCAAGGCTTCAATAAGCCAATTGGGAAAGATTTTGCCTTTGATGATTTTTTTGGCAATAGTATAATTCATTTTTACAAGAAAGCTCTTAGATTTGAACAATTCATGTTAAAAGGAAATTTCAAAAAATAAATAAAATCCACAAAGTCAGCCGAAAGGAGATGGGATGAAGACACCAATGATTCAGACTTTGATTTGGATATGGGGGCGAAAACTAGCAGTGACGAAGATGACTCTGAGGATGAGGAGAAAAAGCCCAACAAGTCCAAAATGAAGGAAAAGGGCAAGAAACCCTCAAAGAAGACTCAACAAAACAAAGGTTCAGACTCTATAGTGTACGAAATGAAATAATCTGACATGTTGAATGTGGTCTGAATTAGCAGTGGTGTAGCATTTGTAATATACAATGGTAGATATCAGATGGGTTGCCCTAGAGGATGGTAAGGTACTAGAGAATCCTAGTCTAGTCACAATGGAATACCATGCTAGCCAATCCGGCTCATACACCCATAGTAGCTTACAGTGATCAAAAGTATCAGCAGCTCGATGGTGACCGTGGCATACAAGGTAGGGGAGGAAGAAGTTTTGGTTTGGGACGTTCAACCCAAAAGATGGTTTGGTGATTCATGGGTGACGAAGAATTCTCCACAAAAAAAATGATGTTCAAGATGATACAACCCCGAGAGGAGTGAATGGAAGCCGCATAGCGATGGATTATCCACAGTATAGTTGACAGTGAGGTACACAAACCCCGTCAATTCAGGGACTAAAACCAAGTGTGAAGATATAAATCCGCACTCGAGTTCAAGATGGAATCAACAAGCCTAGAGAATGGCCATTGGCCATCATATGCAAAGTCTAAGCCGTAGCAAGATAATGTCTAGGAAGTACCAACCTTCAAGGTAGATAAAGGCAAGCAAGTTGTGAAGGAGGACCTGCAACCCAGTGGTATCCTCAAAGGCAGAAACACCATACATTGTGAGGATGAATCCACGGTTTAAAAATCTGTCCTAGTAAATAGAAGAGTAATACATCGGTTTAAAAATCTGTCCTAGTAAATAGAAGAGTAATACATCGGAAGTTCATCTCGGTAAGGAGCACGAAAAGAATCTAGAAGATCATCCTAGACACAAGTATTGTAAGACTAAGGAAGCTAATCTCCACAACACTAAGCACCAGAAGTCTAGCTTTGAGCCTCTAATAGCAGAAGGGGATAGGCCAAGAGTTGTGGTTGTTTTAGAGTCATTTGAAGAGTAAACCAGATGGGGACCAATTAATATCACTATTTTATTAGGATATCTTTTAAATTTTGTACCAGCTTTCAAGGACCACCTAACTACTAAAGCTTATCTAGCGAGATCGGCCAGTGTTACCAGAGCCCCAAGTAGCAGCTATGATTGCAATAGCTCTAAAGGAGATAGTTCAGAGGGTCTAGTATTACCAAGTCCATTGTCCGATTTGACAATTCCAATACTCCCTGTTTGGTGCAAGGATAGAATCATCCAAAACATTTTGCTCGATACTGCGTCTGGTGTCAACATCATCACCTTGGTAGCCTATCAAGAATTTGGATTAATTGGTTGAGATCAACCCCATTTCTGGTAAGAATGGAAAATCAGTAAGGATGAGACTACTGTTGAGATATCAAGCTAAACACATGTGGACATTGATGATGGACCGCCTGGGGCTAGATGGGTGTGCACATCTATACTTAATACGTCAGTGGTCATTATGATCCTCACATGGACATTGACTTATCACTTATTATATTTAGTTTATTGTATCTACCTACAACTGGCATAGATATAGTGCTTGTCGATTTAGTATAGCTAGTTATGCATTGTTTGACTTGGGAGGTCACTTTCCTTTATGTTGTATCTTATATACTTTGTATACTTCGTGTACATTGTATTGTGTGTGGAAGAAGAAGAAAAAACCAGTAAGAAAACGTTTTGGCCTCCATCTCTCTTCTTATGTTCTTGAGTGAGCTTCCTCTTATGCGTATGGTGTATGCTTGGCATAGTAGCTTAAGTAAGTCCTCTCACCACGCGATTCTCGACATGGTATTAGAGCATCGCCATTGAGAGAGACCGGTTTTGAAGGTTGAAGTGAAGGAGAAGCAATGATTTGAGCAAGCAAGCAACGGTTCAAGCTCTCCCATTCCTCCACTTTTTTTTTTGGATAGCGCCTATGATGGAGACACCAGAAGTAGGGCAAAACGAAAATCTCAGATTGCTGTGAGATTTGGTGTGCAAGCAGAGCAATGTATATTTTGCATATAGGCCCTTTATGGCTTTTTCGCTATTTCTTTTTTGCCATTAGAGGCCATTGGGTCCCATTTTAGAGCTGTAAGGTTGAGTATAGTAGTTTTGAAGTATATTGCAATTTTGACTGTATCAATCGAAAGTGGGTGCACAGGTTGCAAATTTTGAATTTGTAATTTTTGAGGTGTTTTTCTAGCAAGGAAATATAATTTTTATTTGCAAACAGGTTGCATATTACATGTTCTATTGAGCAATCAGTGAAAAAGATTGCTTGGTGTATTGGTGTGTACTTGTTGTGAAAGGATGTAGAAGACTTGCTTGCTGTTCTGTATCATTTTTGCGATAGTTGTTGAGAAATAGATAAATGATGTATGCTCCAAGAAGAGACGTCTTGAATCCCATATGCATAGTGAGGAGAGTGGAACAACCCAACTTCTATAAAGCATTGTACTTGACTCTCACTTTCAGAATGATGAATACAATATTATGATGCTTTTCTCTTTCAGTTAGTGTCATTGTCATTGTCAGTCCAATACACAAGATTGCCTTTATGAGTCCAAGCTTCCATCTTGGAACCTAATTCACTTGTGTAACATTTGTCTACTCATTGTCCATGTCAATGTTAAAAAGTGGCAGAGCTTGAACAAATAGCAAAGTTCAATGGAGAAGGCTTCCATGCCTGGAAGGAAAAGACCATATACCACCTCATGAGGAAAGACCTTTGGGATCTCTTTGAAGATGATGAAGGTGATGTAGATGGCGGGAAAGAAGATTCAGAAAGCGGGATCCTTGCAGTAGCTCCACCAAAAACCAAAGAATGGAAGAAGATGAATAGCATGGGACTAGTCATCATTGCCCGGGGACTAAGTGATGATGTACTACATCATATCTTTGGCATTAGAGATACTAGAACTGCTTGGGAGGACCTTGACAGGATTTTTGGTACCCAATCAAAGAATTCAAAGGTAAAATTACTCATGCAGTTTTATAAATTGGATATAAAAGATGGTGCTTCTATGACTATACACATTAACAAGTTTAAGAGTTTAAAAACCCAGGTTGCAACTCTTAAGAAGAATATTGATGAAGATGAAGCAATAGCCATACTGTTTGCAAGTGTAAATAAGGATCCATATGAGAATCTTGTGTCCACCCTAAGTAATGTTCCAAGTTTCTCACTTAAAGATATTGAGCACTCACTACTTGATGGAGAAAGCAAAGTTAAAAGCAAGGATGAAAAGGAACACACCACCAATAATAGTCTCTTATACACTAAGGGCACTTATGGAGCAAGAGACCGTGATTGAGGACTCAACACCGACAATAACAAGGATCGGATTATATGTCATTATTGTGGCAAGACTGGCCATACAGCTAGTGAATGTTTCCACAAGAAAAGAGCACAACAGATGCAAAATGATCACCACCAAAACCAGTTCATGAATGAAGAAGAAGAATATGCTTCCACTACCATCAAAAACTTTGACAGATTGTTCTAAAGAATTTTCATTGTATCTTTCATATGTTGATCCCTTGGTGAATCTCTATTTTCCCCTTAGTGGATTTGCTTTGTAAAAACCCTCGCCAAAGATATAAAGTTTCAAGCTTTAACTTGACTAGGCTGCCTATAAGCTAGTCTCCCGGGCCATGTCACCATGTAGGGGGGGCAAAAGCCGGCAAGTGTAGGGACTCATCATTTGAGGGGAGATGTTGAGAATAGACAAATGATGTATGCTTCAGGAAGAGATGTCCTGAATCCCATATATAGAGTGAGCAGAGTGGAACAACCCAACTTCTATAAAGCATTGTACTTGGCTATCACTTTCATAATGATGAATACAATATCATGATGCTTTCCTCTTTCAGTTAGTGTCATTGTCATTGTCAGTCCAATACACAAGATTGTCTTTATGAGTCCAAGATTTCATCTTAGAACCTAATTCACTTGTGTAACAATTGTCTACTCATTATCCATGTCAACATGAATTTAGTCTTCATCTTCCAATCTCCATAGCTCCTGCTATGCTTTAGATCCGACATTCTAACAATAATGGCAGATAACAATGAAAATCCCATAATTGAGAAGCTGGACAAGAATTACTACCCTTCATGGAAGTTTGGTGTGATGATGATTTCCTCATTGGAAAGGACCTTTATGAGTTCGTTTCAGGTGAAGAAAAGGAGCTTGAGTTGAGTATCCCTACGACTAGGGCATGAAAAGAATGGAATACAAAAGACAAAAATGTGATTTATTGACTATCTGCAGTCATTGATAATACTATGTTGGGACATATCAAGAATACAAAAACTTCACATACAACGTGGACAATTTTTGAGAATATGTTTTCAATAAATACAAATGCACGAAAGATTCAACTCAGTTGAATACCTTGAAGAAATGAAAAATGTCAGTACGTTTTGAAGGTGAGGAGAATTGCAGATGCTTTAACATCGATGGATACAATGCATGATAATGATGATCTGGTTTTATCTACTTTGGGTGGCCTTAATAATGAGAAGGCTTGAAAATCATTTGTCACTTATGTATATGTATAGAAGCCATTTTCAGATTTTGATGAGTTGGTCTCTCTCATGATTATCAAAGAGATCAATATGGAGGGTGAGCCATCTAAAAGAAATGGTGAACAGGTCGAAGCATTCTACTCAAGTTCAGGAAGGGGAGGTGGAAAATCCTCTTCGAGAGACTGTAGTATGGGACGTGCTGGTGATAACCAACAAAGCAGGTTAAATAAGTAATTTGGTGAAATGCAGGTTTTAGGAGGCCCTGGAAACTTTAGAGGTAGGGGAAGCTCTAGAGGAAGAGATGGATGGAAGAACAGAGGTTCTGAAAATTCTACTATTGTTTGCCATTATTATGGAAAAATAGGTTATATTGGAGCCCATTGTTATACTAAGAAGGATGATATCCCCATTGGTAAATTGCAGCAAGAAAACTATGCATCATTTTCACGATAAAATGAAGAAAAAAATGAGCGTCTATTTGTTATGCAACATATGATGAATGTTGTTACAGGAAAGGGGATACATGATAATGTATGGTATGTCGATTCAAGTGCATCTTATCATATCATCAGTCATGCTAAATGGTTTGGAGAGATGCATGAATTACAAAATCTAGGCTGTGTAGATGGGTGATGATTCATGCCACCCAATTTCACACATTGAAAATGTTCCCTTGTCCTTACATGATGGCTGGACAAAGAGTTTGTCAGATGTACTACATGTATCATCAATCACAAAGAATTTAGTATCTATTGGCTAAATGATAGAGCAAGGGTTGCAGATTCGATTTAATGCAAAATGTTGTTTTGTAGAAGACTTTAATAATAAGTGTAGGTTGGTCGCAAAATGAAGTAGAGTTGACTATATGTTCACTTTAGATATTGAAATATTTGCAATGAATGTTTCTATGTATGCTAAAGAAAAAGGAGTGGTTGTTGCAAAGATTAAAATATGAGATAAATATATTAGACATGTAAATGCGTAAAGGTTGAAATTAATGCAGTTGAAAGGATTGGTTATAAGGTTGCTTGCTTTTAGAGTTGCAAAATTTCACAATGTGTATAAAGCATGTCACTTTGGTAAGCAGACAAGACAACCTTTTTTCATGATAGAGTTGTGAGAAAAAATATACTTGATATTGTGCGTATAGATATTTGGAGGGCTACACAGAATGTATCTCTTGGTGGTAGTAAATACTTTGTCACATTTATTGATGATTGTTCAAGGAAGTTATGGGTATATTTCATGAAGAAAAAGAGTAATGTATTCGAGCACTTCAATTCTTTTAAGGAAATTGTTGAAACAGAAACATGCTTGAAAGTTAAGTGCTTGAGATTAAATGGTGGGGAAGAGTACCTCTCTAATGAGTTTAATGGCTTCTTGAGGTCTCATGGGATAAAGGGACAATTTACTTGCAAGTAAATCCCACAACAAAATGGGATTGTAGAAAGAAAAAATAGGTATATTACAGAAGTTACACAGGCATTGATGGTGGCTGAAAAGAATATGCCAAAATATTTTTGGTTTGAAGCTATTTATACTATTGTCTATATTATGAACATGAGTCCCATAATTGCAGTTCATGGGATGATCCTCGAAGAATGCTTTACAGGTAAGAAGATCGATGTGTCACACTTGAAAGTGTTTGGTTGTATTGCATATGTTCATGTGCCAAATGGGTTATGAAATAAGCTTGATTCAAAGGCTAAAAAATATATTTGTATTGAATATTCTTTAGAGCAGAAAGGGTATTGTTGTTATAACCTTGTCATAGGTGAGTTCAAAGTGAGGAGGGATGTTATTTTTGATGAGATAAGCAATTGGTATGTATCTACTCGTGATGTACTAGATGATGATAATAATCATGATAGCTATGTGCATTAAAAAAAGTAAGAATCACGAAGTCTTAGTGGACCAGAAACATCATTTGGTAATACACCTATAGTTAGCACTCGGTCTGGGAGACTAAGGAGTAGCTCCACATCTTTAGGTGAATCTACAAGTGCTACAAGTAAAGACAAAGGAAAGTAGAAAGTGTTGGATGGTAATGATGCATCTACTAGTCATTTGGGATTTGATGGAGATTCTAGTGGTTTAGAGAGTTTGGATGGTGAGCTTGGTATTTCTTCAGTCAGGACACTAAGTGTATAGAGAGCACATAGTAATGTAAAGGCTCCATTGAGTGATCCAGTGATGGTATGCAGGTCTAATAGGGTTAGATACTGTGTTAAAAGATTTGGTTTTGAAGGTTATGCAACTAACCATTATGCTTATATGGTGAAGGTAATTGAGGATGTTGAGTCCACTTGTTTTGAGGATGTTGTTGGTCATGCTCATTGAGATGTAGCAATGCATGAGGAGATGGTTGCATTAGAAGCCAATAAGACTTGGGATTTGATGCCCTTGCCTAAGGGCAAGAAAGTTATTGGCTGTAAGTGGGTTTACAAAATCAAGCATAATGCAGATGGTTTGGTTAGTGGGTATAAGGGTAGGCTGGTTGTAAAAGGTTATGCTCAAAACATATGGCATAGATTATGAAGAAACATTTAGTCCAATTGCTAGGATGTCAATTGTTAGATGCGTGATTGCTTTGGCAGCAACCAAAGGTTGGAGTTTGTAGTAAATGGATGTTAATAATTTCTTCTTGCATGGTAAATTGCAAGAAGAGGTGTATATGGAGTAGCTAGAAGGTTATGAGGATTTAGAGAATCCCATATATGTGTGTAGGTTAAAGAAGGTGCTCTATGGGCTCAAGCAAGCACCTAGAGCATGGTCTAACAAGATTGGAAAGTATATTGTCAATATTGGCTTTTATATTTTTGATGCAGATTACTTAGTTTATGTGAGAGTGGGAGATGCTCGTTTCATCATCATAGTCATTGTTAACCCTAGTGTAAGACAGAGAAAAATGAAGCAAAAGAAAATTCAAAAATATGGAGCAAAGCAGAAAAGATGGCCCGACATAAGAATAAGAGGAGAAAAGGCCAAAAGTGCAAGGGCAACCTTAAAAGTTGAGGCAAAGGCAAAGGCACATTTTAAGATGTAAAGGTGCCCCCAAATTTTTGTAAAAGAGCACCAGGCTCCCTGCTATGCAAGTTGTAAAGAGTAGATGGGCACAGGTGAAGGCATAATGTAAATAGAAGGGACTAGAAAAAGAGGACCTTGGCAAGATGACTGGTCATGTAAAAAAGGGAATGAGTACCCAACAGGATGAGAACATGTATAAAAGCCAAGAAGTGAATAGAGAAGCTCTTTCTTGGTGTGTGGCAAAAGTGGCTCTTCTTCTTTTTCTTCTTCTTCTCCTTCTTGCTTGCTTGTGCTTGTTCTTGAGAGAGGGAGTGTGAGAGTGTGAGGGAGTGCATGTGGGAGGGTGAGGGACCATGGTGGAGAAGCTCTCCATCTTCTCCTCTCTTCTTCTTCTCTTCTATTCTCTTCTCTTGTCTCATGTATGCGGTTGTAGAGCATGGAGCTTGATAGTGGAGGATTGAGCACTTGTATCTCTAATCGTGGAGCTATCGGTGTGCTTGAGAGAGGAGGGTACTTGATTGGGCATTGAGGTAAGCTCACTACACTCGTAGGCTTGAGAGCACGTACGACTATATGAGAGGTAGCCATTAGTATTTAACTTGAAACATTGAGCAATAAGCAGTCCATGGTTCTTGGCGATCGAGGAAAGCTCCCACATTTTGGCTTCGTTGTTGTTGCTGGAACCAATGGATTCGAGCCTTGAGTGCTTGTGTGCTCCGAATCGAGCATTGGAGGGTTTTCCCTGAATCGGTGCTCAAGGTAGATAGGTAGAAAGGAATGACATTTTATCTTCGATGCAAGTAAGTGTATTGGATTTTTGAAATTTGGATGAGGTGGTTTGACTAGCATTAGCATTTTCTTGTGATTTGTAAGGATTGATAGGCATTTAGGTAGGAAAATAGGGAAAGGGAAGAAAACCCCAGTAGGGTTTTGTGCAATAGCAGGCCTAAATCGAAGGAAAACAACGTTTTAATTTGGAAAAGAAGAGGAAAAGACATCCAAGGAGTGTTGGAGGGGGGGTCTAAAATCTTGAGGATCGGGGAAGTGAGCTCATTTTCAGTTTCTGAGCTTTGAGAGAGAGAGAGAGAGAGAGAGAGAGAGAGAGAGAGAGAGAGAGAGAGAGAGAGAGAGAGAGAGAGAGAGAGAGAGTGTGTGTGTGTGTGTGTGTGTGTGTGTGTGTTGGAGCTCCATAGCAAAGAAAAAATCGAGCACAATGATTCAGAGGTTTTCGGCTACCCCACCAAGTACACACAAACCTTCCTCTTCATCTAATCATTGATTCTGGAAGTTCATAGCCCTTAGCATCAACCATGAAGGTCAATCAAATCAAAATCGTGTGTTGCAGACCATTTTCATCGTCAGAATCAGACACCCATTGTGGAGTCGAATTCCCAAAGTCAGACACTCGGACTCGGATAGTCTGAGTCGTCCACTCAAATACCCACAATACTACATTCGATTGGACATCAGTAGAGCCATCTTGAGTCACAGCTCGAGTCAGACGAACCTAGATATGGACTCGAACAGCCAAGCTCGGCTGTTTGAGTCGGAAAACCATGCTGGGACTTTGTCTGATTTTTGCAATCGGATAGGCCAAGAATCGGACAGTCTAATTCGAGGAATCAAATCTCTAAGAATAGGACACGCTGACTAGAATTTGAAAACTGACCAACCCAACACATCCTAGGCTAGATAAAGCTCAAATCAAAGCAAGGAAACACTCTTGTAGGCATCTAGACACATCGGATGGCTCGTAGAACCTCCAGACTTCAAGATTGCAACTTAACTGCTTAGGAAGCGACCTTGAACAAAGCCCCCTAGAATACTCATTTGAAATGGCTTAAGGGACCCATCCAAACTTGTCAAAGTGACCATCTGAGGGAGTGGACTAGAAAAGTGTGTTGAATCACATTGTTTCTGTCATAGTCATGCATTGCCTGAACAATCACTTGAAGTGCACTCTGAAAGCAAAAAGCCTGATTTCGCAATGTCCATAAAAAGAAACATCCCACGAACACTTGAGTGCACTTAAATTTGAGGATTGGCTGAACTAACAAGGAACTCACATGCAAGATAAGCGATTTGAACGAACTGATGCCAGGAGGCATATTTCACGGTGGATTCCGTGCCACGGTGGATTTCGTGAGGTTTTACGGTGGATTCCGTAAACTTTATTGACCGAGGCTCATACACAAAGTGGATTCTTTGTGCGAGAAGTTGATGGGGGCACCTATCCTTTTCGGGCGTTTCATTAATTTAGCATGTACATGGGTGATTCCATAGCGGGTGATTCCGCAAAATACATATTAAATTAATAAAAGTTTATGAGTTTAGAGTGCGCACTCGTGATAAATTAAGGTTAGGATTGATTTCTAACCAGTTGATTTATTTATGTAGCTGAAGACTGCTAGGTATTCACTTTTGTCGGTTTAATTGTATTATTTTACTAACGATTGTGAATGCTTCAGTTGATGTGTAGAGATAGCAGCTGTGGCAGAGGAAAGCATTGGAGGATAGCGTGTATTTGAGTTATTTTGATGGGCGCATACCTTAGGCATGGCTCCTATATTTTGTCGCTTCTATTTATTAAGGCGTTGGATATTTATTTATTATTTTGTATGCGCATGGGCGCGCGATTATGATATTTGTATTTGGACATTGTATTGGGTATGCCTGACTCTTTGGGCGCCCATCCATTAGCTTTATTTCTATTTTGTGCTAAAGCAAACTCAAAAGCCAAAAGCGTGCTATTATTTGAGCTTGAAGATGATTAATACATAAAATACATGCCTTGTGGAGCGCTCACACAAGGCATGGGAGGAGATTGCACCCAATTGGTCTCTTATTCATGTCGTGCATGCTTTCTACCTTGAGTTTTGTGCAAAAAGTAGAGTTCTTTTGTTCTTGGGAACCTTCCGACGTTCACTACGCGAGCATACAACATCCGATCTGTGCACCAGTGGTATCAGAGCGAAGCTGAGATCGAGAGCTTCCAATCGCTACCCATCTTGTGCGAAGGTGGAGCTCCGGGAATGATCGAGCTCTACAGTCACGGTCGATACGGGTGAATTCTTGGCGGTCAAGAACCTCTGTCTACAGCCTCTGATCGTGAAGGACCGACCTGAGGAGGCGGAGGACCACGTCAACATCTCCCTACTCAAGTCATTTTTCTCAGAAAAAAGAGATAAGTTTCATATTTTACATAAAGCTTAAAAGCTTCAAAGCTAAGCTTTTTAAAAGCTTAGCTTATCAATTTTCAAATCGGCAGCATGAGGAGGTCTCAGCGTGATTTTCGGCGCATAAAAAAAACGGCCCCCTCCCCCTAAAATTCGACGTTTTTTTCAGACTTAGCTACAAGCTAAGTCAATCAAGTCTCCAATCATACAAATCTTCAAAGTCTGCAAGTTCAGATTCTGCAAGTCTAAATTTACTTACTCTGCAAGTCAATCAAGTCACCAAAAGTCAGAACTGACTTATGCCAACAACTCCCATAAGGACTATTCTTGCGCAGAAGCACTGAACTGCAAAGTTGTTCCCTGGAAGACTCTGTTCGCATACGCAGACTTGCTGAACCAGTTTCAGCACATGTAGAAGGACATACACAGATTTTACAAAGATTTCAAATCCCACAACCACAAAAGTTGAAGACCGTGAAAGCCAAACAAAAATCTATAAGCCTTGTACACCCGACTTTGAGCTACGCTCATCCGGCTAATTGGATTTTGAGAGTGTGAGGTGTTTTGAATTTTTACAGGATGACGGAACAAAATATGGATGATTTAATGGCTGAAGGCGATCTTCCTGAACCTACGATGGAACAAAAGTTGGATTTAATTATGATCCAGTTGGACGAAGAACGAAGAGCCCGGCAAGCCTTGCAAGTTCAATTGTCCAATTTACAACAATCGACTACCGACAAAGATGAACCACAACCCGAAGATCTTATCTGACGAACCATTGATGCGACTCTCGAAGCTCAATCCTGTAAAATATTACACGGCGCAGTGAACAGAATCTGAGAAAGAGATAGAGAGTACACAACAGATAAGAGGAGAATTAGTAAATTCTTTAACTCCAAACAACTGATACAAAGATGGCTTTGTCCACCCGTGCGCTTCCACTGTGTGAAGCTTAGATGGCGATCTAGATAGAAGATAGGTGAAGAGCTTAAGGCTAGCTGGAACAACAACTCTGACTAGGTGAAAGATGGAGTATGAGATGGCTGCGAAGGAGTTTAGCTTTTATAGCCTGCGAAGGTCGTTAGGTCGGCCGACCTACCATATGAGCCTCCACTAGTCGGCCAGGGAATATTTCCTTTACCATCGGGCCGGGGGCGCTGCCCCCGGACCCCCGCCAGGGGGGCCGCTGGCCCCCCTGGGACCCCCCCAGCCAGGGGCCGCTTCCGCGGCCCCCGGACCCCACAATAGGGGCCCCTTTTAACTCCCTTATACCGCAACTCAATGCAATGTGCCTCGAGTTGCTACCAGCTTAACCACTCCATCTAATCCCAAAGATTAGACCCACAACAGTCACCTTTTTGCCATCCGGTCACATAGACCTCATCTGATATACAAGTCAGGACTCAACCAATGTCCGGGCTCACATTTGGCTTCTCCTCATAATGGGGGCCTTACAACTTTGAGCACCATAGATCATTGGTAGCACCTAATGAGGGTGGGGCATTGATCATATCTAACACCCCCCCTCAATGTCCACCCATAGGTGAACTATCTCCTCGGCCCAATGCTGAGTCTCTGAAGATGAACTTGAAGCAGATCCTTCGTAAGTGCTTTGGTGAAGATATCTGCTCCATTCTCCTCTGTTGGACAGTAGACCAGTTCCACTATCCCATCCTCCATCAAATCACGTACATAGTGATACTGGATCTCTATATATTTGGTGTGTGCATGAAACACTGGATTTTTGGCAATGGCGATGCAACTCTGATTGTCACATCTCAGCACAGTTGGTTCTTCATCCTGCACTCCCATATGCCATAGAATCCTTCTCAACCATACGGCCTCACATGCAGCAAAACAAGCTGCCTTGTACTCTGCTTCAGTAGAAGACAATGCCACTGTTGGTTGCTTCTTACTAATCCAAGAGAAAATTCTTGAACCCAAAGAGAAACAATAACCAGAAACTGACTTCCTGGAATCAATGTCTCCTGCCCAATCTGAGTCACAGTTCCCCACAAGAGAAGTTCCGAAACTGTATGTGATACCATAGTCAAGAGTTTTCTTCAAGTATCTGAGCACCCGCATCCCAGCCTTCCAATGACTCTCATGAGGTTTGTTTGAGAACCTGCTCAAAACACCAACAGCAAAACTGATATCTGGGCTGGTGTTACACAAGTAGATTAGACTGCCGACCAACCTCCTATACCTCCCAATGTCTGCTAGTGCTGACGTATCCTCGACGGATAACTTTGCATTCACCTCCATAGGTGTAGCTATCTCCTTACACTCGGTCATGCCAAATGCCTTCAAGATCTCCCATGCATACTTCTTCTGAGAGATGAAGATCTTTCCTGGCTTCAATCCCCAAACAATAGTGTAGCAAGCCCAAGTCTGTCATTTCAAACTCAGAACTCAAAGCCTTTCGAGTTTGGTTGATCATATCTTCATAGTCACCTGTAATATGAAGGTCGTCCACATATAGGACAATCACTACAGACTTTTTACCATCCCTGCAAACATACAAGTTAGCATTTGAGGCACATCTTTTGAAGTTTAGGTTTAAAAAGAACCTATCTATCTGGTACCATGCTCTGGGGACTTGTTTCAGCCCATACAATGCCTTCTTCAGTTTACACACTTTGTTCTCAGAATGGGGGCCTCAAACCCTAGTGGCTGAGCCACGTACACCTCCTCCTTGAGGTCACCATTTAAGAATGCTGACTTAACATCCATTTGGTACACTGGCCACTTCTCATGGGCAGCCACTGCAAGTACCGTGTGAATAGTGGTCATTCTGGCAGTTAGGGCAAATGACTCTTGAAAATCAAACCCTTCAACTTGTGAAAATCCTTGGGCAACCAGTCTAGCTTTGTACTTTTCTAAGGTACCATCAGCCTTGTACTTTACCTTCCAGATCCACTTGGTGCCAATAACCTTCCGCTTTGCTGGTCGATCCACTAGCTCCCAAGTGTCATTCTTCATTATGCTGTCATACTCCGCCTGCATAGTAGCCTTCCATGATGGATCTGCAAGTGCTTCTTCTAAGTCAGTTGGCTCCTTTACTTCTCTCATAATCTCAACCATCAAGGCCATATTGACTATGTGAGCAGAAGCCCTCCTTTGCTCCTCTATTCTCTGAGACCTCCTTGGTCTGTCTGCCTTCTCCTCAACACATGCAGGCATAGGATTATTGTGGTCATAGAGCTGCTTCACCCAGCGCGGCAATGGCTTTTCCGGTGGGGTGATGTCAGGTTGGTGAACTTTTTCTTCATCATCTGAAGATGATGCTTCCTCCTCCTTAAGGATAGGGATAGCTCTCGGGACAGGTTCATAGTGGACTACTTCTTCGCTTGATGATAAAGTGGAAGAACTTGCCTTCTCCTCCTCCACTATATGCGGCTCCTCCTTGAACACCACATCACGGCTCGCGATGATCTTTTTTGCCTCTTGGTCATATAATTTGTAAGCCTTCTGCTCATCACTATAACCCAAGAAGATACATTTTCTGCTTTTTGGTTGTAACTTGTTTCTCTTCTCATCTGGAACATGTGCATAACATTCACATCCAAAAATTCTGAAATGTGAGACAGATGGTTTCTTACCAGTGTAAGCCTCATGAGGTGTTTTTCCCTTGAGAGCCTTTGTATAGCTCCGATTTAGAATGTAGACTACAGTATTAACAGCTTCAGCCCAAAAATGGTTAGGCAATCCCTTGCCCTTTAGCATGCATCTTGCCATCTCCACAATGGTGCGATTCCTGCGTTCCACAACACCGTTCTGCTGAGGTGTGTGAGGCGTCGTCAATTGACGCTTGATCCCTTTGCTCTTGCAAAAGCCTTCAAACTCCTTTGAGTTGAACTCACCACCACCATCTGTTCTAAATTTCTTCACACTTTTCCCTGTTTCATTCTCAATAAGTATTAGCCATTCTTTAAACTTACCAAAAGCTTGAGCCTTATCACGAAGGAAGTACACCCACATCTTCCTACTGTAGTCGTCGATAATCAACATAAAATAAGAAGATCCCCCCAAGGCCTGTGTAGGCATCTTACCACACAAGTCAGCATGCACCAACTCTAGAGGAGCATGTGCTCTATTCTTGCTTTCTTGTGGAAATGCCTTTCTCTGTTGCTTGCCCATCATACAAGCTTCACATGGTTCCTTCAATTCAGTTATTGTACGTAGGTGAGCAACCATACCTTGCTTTTGCATCTCCTTCAATACTACAAATCCGATGTGTCCAAACCTTTCATGCCAAAGCTTACTTGTACCCACTCCAACGGTGGCTGTAAGAGCACTTAGCTCATACAGGTTGTTCCTTCTTTCTCCTTTGCCAACAATTGTGCCAGCACTATCAATAATTTCTGCACCTGTCTTCTTGAACCTCACTTCATGACCAAGATCAGTTATGGCAGCAACTGATAAGAGATTTCTCCTGATTTCGGGAACATACAACACATTTGAAAGCTTTTTGACTTCACCATTTGCAGCAACAAAAGAAATAGTACCTATGCCCGTAGCAGGGCATTTAGCATCATTTCCAACCGTCACAGTGATGGATTCTTGTAGAGGCTGCATAGAACTGTATAGACCTTTCTTGTTGGTCATGTGACGGGAGGCCCCACTATCCAACACCCAAGAGTCAGTGGTAGATTCTTCTTGCGCCGAGGAGCACACTTCCTTAATGGTCGCTATGAATAATTTCAACTCTGCTTCAGCCGTATTGGCTGTCTCTTTCCCTTTACTTTTAAGGGTACCATTCTTTTCATCTGCCTTCTTGACACGACAATCTGCAATTGCATGTCCTTTCTTCTTACAGTAGAAGCACTCTCCTTGAAACTTCTTCTTGCCGCCCTTCTTCTTTTTGTCACCATCATTTTTGGTGGAGGAAACACCTTTGCCTTTTGCATTGGCAGAGAATGCAGCATCTCCATTGTTGCTTCCTTCTCGGGCTTTCAGCCTCAACTCCTCCTCCATTAATAATGCACAAAACTCCTCAAAAGTCAAAGCTTGAGGTCTCACCTGAGTATTAAGGGCAGTTACTAGTCCATCAAACTTTTGTGGATAAATCCGAAGACACCTCCGAGCTAGCTCTTCGCTAGTCTTTTGTATCCCAGCACAAGCCATTTGGTCGTGCAGATTCTTAATCCGAGTGATGAATGCTTCAACTGCCTTTCCTTCAGGAAACTTCTCCGCTGCTAGTTGATTCTCCAAGTTTTGAATCCTTGTTTGGTTTCGTGTTTTATACTGACTCCTTAGTACATTCCAAGCCTCTGACGCTTTGGTTGTATGCTGAATCAGAGTCAAAACACTGCCAGAACAGCTTGTAACTAAGGCACACAATGCATCTGCATTCCTTCGTTTCCAAGCTCGTAGAAGATCTGCATTCGGAGGAATCATCACACTAGGATTTGATGGGTCGGGGGTAGGTTGTGGTTCTGCGTCAGTTCCCAGCATAGTCTCCAGAAGCTCGTAAGAATCAAGGATAGTTGTAATTTTGAACTTCCACAAGGTGTAGTTTGTACCATCTAACTTGCCTTCGCTGAAGGTTGCTGGACGAATCCTCAGTGTTTGAATAGCCGGTACAGCAGCACCACCTCCTGCACCGCTTCCTGATGCGCCAGAACCGCTTTCCGGAGTCGACATCATTTCTCTTTGCTGTTGAAGCCTTTGCCTCTTGCACGCTCTCCGATCTCTAGAGCCCCCTGGGCTCTGATACCATGTAAAATATTACACGGCGCAACGAACACAAAGATGGCTCTGTCCACCCGTGCGCTTCCACTGTGTGAAGCTTAGATGGCGATCTAGACAGAAGATAGGTGAAGAGCTTAAGGCTAGCTGGAACAACAACTCTGACTGGGTGAAAGATGAGTATGAGATGGCTGTGAAGGAGTTTAGCTTTTATAGCCCGCGAAGGTCGTTAGGTCGGCCGACCTACCATATGAGCCTCCACTAGTCGGCCAGGGAATATTCCAGGGAATATTCCCTTTACCATCGGGCCGAGGGCATTGCCCCCAGACCCCTGCCAGGGGGGCCGCTGGCCCCCCTGGGACCCCCCAGCCAGGGGCCGCTTCCGCGGCCCCCGGACCCCACAATAGGGGCCCCTTTTAACTCCCTTACACCGCAACTCAATGCAATGTGCCTCGAGTTGCTACCAGCTTAACCACTCCGTCTAACCCAAATATTAGACCCACAATAGTCACCTTTTTGCCATTCGGTCACATAGACCTCATCTGATATACAAGTCAGGACTCAACCAATGTCCGAGCTCACATTTGGCTTCTCCTCATAATGGGGGCCTTACAACTTTGAGCACCATGGATCATTGGTAGCACCTAATGAGGGTGGGGCATTGATCATATCTAACAAATCCATCCGCAAAGAAATAAAGATAAGTAAAAGAAACTTTCAATGGTACTCGAGATGGAAAGACTGTTCTTGCATTCGTCAGTCAGTTTGATGATTACTTTCATGAAGAGACATACGCTGAAAAAGATAAAATCAAGTGTGTCACTAATCATTTAGTGGATAGAGCATCTCTTTGGTGGATTGTGGTTCGTAAGAGCATAGATTGTCCCACTACCTGGGAGAGTTTTAAGAAGAAGTTTATGCAGAATTTCCTTCCTCCATAATTCCATGAAAAAGCCATAAAGCAATGGGACCTTCTTCATCAAAGAGATCGTGAGCCTATTTCCCATTACACCGAATGCTTTTGGAATGCCTTACTCCAATTACGCATGCTTGAAGACGTACCTGAAGCGACTCACAAGTGCAAGTATATGTCTGGATTACTTGGGCATTACTACGCTAAAGTTAATATGTTCAAGCCTGCAACTCTTGAAGATGCAATTTCTTTAGCTCATGACACTGAAGACAAGCTTCGAGGAAGAGACAAGCGTCCACAACAATTTCAAGCAAATGGTAACTATGGTTTTAAGCAATTCAATTCAAATTTTAGAAGATTCAATCAAAGTCGATTTCCTTCATCATCTTTCTGTAAGTCTTGGACAAAACCACCTGCTTTGCCATCAAATACCAATCAAAACCCTAAGCCATCTTCATAGCCAAATCCTAATATTCCTAGACTTCCTGCCATTGCAAACAATGTATCTAAAGCCAAACCTATAGTGTGTTACAAATGCCATCAACCTAGACATCTAGCAGCCAATTGCCAATCGAAGAAGCCACCTGTTCATATCAACTATCTTGAAGCAATCGAAGATGAAGAACATGAGGAAATGCCTGACTTTACAGAAGATGAGGACGACATTACTACTCCTTCGGATACTTTAGCAGGTATGCCAACTCCACATTCTTTGTTGACAATGAAATGTTTAGTACATGGAAAAGAAAAGATTATTTTGCATGACGATGGTAGTACACATGATTTTATTTCTACAAAGTTAGTGAACGAATTGAAATTACAAACTGTTCCTACGCAATATCGCATTAAAGCAGCATTCTTAGGCACAAGGTATAATGGAAGACAAGAGGTGCATGATTTAGAAATTCAAATTGGTGAATATATTGAAAGAAGGAATTTTCTATTTGAACCATTACAGTCCAATGATATTATCCTAGGTATGCCTTGGCGTCATCAGCATAATCCTGACATAGATTATTCCACTCATTCAATTAAAATTCATTTTCAAGAAAAACACATTACATTGTATAGTATGCATGCATCTAATGCTTTTCCACTGCTTACTCATACTCAAGCTAAACGTGCATTACGCAAAAGTAGTAAATCTTATCTAATTTGGGTGAATGAACTTCAAGCTAAAGAAAAACATATGCACCCTAGGCATAAAGACTTCCTTGCACAATTTAAAGATTGTCTTGCTGAAGATCTACTAGCTGGACTATCTCCTTCACGTCCTGAAGACCACAAAATAGATTTAATTCCTGGTACACAACCACCTTGTAAAGCACCATATAGGCATAACCAGATAGAGCAGAAAGAAATTCAAAATCAAGTTGAGGAATTATTAAACAGAGGATTAATTAGACCTAGTAGTTCTCCATTTGGCGCACCTGTTTTATTAGTAAAGAAGAAGAATAATACTTATCGTATGTGCAATGATTATCGTGTCCTAAATAAGATTACTATAAAGAATAGATATCCAATTCCTAGGATAGATGATCTTATGGATAAACTACAAGGTTCTGCCATATTTAGTAAAATAGATCTTAAATCTGGTTATCATCAGGTGAGATTAGATAAATCTGACATATTCAAGACTGCATTTAGAACACAATTTGGTCATAATGAATTTCTAGTGATGCCTTTTGGATTGACTAACGCACCTGCTACATTTAGTAGAATGATGAATCACATATTTTTGAAATATCAGCATTGTATTATAGTATTCTTTGATGATATCTTGGTATTCAGTAAAAATGAGAAAGAGCATTATGAACATCTGTCTTTGGTTTTCAAGTTGTTGAAAGATAATCAATTGTATGCTAATCCGAAAAAGAGTGAGTTCTTTCAAACAGAAATTGAATAGCTAGGTCATATTGTGTCATTAGAAGGTATTAAGGTTGACCCTAAGAACATAGAAGCAATATTAAATTGGCCTATACCCAAAAATGTGCATGACTTACATTCTTTTCTAAGTCTTGCTAGTTTTTACAGGAAGTTTGT
The DNA here is from genome assembly GCF_053477565.2 of Lygodium microphyllum. Classification (NCBI taxonomy): domain Eukaryota; kingdom Viridiplantae; phylum Streptophyta; class Polypodiopsida; order Schizaeales; family Lygodiaceae; genus Lygodium; species Lygodium microphyllum. The sequence goes on along the minus strand of NC_141150.1, from coordinate 5,580,034 downwards.
GAGAAATTTTTCATTACTTGCTTTGCCTTTGACTAAAATTTTAAAGAAAGGTATTGTTTATCATTGGTTTGATAATCAACAGAAATCTTTTGATATATTGAAACATGCATTAACCCATGCTACTATATTACAACTACCTGATTTTAATAGACCATTATTTTTAGTAGTTACTGATGCTAGCGGATTTGGAATAGGAGCCGTACTTATGCAAGATAATCATCCCATAGCATTCTAGCTGTAAACTGAAATCATCCGAACTTAAATATTCCACATATGATAAAGAATTGTTAGCTATTGTACAAGCTTTAAGACAATGGAAACATTACTTAATGGATTCTGATTTTATGATTAAGACTGACCAACAAAGCATTAGACATCTCCTTAGTCAACCCCAAATATCTGATCGACATATCAAATGGGCAGCTTTTATTCAGAGTTTTCATCCCCTTATCCAATATCAACTAGGTAAAGAAAATGTAGTGGCCGATGCATTAAGTAGAAGAGCCACCATTCATAATATTTCTGTCATATCATTTGATTCTCTAACTCCTATGAAAGATACTTATCATCAGGATATTACTTTTCATGCTGATTGGAATAAATTAGTTGGAAATAACTGGATTCCTATTGATTCGTTGTCTTACAATGATGGATTCATGTTTTATGAAAAGAGATTATGTGTTACAGTCCCATTTAGTCCTCCATATCAAGGTCATAGAGGTATTATATCTACTTTGTGTACATTGACTGAAGATTTTTATTGGCCACATATGGACACTGATGTATCTAACTTTGTTTCCGAATGCTTGGTTTGTCAAAGAGTTAAGAGACATCATGGTAAACAGTATGGTTTATTTATGCCTTTATCTATTCCATCAAGACCATGGGAATAGATTTCTATGGATTTTATTACTGGTTTACCTAATACTAAAGCTAACCATGATATCATTTCGACTATTGTAGACAGGTTTAGTAAACAAGCATATTTCATTCTATGTAAGAAAACTTTAACAGCATCTCAGGCAGCACAATTGTTTTTGAAAACTGTTTTCATTAATCATGGATTACCAAAAGTTATTATTTCTGACCTGATTCTAGATTTTGTAATAACTTTTGGATTACTTTGTTTGCTAACCTAGGAACAAAGATTGATTTCTCAACTGCATTTCATCCTGAAACTAATGGACAAACAGAAGCTACTAACAGTACTATTTTAGATCTTTTACGTGCTTATACTATTTCTAAACCACAGACATGGGACACACATTTGCATTTACTACAGTTTGCATATAACAATACACTACACACAACTACAAAGAAAGCACCGTTTGAAGTGATTTATGGTTATAGATTGTCTACATCTATTGCATCTTTATCAAATAGAATTCAGAGTGCTGATGATATTGCTAACATGCATGCTACTATTTTTGATGACGTTAAAGACATGATTGTCAAAGCCCAACAATCATATACAAAACAAGCCAATAAGGAAAGACAGGCCATGAGTTTCAAAGTTGATGACTATGTTTGGTTAAGAATAGAGAAACGTAGATTACAGAGTGTAGATAAACACCCAGTTGTGAAATTAGCACCTAGATTCTATGGACCATTTAAGATCATTCACAAAATCAATGACAATGCATTCAAGTTAGAACTACCACCTCACTGGAAAATTCACAACACCTTTCACATTAGTTTATTACGACCCTTTAGAGGCCAATTACCTGTACACCCTCTTTGTTAGATGAAGAGACTGAAATACTTGAACCTGAAGTTATCATAGATACTGACTTTATGACCACTAGAACTGGCCATAGATATTCTAGATATTTGGTCAAGTTTAAAAACCATCCTGTTGAAGAGGCCCAATGGATGCACGATAGAGACTTAAATGCTTTTCCCACTCTGTTAGCTCCACATTGAGCTAATAGCAATTGAGGACAATTACTATCCCACCCCGGGGATATGATGCCAAGAGGCATATTTCACGGTGAATTCCATGCCACGGTGGATTTCGTGAGGTTTTACGGTGGATTCCGTAAACTTTATTGACCGGGGCTCATACACAAAGTGGATTCTTTGTGCGAAAAGTTGATGGGGACGCCTATCCTTTTCGGACATTTCATTAATTTAGTGTGTACATGGGTGATTTCATAGCGGGTGATTCCGCAAAATACATATTAAATTAATAAACGTTTATGAGTTTAGAGTGCACACTCGTGATAAATTAAGGTTAGGATTGATTTCTAACCAGTTGATTTATTTATGTAGCTGAAGACTGCTAGGTATTCACTTTTGTCTGTTTAATTGTATTATTTTACTAGCGATTGTGAATGCTTCAGTTGATGTGTAGAGATAGTAGCAGTGGCAGAGGAAAGCATTGGAGGATAGCGTGTATTCGAGTTATATTGATGGGCGTATACCTTAGGCATGGCGCCTATATTTTGTCGCGCCTATTTATTAAGGCGTTGGATATTTATTTATTATTTTGTATGCGCATGGGCGCACGATTATGATATTTGTATTTGGACATTGTATTGGGTATGCCTGACTCTTTGGGCACCCGCCCATTAGCTTTATTTCTATTTTGTGCTAAAGCAAACTCAAAAGCCAAAAGCATGCTATTTTGTAATTTGGGCTATTATTTGAGCTTGAAGATGATTAATACATAAAATACATGCTTTGTGGAACGCTTACACAAGGTATAGGGGGAGATTGCACCCAATTGGTCTCTTGTTCATGTCGTGCATGCTTTCTATCTTGAGTTTTGTGCAAAAAGTGGAGTTCTTTTGTTCTTGGGGACCTTCTGGCGTTCACTACATGAGCATACAGCATCCGATTTGTGCACCATGAACCCACTAATGGGATAAGACCTTCAAATCTCAAATGCGTAGCCAAGGATACAGAATCAGTTTGATCAATAACCTAGTGGATCAAGAAGCTCCAACCATGAAAATGACTAGCTTTACTTGGGAGAGTTCCTAGTCGAGATTCAACGAATGATCAATCATTTTATGATTTACAAACCAAGATGGAGCATCATGGTAGGCCAGCTGAGGATATCATAGGTGGCCTTGAGGAAGAGCGGAGATTGGCCAAGAAAGCACTGCAGGGCATAGCTGCTTACAACTAGGAGCAATAAGCTCAAAGGGGCTGAGGCAAGAAATAGAGATGTGAGAGGTCCAGTGAGTTTTAGCGCTTGCCGATTGGAATAGAACAGGACCCAATGTGGAGAGGGAAAGAGTGCTAGAAGCCGACATTGAGCGAGCTTCTCACTAAGCAACTTATAGACAACACGATTGCAGAGCAGAGCAAAGCGGCCCTAGCAACTTTGTTGCTAGTGGGACTAAGAATCACACCAAATTTGAGGAGACAACTAAAGACATCCATAGTTACCAAGCAACTCGACAAGTACAAGCTCGACAACAACCCGCATAGCTTCATAGAGCAATTCGAGCATGTGTGTGAGGTGAACGGCCTAAAAAACCTTGCTCAACATGCGCAAGCCTTCAATCTTTGTCTCAGAGATAAAGGATGGACGTGGTACACCAATCAAAATGACATTGAATGCAATACTTTAAATACTCTCAAGAGCCTTTTCATCAAGAGATTCTTTGAGGTAGAGTATTCAGATAACCTTATTGTTCGACTGATGAATGTCAACCAGAAGGACAAGGAGGACATTAGAGATTACGTTATCCACGTGCAGAGTCTCTTTGAGAGAATCCCAACTGCATAACAATCTAGTGAGCAAGAGCAGTCCTCTACTGTCTTCATAAGTGGAATTAGGAGCGAAGAGCTCTACAAGGCCTTGGTAGGCAACTCGAACCTACAAAGGGATGTGCTAGCCAGGGTCTTTGAAGAAGCCATACATGTAGACGACCTGCTCAAGGAGAGAAGCTCAAGAGCCACAAGATGAGATAGTGTAGTCTATTGAGAGTTATGCAATCACACCCACATGACAGCCTCTTTGTATGGAGCAATAGGGCAAGACTCATACAGTTTACTAGAGAGGATGCCTAAATCCCATAAGCACAGTGGAGAAAAAGGGAACCATCATGAGCCTATAAAGTGGTGTACCTTCTTATCATTCAATGGTAGAATACTATTGTACTTTGTCAAACCAGTCATAGTTAGTGTTATACTTAAGATTGTGTTTATGAGTTCAAGCTTCCATCCTGGAACCTAATTCACTTGAGTAATAGTTGGTCTCTCTAATTTGTGTCATCATGAACATTGTCAGGCTCTAGATTCATGCATTTCAACATGGTATCATAGCTCAATTGAGCATGGCTAAGCTCAACTCAGCTCGTCTCTCTACTCTCTTAGTCTCTCTTAACCTCAGTGTCAACTCATGACTTCATTTTCAACTTCATTTTTATCTTCCACCTTGTGGCAGTCATAGCCAGAGACTACTCCTATCCACCTTGGAGCCTTTGGATCTCTTCAACCAAGCCATTTTAGCTGAAGCTTTCTTTTGGGCATATCTTCTTGACCTCAAGGTACTTGCTCGTGGCACTTCAAATGTTGACATTGGAAATTTATAGCTCTAGCATTGTGCAAATTCACAGTAGCTATTTAGAATTGCGGCTATTCTAGTTCATAAGTTGATTATTGTCCCCCACTGTGGGATTTACCCTTTGAGTATAGGGCTTTGAAAGCTCACTATGTAAGTCTACTCCCCATGCAATATCTCTCGCAATGATCAACTCTTTGAGCTTCATGAGCTAAAAGAACAGTTGCCTGTCAAAACCCTAAAGAAGAAGCCATAGCCATTTTACTTGAAGCTCAACTTTTTCTTCATTTTCTCTCTCCTACCACTTAAACCAAGGCTATTGCCACTTTGATTCATTGATTTAATCAGTCTCTAGCAACATTTTCCCATCAAAACTAGCAAGGAGGGGAGACTTTGGAAGATTTGAAGACTTCAAGACCAAGCATCCAACATTGAGCTCAAGTCCTTCTCCCACTTTAGTTTTTCACTTCATTCCAACTCACTAAATTCTACACCACTTTGATTTGAATTCTTACTCAGTTCCCAGAAAAGCATCCCTCTAAATCAGCAAGAGGAATCAAACATCAAGCAACAACAACATCAAGAATCAAGCTAGTATCTTTTGATACTGCATAGTGGGATTTGACACTGGCATCACTTGTGCTTTCTAGCACATTCAAGAATTAACTCATTGCTGGTTTGATCTCACTCATTTGAGGCTAATGTTGATGCCAAACATGAAGATTTTTAAGTGGATGCTTCTCATGAAGAGTGACATAATCATTGTTGCTCATTTCAACTACATGGAAGACTTGTTTGATCTATTTGCAGGGAAGAAATGTAGTTGTCCATACTAAAGAGCAATGATCTTATTTGAAGACTTTGAAGACATTTTTGCTGCCTCAAAGATGATGATACCTTTGCTTGAGGGGGACATGGACATGAAGACTAATGCAAGCAAAGTCAATGAAGATGAAGACCAGATAGACCATAAATAATAAGACCAAGAAAAAGAAAACCATGAAGACAAAAAGAGCATCAAAGAAAGCAAAGTGGACTACATCAAAGAAGAAGACAAAGAAAAGAAGATCTATTATGCCTACCATGACACCCATGTGACAGCCTCTTTGTATAGAGCAACAGGGCAAGATTCATATAGTTTACTAGAGAGGATGCCTGAATCCCATAAGCACAATGGAGAAAAAGGGAACCATCATGAGCCTATAAAGTGATGTACCTTCTTATCATTCAATAATGGAATACTATTGTACTTTGTCAAACCAATCATAGTCAATGTAATACTCAAGATTGTGTTTATGAGCCCAAGCTTCCATCTTGGAACCTAATTCACTCAAGCAATAGTTGGTCTCTCTAATCTATGCCATCATGAATATTGTCTTTGTGTTCCATCCGCCATAGCCAGGCTCTAGATCCATTCATTTCAACATAGCCTCTAGAGCCTTAGAGAGAGTAGCCATCGCTAGTAGCAAGAGATCTAGTCAGAGTGATCAAGAGAAAGGGAAGAGCGTTGATCTTAGCCAAGAATTGGCGGATGTAAAGCTAGAGCTAGCCAAGCTCTAAGAAATGATCAGAAGACCTACGCGACATCATGTGCAATGTGTCCATTATGAAGGGAACCACCTCTTGGCTGAGTGCGCAAATCCTTGATCTAGACCTTGTGCCAACTATAGTAGGTTTTTTGGTCACAATGCTATGCATTGCCAATTATCAAGGCGATTTTCATATCTGTAACTTTACAACCAGCCATACTACTTGGGGAATAGACCGCCACAATTTGGAAGGGGAGCTCTATTAGCTCTCCTAGTGCCTAATGATGCCAAGATGGATGTCCCTAGGAATGGACATCAACCCTTTATGCATACCTAGAACACTTGGACCTTTCGTGACCCATCCACCGAGTGACACTCCAATACATTACGTAGAGGAGCCGAACAAGGATGAGACATACATAAACCCTTATGTCTCATATGACGATGAGGGAAATTCCATCGTAGTGGACTTTAGACTAGTACCGATGATTGTGTTAGGTCAGGGAAGGGGTAGAGGCCTAGGAGGACAGAGCAACCAAGACCTAATCTCATGCTGGACTTGTGGCCACCCATGGCATATCTCATCCCATTGCCCCAAACGAGAGCAATCAAAAAGGCCGATATGAGATTCCCCGAGTGAACAACCCTTAACTTATGTTGTGAGTTGTGAATGCTAGATGAACAATGCAGCTCTTGCTCTCCCCTCATTTTGATTTCAGCCAAACATGGCTCTAAGCATGATTGTTGACTGCTCTCAAGGGCTAATTAGGGTATTTATTGTGTGTCCTAGCTTGGTTAGGGTGTAATCAAGGTCTGCAATTCAATTTGGGGCACTAAGCATGTAGGAGCAGATAGTTAACGGGTTAGCTAACGATCACTTTCTGGGTCATTAGGTCACTATTTCTTCAGTTTCTCATGTTTGAAAGGAGTTCAACTCATTTGTAAGGATTTTAGAGGTTTGTTGAGCTTGGGTCTAGGTTTTTTGGGATCTGAGGATGTCAATTTTTCTTAATTTCACATTTGTCCCCAAGTGTTTGAGTTGCAAAGGTCTGAGTCCCAAACTCGGACTATCTGAGGTTGAGTGCGATGGTGGGCCATATGGTTGAATGGCTGAGTTCTACTGTCAGAATGATATATGGCCGGGTGGGCTGAATCTGAGTGTTCGAGTGTCTGAGTGTCCGAAGGGTGGCCATTTGAGGCCGAGTTGTCTTGTCCGAATGTGGTTGTCCGAGGCTGAGTTGTCCGAGTGGACACTAGTGACTTGGACGTCAAGACTCAATCATCTGAGGCCTGCGGTTGCCATTAGAGTGCGGCCAAGAGTTTTTGAATGACAAAAAATCCTAAAAAACCCTATTCGCACCTTACTAATGATTGCAACTAGGGTGCTCACACTATTCAATAAGCATTAAATGACATCTAGAACATATTGGAGGGCTCGAGAATGTAGGAATGCAAATCAATGAATAGATCTTTGCTCCTGCCTTGTAGCTCTCTCTCTCTCTCTCTCAGCAAGGCCTCAGTCCCACATGACATTGTGCGAGCAGAGCTTGCCACACCGCCCATGCTAGTCGAGGCATTATTTCAGACAGTCTGCTTCCTACACAGATTTCAGGATATGGACAGAGATCGCATTGCATATAGAGCATATATAGCATCTCAGGAGATGGCTCGAGCGGGGGATACCACATCATGGTATGCACAGACTAGAGCTTGGCTTGACAGACATGGGCTGGACATTGATAGACTCCCACCTCTTCTATATGATACTCAGGCTCCCACTTACACCCTCTCTCTCTCTGAGAGGAACAGAGTCATCAGACAGGAGATATGGCATATTTATATACAGAGGACATGGGTCAGCCCTGCACAGCCACTGCCATCGAAGATGGCACATTGTTATACACAGTTCTTAAGGATATCAGAGCAGGGATTCATAGAGATTCCGAGATGTCAGGTACCTGATCCTCTGTGCTTACATAAACTAGATCAATAAGACCTAGTAAAACCCTCTCCCACACATAGTGACAATGCACCTCAATGTGCTTTGTTCTAGCATGATAGACTGGGTTATTTGCCAAGTGTATACTACTCATGTTGTCACAATAAATGTTAATTGGCCCATCTATAGGCTAATGCATATCATAAAGTAGCTTATGCAACCAAGCTACCTCACATGCAACCATTGCTGCACCCCTGTACTCAGCCTCTGTGCTCGACAAGGCAACTGTAGGTTGTTTCTTGCTGCTCCAAGTGACTGCAGCACTCCCAAAAGAGAACACATATCCACTGGTAGATCGTCTATCAGAAATACTACCAGCCCAATCAGCATCACTGTATCCATGCAACTTGCTTTATGCCATGCTCTTGCAGGAATCTTGTAAACTCATTTGAGAGGTACTCTCCCCCTCCATCTGACCTTAGGCATTTTATTTGCAGGCATGTTTCTTTTTCAACCATAGCTTTAAGAGTTTTGAAATGCCCAAAAACTTCACTTTTCTTTTTCATAAAATACACCCAAACTTTTCTGCTATAGTCATCAATAAAAGTGACAAAATAATGACAGCCTCCAAGAGATGCAGCTTTAGTAGTCCACACATCAGAGTGGATTAATTCCAATGACTTCTTAGTCTCTTGAACATGTCTAGGGAATGGTTTCCTTGCCTGTTTTCCAAACTGATAGGCTTCACATACCTTATGCATTTCTGCAACCTTGAATTTAGGCAAATCCTGCAACAATATTTTGGGCCTGCATTGATTTAAGTTGCTGTACATTAACATGACCAATGCGTTTATACCAGATATCAATATCTGCAACTACACCGGTCCCATGTACAAACATTGTTGCACTCAATTCAAGCATGTCGGCATCCAATGTAAACATTATGCCCTTCTTCTTTCCTTTTGCTATCAAGCGACCATTATTTTTCATATCCTCAACAAAGCATCCATGGGAATTAAATCTGACCTGCAAGCCCTGCTCAACCATTTGACCAACAGAAACCAGGTTCTTGGTGATATTCGGGACATGAAATACATCTGACAGGTATTTCTTTTTCCCATCCTGTATAGACAAAGGAATATTTCCAATCTGCACAATAGGATGTGCAGTATCATCACCAGTCTCCACAAATCCTAGTTTTTCCATTTTCCTTGCATCCTGCATCCATTCTGCATGACCTGTCATGTGGTTTGATGCACGTGAGTCAACATACCACACATCGTTACTTTCTTCTGCACTTGTCACAGAATTGGTCATGTGCTGCACCATAAACAAATGCTCATTTCTGTCATCACCCTGTCTACTAGAAGATACATAATTCCCTTGTTGCAGTTTTCCATTCATGATGTTATTCTGCTTTTTATAGCAATCTTTAGCCATATGACCCATTTTACCACAGTAGTAGCATTCAACATTGTTGTTTGCATTTTGCCCTCTTTGCCATCCACCACAACCTCTTTGGCTCCCCCTGCCTCTAGAGTTACCACGTCCTCCTCCATAGGACTGGTTTTCTTGAGTTTGCTGCATATTCTGATTTCTACCACGGCCTCCATATCGGCCTCCTCTACCTCTGCCTCTACCTCTTCCAGCATTTGAGTAGAAGACAGCTTCTTTTGAAGTTCCTCCTGAAGAAGATGCACCACCATTTCTTTGCTCCTCAGAAATTAGAAGAGCAATCAACTCCTCAAAATCAGGAAATCTTTCACGGACGGAAATGGATGTTCGGAACTGTGCATAATCCTTTCCTAGACCATTCAAGGTCACAGAAAGTGCATCTGCAATCTTCTTCACCTTCATGTGGTAGTCATTGATGCTCATACTTTCTCTTTGCACATTGTGCCACTCTTGCTTGAGCTGCATTTTCCTGGCTTGCGTATTTGTGCTATACATTTTTGACAAAGTATCCCATGCCTCCTTTGGCATACTTGCATCTTGAATATGCACAATCATAGAGTCTGAAATGTTGATAGACAGCCAGTACATAACTTTCCTGGTTCTCTCATGCCATGCTTTAAATGCCTGCATTTGCTGTTGATTGGGAACATCAGGAAGAACTGGTTCTTCTTCATTTCCTGCAACGAATTCCCAATATCCTTTTCCCATAAGAAAATTCGTCATTCCAAACTTCCATGCTTGGAAGTTGTTCTTGTCAAGCTTTTCAGTGACAATTTGTAAAACAGAATCAGACGCTATTACAGAACACTACAAAAAATTCTGTCACTGCAAAGAACACAGCTTCAGCCTCATAAGGGCAAATCTGTAAAACTGACGAAAGTGGTATTTGACCACACAGTCACTTCCTAGTGACGATTTTGCATCACAGGCAACAAGGATGATTCTATAACTCCCAATGTCTCTGCGCACAGGCATACGATGCAATTTCTACAATAACTTTTCACTGACCTGTAGAACAGTGGTCGCACAGCATAAAACATGGCCTTTTCCTGAGTACGTGTAGAAAACTTCCGCCTCCAAAACAGGCCCCGAAATGGCCTCAAATAAAAAAAATAGAGCAACCAAAGGCTAAAGCCCTCTCCCGCAGCATATACTGTCCTCTTGCTACATCGCGAAGGGCGTCTCAATCTGAGACAATGCACTCTTGCACTTTCCGGCTGTGCTATCTGCAGAGACTTGCTCCCAAAACAGAAAAATGAAAGCAACACTGGTCCTCTTACCAGAACACCGCGAACTTGGTTTGCTTTCTTGAGCTCCTTACCATGAACAAGGCTCTGATACCATGTCAAGATTGTGGGAGAGAAGGAAGGAGTCTCACTTGTAGCTTTCTGGGGGAATACACACAAAGATGGAGGCTGAAAACAGTTTTCCTCTTCTTAGTTGTGTAAGCCAAAAGAACTCTAGTACAAAGAAATAGAAGAACCCTATATATGGGTCTCAAAACCAAACTCAACTAACTAAGGTGGCATACTAACTGAGCCACGAACTAGAGTAGATAAGGATAGCTGTCATCTAGCTATTATTCATGGGCGGTGTACCAACCGCATCTGCAAACTGACAAGTCGGTGACATAAATGCACAACGATCACCCTGGCATATCACGAGTGGAGCTCGATATCTCAACACACAGTGGATTTGGTGAGGTTTTACGGTGGATTCCGTAAAACTATATTTATTTGCTGGGACTCATATACAAGGTGGATTCCTTGTGGGAGAAGTTGACGAGGACACCTATCCTTTTCGGGTGTCATGTTATTTTAATGTGCATGTGGGTGATTCCATGGTGGGTGATTTTGCAAAATACGTATTTAAATTAATGGACGTTTATGAGTTTAGAGTGCACTCATATTAAATTAAGGTTAGGATAGAAATCCAACCTATTTATTTATTTTGTTGCTAAATACTACTAGGTATTCACTTTTGTCGGTTTAATTTTTTTATTTTCTAACAATTGTGAATGCTTTAGTTGATGTGTAGAGCAGGAAGCATTGGCGTTGGGAAGCATTGGGCGATAATGTGTATTCAAATTACCTAGAAGAAATTATCATTTTTTATGGACGCACATCTTATCATTAAAGGCGTGGCACTAATATTTATTTAGGCACGATTATTTATTGAAGCGCTTGATAAATATTTATTATTTTGTATGCGCATGAACGCACAGTTTAAATAGTTCATTATTGGACATTGTATTTGGGCACAACCAAACTTTTGGGCCACCCAACAACTTTATTCTTTATTTGGACAAAATCAAACACAAAAGCTAAAGCATGCTTATTGTAAAATTGGGCTATTTTTTAGCTTTGAGATGAATAAATTTATAAATACATGCCTTGTGAAGCGCTCACACAAGGCATGGGGGGAGATTGTACCCAATTTGTATTTTTGCCTCATGTCATGCAAATCTTCTTTCTTGTTTTTTGAGCTTAAGTGGAGTTCTTTGTTCTTGGGGACCTTCCTGTGCTCGATACGTACGCATCCAACATCCGATTTGTGCACCACTTGTACTCATCCCCTGTTTTCATCCTAATTTGGTGATATCCTGACCTCAAGTCAATCTTTGTGAAAACTCATGCATCTTTGAGTTCATCCAACAAATCATCAATGTAGGGAATTGGGTACCTATTCTTTATGGTGCTCTTATTTAAGTCTCTATAGTCAATACACATCGTGAATGACCCATCTTTCTTTTTGACAAGTAGTACGGGAGAAGCAAAAGGTAGTCTAGGTTGAATAAACCCCATTTCCAATAAGTCTTTAACATTTTTCTCTACTTCTTCTCTCTCATACTTGGATAACCTATAAGGAGGTTTGTTGATGGGTTTAGTGTCAGGCATTAGATCAATAGGGTGATCTACTTCTCATTGAGGAGGCAATGATGTAGGTGGCTGGAATATGTCCTTAAACTCTTCTCCTTGTCCCTCACCATCAAACTCTCACACACTTTCTCTCCTTCATTTAATCACCTAGACCACAATAAGAAGATAATGAGAAAGAGTTGTGACACACATGAATAGCCTTTTCATTCTCCCTCATTTCTTTTATACAAAGCTTAATAAATTTTTATCCATTTGCGCATCTAGCCCATATTTGGGATCTCTTTACTACCCACAATTACATACATCTTTGTTTTCCCATGGATCACACTCTGGTTTTTGCAAATAATATTTACAATTTGCATGAGAGTGAGATTGACCCTTATTTTCCTATGACTAATGAATTTAACACAATGACTATTACATGGCATGTAACCCCAAAATATTGTTGCACATAATTACTCGATGCTTCCACTCATTTGAATGCTTTTGAAGAAGTTTACATAGACATGGATCTTGCTCCTGAGGTGAAGTAGATTGTTGATTTTCATCTACCTTTGATAGAAGAAGTGTGAAAATGCAAGACGTAGAATTAATTTCCTTCTTCATCTTCTTCTTGTTGATTATTTCCATTTTCTTTCTCTCCATGCCATTAAGTTTTAACTTGCTACCCATTCCAAGTAAGCTCTATGAACATCTAATTTAGATCTGAAGAAAATTTTCTAAGTTTTTTAAGCCAATCGCGGCCAATGATGATGTCAATAGGACCCATATCTAGGTCAATCAAGTCCGTCATAATAGTGCAAGTCTATGATAATTCAATAGGAGTCTTTCGGCATATCTCTTTACTCAACTCTTGGGTACCATTAGCTACTTGTACCTTCACTGGAACTTCTATTTCTTGAGGTAGTAACTTCAGCTCATATAATGATTTGGCATTGACAAAACTATGTGTGCTGCCCATATCAATGAGAATATGGGCAATCTTTGAATTTATAGTACCCTTAAGCCGAAGTGTACTTTCACCTTTACAATCCATCCATGCATCTTGAGATATGGAACATAACATGGGCTGACAAGAAACCATAGAAGGATCATCAATCCCTGATCCACCAGGATCAAATGGACCACTTGGATCATAAAGAAAATTACTAACTGGGTCCAAATCCTCCTGTGTATCCTAATCATCATGCTCATGCATCTCATCACAAGTAGGAATTGCCTCTACTTGCAAAAGATGCCCTTCTTATGTCTCCTCTTTATTAGATTCTTCAATATTCAACATATTAGACTTTGCCATATATCCCTTGCACTTCTGCTTGTGCTCAGGAGGCCATTTCTCCCCACGTTTGTAACTTAGACCCTTGGATTTCTCATTAGGAAGTGCCTTGTTATTGCTACTATTGGAATATTGCCTAATTGCACCTTCAGCCCTTTTGAAAACTCCTTTTGGATCAGCATTATATTTGAAATTATTGCCATGTTTTGAAGCATATGCTGTAGGATAGGTTGGAACCTTGCTAGAATTGTTTGCTAGTCTTTTGCAGCCTTTCACAACAAGCACATAGCAATACACCAAGCAACCTTTTTCACTGATTGCTCAATAGTACATGTAATCTGCAACTTGTTTGCAAATAAACCTTATATTTTCTTCCTAGAAAACACCTCAAAATTTACAGATTTGAAATCTGTAACCTGTGCATCCACTTTCAATCAATACAGCTGAAATCATAGTGTACCCTTAAAATGTTGTCCATAACCTTATGGCTCTAAAACGGGGCTTGAAACGGCCTCAGATGCCCAAAAAAACTGTGGATAAGTCCAAATGGTTTTTTTGCAGAATATATAGAGCTCTACTCGCACACCAAATCTCACAGCAATCTGAGATTTTTACTCTATCCTGCTTCCGATGCCTCCACATGCACTATCCAAGAGAAAGAGTGGAAGAACGAGAGAGCTTCTTACCCGTTGCTTGCTTGCTCAAACCTTGCTTCTTTTCCTTCACTTCAGCCTTCAAAATCAACCTCTCTCAGTGGTGTGGTTGTGATACCATGTCAAGAATCATGTGGTGGGGAGACTTGCTTGAGCTATTGCGCCAAACACACACTGTATGCACAAGAGGAAGCTCACTCAAGAACACAAGAAGAGAGATGGGGGCCAAAACGTTTTCTTGATGATTTCTTCTTCTTCTTCAACACACTATCACCCAAATCCAAATAGTATTCTAGAAGTCCCAATACTAGTCTAGGAATTGAGCTTGGTGAGAATAATACATTCAGGTTGACATCACGTCTAGCTAGGATGGAAAACATTGTAAAAAGATATTTTTCTTAAAGGAACTATTGAGAAGAAATTGCTTTACACTATTTTTGTGTCATGAAATAAAGTCATGTAATGAATTTGTGCTAGGAGATAATCAAAAAAAGTTGTTTTAATATGTCAAACCTAAAGTTGTAGGTAATTAGATAACTAAAAATACTCTATCAAGGAAAGCAGGAGGATGGCGGGTCTAGACCTATGGTGGGGTGGACTCGATAAGTCAAGAGCTTTTCTCAAAAGGAAAATTTTGCATTCATAAGTAGGTAAATGTATGACCAATAGATATCAAGAAACCTGACTTGCATCATTTTAGGGGGGTGGAATGGGATTTTGCCCCACGGGAAAAAGGGTCGAGGTGACACACTCCCCTTTGTCTCCCGTTCTCTTTGAACCAAGTGCAATGCAAGTCCATTTCAATTCGAGTAATTCTATAAGAAGTGGAAACTCCAATTGCTGACACTAACCAACTATTAATAATTGATTTGACCTATAATAAGAACCCAAAACTCAGGTCGATCCTCATGGGGATGGCCGAAACTTCCTGCGCGGGGTAGACTTGAGCGAGCCTAGATAGCAAAATCTGAGGTATTTCATCGAATCACGGATGGCATTTTCTAGGATATCTCTTGATGGACTACTAAGAACGTTCTGGAGAGGAAGCGGTTCGGGCAAGCACATTACAATAACCAATCATCTAGTGAAGCCAATGATGATGATGATGATGGCAATAGTCAACTTCAAGTGGCAAACATGGCAATGGTGGAGCTATAATCATGAACAAGGCTAAAACACGGCAACACAATAGCATAACAGAGTGCACCTTGGCCAACAACACTAGAGTGGTGCAAAGAAGAGGCAATGTAGAGTGGCACAACAAGAAAATAGTGACGACATGGGTGTGGTACAATGAAGAGGCATTGTAGTGTGGCATGAGGGGATAGCTGACAATGCAATAGTGGTTCCAAAGAGAGGTGTTTTAGCATGGCATGATAGCATTGGTGTTGGAGATGGCAGTGGAGATGCTATCAAAGATGGCAATGATAGTGCTGATGGAGATTGCGTGATGATGGGGATGGTAAACAAAGATGGAGAGGAGGTATTCTTATGTTCCCCTCCTTTCTTTTTTAGGACGTTGTATTTTCCCCTTTTTTGTCACTTTTTTAATATAAAATAAACCATAGTTCCTTCTAAGGCTATGAGGCCACCAAGGGGGATGTATCCTCTCTATCTCTACTGCTCAGAATAACATAGGATGGTCTTGCATTCTATCTCTTGGATATGGTTGACCCTCTTGCATACATATAATTCATTATTTGGTATAACAATAGACATCTTCCATCATAGCCACCACAAACCCACTTGTAGTATCTTTCTTCCCATGATTCCACCAGAGAAACGACCACAACCCATCTATGCAATACTTGATCAATGCCTCTTCTATATAAAACTCCCATTACAACTTGAAAATTTCTACTCCGTAAAGCTAACCCTCAAATCTCCAAAAAAATTTACTAGCATAGCACCATCCACTAAGATATTTTTCATTGGCCATAATAGGAATGAGACTCCTATACCATGACTTTGAATAAGTGTCCATTTGGCAAGTAATTGCTCACTCCTTGTATGGGATTTATGAAATCAATCCTACTTAGGAAGTCTACAAACTGCGTGTTGATTTCCAAGGGTATGCACAATTTTTGTAGTCAAAGTCCTGCAATAAAAGTATCCACCTGGTCAATTTTCCTATCAATTGTTTCTTATTAATAAGATATAAAAGGGCTTAACGTTAATTGTAGGAAGGAGAGAAAGAAAAGAGGCTTGCAAATTTTGACAAAGGGATTAATTTTGTTATATTTTATGCTACTCGTTTTATGAGAGTCGAGATCTTACTTATGCAACTTGTAATAACATGTTGGTCTTTTGAAGTTATCAAATGGATTAATAAACTTTTGAGGTCAACAAGCATGTAAAAGGAGTGATGACTAGTTAGAGGAACCACAAAGGGAAAAATGCCCAAACGCGATGGGGAAACCCTAACCCCAATTTTTGTGTATTTAAAGAATGAGAAAGAATAGAATGAGGTATTCATGTGTGAAAATTTTGTGTACTTGCTTTCAAAGCTACACACACACACACACACACACATACACACACACAGGGACTAAGTGAGTGAAACTCTTCCATCTTCTTTCCAAACTCTCTCTTACCATATCCATCCTTTCTCTCATGCATGTGGAGGTCGTAGAGGGCTAAGAATCGAAGTGCACTCACTTGGATAATGGATTTTTCTATGTACTTCTATCATGCTTGATGGAATTCCTAACAAGCTTGTTATAAGTGAATTGCAATTTCAAAAATGGAACATTGATTTTGTTGATCCTATCAAATCAATAACATAGCAAACTAAAAACAAATATATTCTCATTTGTATCAATTATTGAAATAAGTGGATTGAAACAAAGGCTTTGAAGGATATCACTACTACAAGTATGGCTCAATTTCTATACTCTAACATTTTGACAAGGTTTGGTGGTCCAATTGAATTGTAAGTGATAGAGGTAACCATTTCTTGAATGATCTCATGAAGAGCTCACTATAGAGTGAGAGCTGAGTTTTGAGGCCTGAGATGTGCCAAAAAATTGCCCAAAAACCCAAATTTTAGGGAAATTTTGGATCCCGTTGAAGGCAGCAGTCGTAGTTAGTTCGATTTTAAGTGGCAGAGACGGGTTTTGAAAGTGCTTTAAAGATCCACCAACTGATGATTGCAGATTTTTCATAATTTTTTCGACTACCGGATTGTAAATGACAGAGGTAACCATTTCTTGAATGATCTCATGAAGAGATCACTATAGAGTGAGAGCTGAGTTTTGAGGCCTGAGATGTGCCAAAAATTTACCAAAAAACCTGAATTTTAGGGGAAATTTGGATCCCGCTGAAGGCGGCAGCTGTACTCAATTCAATTTTTAGCGGCAAGTCAAAGACGGGTTTTGAAAGTGCTTTAAAGATCCACCAACTGATGGTTGTGGATTTTTCATAATTTTTCTGACTACCAGATTGGATCTTGAGAGGTGCCAGGCAGTGTGGGACCTCAAGATGGGGACTGCCACAAATTTACAAACCTTGAATCGGACGCCAGACGTAGGAGATAGGCCAAAAAAGAGGGCCAACTGTGGGAACTAAAAGGGGGGGAGGGGGGGGGGTTTTTGGTTTTGGCTTTTTTTAGCCACGTGGATTAGGAAACAACGACCTCATGGCGCACGCAGACAAAATGAGGGACAGGGAGAGGGAGACTCAATATGGCACTTCAATACACCTGATATATCTGATCTTACCATCAGTCTCCATCTCCTCACTTCCAATCGCCACCTTCGGCCGTGAAATTGCTGCCCGAATCAAAAGATCCTATTTTAGTCTTTCTCTCTCCTCCCTCTCTCCCCTAAGAGGCAATTCATGTGGAAGAAGCCCAATTGATGAATGCTCGTCTGGCGTGGTACCGGATTGCTTCCAAATCGAGTGGGCCTGAAGACGGATGATTGGAGAAGGGCAAAGCATTGATGTTGGATTGTTGTACTATCCCAAATCAGATTTTAAAAACCCACAAAAAAATGGTAACTCTCTTTTATGAAGGAAAATGGCTCTTTTTTGAGATTTTATTGGTCAAATGGTGTTCATATTGGATGAAAAATTGTAGGAATTTTTTTTGCTATATGTTTGATGATTCTATGTCAGAAAAATCAGAATACATAATGCCATAATATTGAAAATAATTTTCTAAAACCTGAAAAACACGCATTTTACAAAGAAAATGGGGTTTTTGTCATTTCGGGTTTGATAAAAAATAAGCATGAGGGATGAAATGTGAAAAATGACTGATTCTCAATTTTCATAATCAAAAAAACCAAAAACCCAATAAATACTCTATTTTCTTGATAAATAGACAGAAAAAATAGAGAAAAAGAGGGAAATTTTAGGTTTTTGTGCTTCAAAAAATAAGGAAAAATATGGTTAATGTCCATGCATGTTTGGCAAGGTTGAGGCATGAGGTATAGCCTCATTTAACCTTTTTTATATGTTTTAGTGTGTTTTTATTATTTTTTAATTGCTTTATACATCAAAAATGACAAAAAAAAATAAAACCCTACACCTATGCAACGATGCAACACATAAGTGGTAGGGGAAAGAAGGGTTGTGGAAGCGTTGAAGTGCTGAAAATGAAGCAAAATCTGATCTTTTGGTTGTGCACATCATATAGGATGATCTTTTGTTTAAGGTTAAGAGGCTAGTAGCACGAGGCAACTCGGTGCTAGTCTCTAGCAATGTAGTAACCACGAGTAGATTGAAAATCATTGAAGGGCTGATTTTTACACTCCACTTTGCTGATTTGTTTTGAAATAAAATTTTTGTGCACAATAAGCATACACTTTTGCATTTTGCATGCCACATGGTATAATCTCCTATAGATGCATAGCACATGTATGCAAAGCATTGACCACGCTGAGAGTGTGAGGAAGTCCTTGCTATAGGGTAGAAGAGTGATTCCTTGGGATAGTTCAATGAGGAAATATCAACTCCTAGATCATTCGATAAATCAAAGAGTGGAGCTTGTACGCTTGTTCTTTATGTTGAGGCGGTGTATCAAGGGGCCAATCCCTGAGATGTAGGAGAGCTACAGTGTGGCCACGGTGTTTCAGCCGAGAGGTTGCCTCCTGTGTATGTCATACGAGGTGTTATACATCTATGTTATGTGATCTCCCTCTGAGGAGAAGGGAAGGTAAACGTTGGACTGTGTCCTATTACAAACACGCAAGATCAATATTAGAGTTTAGTGTAGTGTGATTCTTAGACACTCTTGGCCGCAAAGCCACAAAGCCGTGTATGCTGCTATAACACACTATCTATCTATAGGAGAGACTGGAGCTACCCTATCAAAATCTGAGAAGAGAAAAATTAAACTGCACGTATTGAAATTTTCCTTGATCGCAAGAACATTATATCGGCAAGGTGTTGATGATATCTATCACTAATGTGTGATGCCTGATGAGGTTCCATTTATCTTAGAGGAGTGCCATGACTCTGCTTGTGGGGGGCACTTTGCTAGGCGGTTGACACCACAGAAAGCTTTAAGAGCTAGATATCGGTGACCATCCATCTTCCAGGATTCATTTGAGTATGTTAAGAGATGCGATACATATCAAAGACATGATAGTAGAGAGAATAGGAAGCACCCACTTATGTCTATTATGGCTATCCTTCCATATGAGAAGTGGGGCATCGACCTTGTGGGTCCTATTGCCCTGTCGTCTACTACTCAGAATAGATACATTATAGTAGCCACTAATTACTTCACAAAGTGGTCAGAAGCACAGGCAGCAAGGCAGGACAATGCAAAAGAGACTGCCCTACTTGAGCAGATCATCTGCCATTTCGGTCCGCCAAAGGTTATAGTATCAGACTGTGAAACTCACTTTTTAAATAAAGTCTGGCTAAAGCTTGGCAAATCAATCATAACAAGACAACTCCTTATAACCCACAGGAAAATGGGCAAGTTGAAAGCATCAATAAGTGCTTGTGGGTATCCTATCCAAGATAGTCTCTGAAAAGAAACAGGACTAGGATAAGAAATTATATGTAGCAGTATGGGCATACAATACAATATTTAAACGAGCCACTGGCCACACCCCATTCAAATTAGTTTATGGGGAGGAGTGTGTCTTGCCCTTAGAAATTGAGTTGTCGACCATAAGATTTGCAATCAATCATTCTTTGGGTGACGAAGATGCCCTATTCGAGCAATTTACAACCATAGCCCACATGGATGAGCTCAAATTGCAGAGTTTGTTGCACCAGGAAATAGCTAAACATCGGATGAGCCGGCTACATGATCTAAAAGTGAAAAAATGTACCTTTAAAAAAGGACAGTTAATTGTGTATTATGATGTGCATAGGGAGCTATTTCCAAGGAAGCTGGAACCGAGATGGGATGGCCCTTACAAGGTAGTTAGGATAGGTAAAAGTAAGTCCATGGCTTTACTAGCTGATCTACAGGGAGTGGAATTTAAAAATAAGGTTAATCTTAATAAGATTAAACCTTATTATTTTTGAGTATACTAACGTGCTAAATGCATTGCAGGTCCATGCTAGGGTTGATCTAAAGACCTACATGAGAGCTTAAATTGGTTGATGGGGTGGTTAATTCCTTATTTGGAGCACCCATATCTAAAGCAACGAATATCATCAGGGGAAGCTTATCTGGTAGAGCAAAGGATACAAAGTGGTTGAGCAAGAAGACGGTACCTTTGTGTGGGAAATCAATGTTTTCTGGCATCATTGTTTACAAATTGTAACAAGCATCCCTGTAGAGTTTAATAAAGAAGGTGGGATGGAGTCGTCAGTTCATCCTCTAAGCATGTTGAATTTTAACTATCATAATTACGAATAGAAGAGTTCCTGATGGCTGGCTATGTAAACCCATTGTGAACAGACACATTATACTTTGATGGAGTTTTTAGGGGTCCTAATAAAAAGGAGAGTGTTGGAGTAGTTATTCGAGATCCCCGACATAGAGTTACAATGAAATTAGATGTTTATCTTGGGGTAGGATTCACCAACAACATGGTGGAGTATAATGCCTTGATTATGGGACTGAATATTGCCAAGAAAGGTGGTATGTATCGGTTGTTAGTAAAAGGGGATTCCCAGCTAATCTTAAATCAACTAAATGAGACATACACAATCCGAAATCCCATCCTTTGCATGTATCATTGAACTACTATGACCCTACTTGATGAATTTGAGAGCATATCTCTTCATCTGATTCCACGTTCTTGGAATCATTTTGCGGATTCATTAGCCAACTTCGCTTATGAAGAGGACCTCTTCTTCAACTAAGGTCCTAGTCCAAATGTTTCTATTGATAATGAGACAGGACCTGGACGCTTGTGGAGAATTTTATCAGACCACGCGTTATTTGGCAGGCGATGGTTGGTATGGGTAATGCGAAGAGTGGCTGAGACCCATTACCCATCTACCACTATTATCTTGGACCCATAGGTTGGTTCGATGACATGTTATGCGTACACCTCTTGCTATATATGCAAGAGGTATGGGTCACAACTTGATTCATTTAGTTTAGGGCTAAGAGCCCTATTTTTCCCCTTGGAATGGAGTGTATTTACATCTATCTTCCTTATTCCAAGGAGGGATGCGTAGGTGCTATTTTGCTTGATCTCATTAGGCCAAGAGGACCAGCTTTGTCAAGTTTTGATGTTTGATTTCATTGGGCCAAGAGGGCGAGTCGGTGTTGCAGTAACATGATCTCTTTCATTAGGCCAAGAGGGCTGGTTTTGTCGATCCTAAATGTTTTCTTTCTTTAGGCCAAGAGGGCCATATGTCTATTTTGTGCAGGTACATTTAATGGTTTTCTGTTTTAGTGATTGCATCATACAAATTGATGAATTCACTGGAGGGAGCCTTTGCTACAAAGGAGCTTCTTGTGGCCATTCCAGGTGGTTTCGTCCCCTTCTCGAGTCTTTTTCCTTTTCTCCTTAAGCAAATAATGATATATGTGTATGTAGGGGTTATTTTCTTTTTGTTTGTTGGGGACCGGCAATCAAGGCATGAAGTCCCAGGTTTAGGTTAGGTATGTCTTGGGAGGTTTGAGTAGCCATTGCCTCCTACAAAGGCATTGTCAGATACTAAAAGACCTATTTTAGAAGGTAGTCCTAGTGACCCTGTTTTGCTAACCTGCTAGGCGACTATTCTAGGAGTTTCTGTTAGTGTAAGATAGTTAGAAAAGCCTACTAGAAAAAATAATGATGCAACAAAGTAAAATCCTGAATAGCTAAAAATATATGAATATATGGAGGTGTGTAAAAAGAGATTCTAACCCCTCTAAAAATTTAAAAAAGAAAAAAAATCCTTAAGCAATTGTTTATCGCCTTGCGAAGGCTTGATAGAATCTTGGGACAAGTCAGACCTGGGGCCGATGCCTTGTCTTCCTAGGGGTGGCATCTAGATATAAAAATAAGGAAAGGAAAGGAAGATTGGAGCAAAAATAAAAGTGAGTGTTAAAAAAGGATTAAGTGTCACCTTGCAAGGGCTTGGTAGGTTCTTGGGTACCAAGACATGACCTAAGGCCAATGCCCTGTTCTCCTTGGGTCACTATGCTCAGCTCCCTCCTTTTTACACGCTCGAGTATGGAAAAATAAAAGCCCAAAAGGAAGATGTGTTAAAAGACTATATTTCTTGATCAGGCTATAGGAGTCCTCACCTAGTAGGAGTCCTCACTATATTTCTTGATCAGGCTATAGGAGTCCTCACCTAGTAGGAGCTCCTGGTTGAGTTGTCCTTAGTTAGGATGGTAGTTCAGACCACCACTTATGGCGACCTCTTTGATAGTTCTTTTTGGCTTGGCTGTATTGGAGCAGTTGGTTAGTGACTAGCTTTAGGCTTTCTGATAGAGTATACTAGGCCTACTCCTCGTGGATTTCATGCATTGGTTTTGACAAGGGGTAGGGTGAGAGCTATGATATGTTTTGTTGAGTATATTTTGTATCAGCTTGATGCTCCTTTTGGTTGTGTATGTGCAAATCTGTTCATGGGATTTGATGGGCTGAGTCGCCCTATCCCATGGTCACCAATTAGAGCTAAGTTTTGAGGCCCCAGATGTGCCGAAAAAATGCCAAAAAATCCGAATTTAAGGGAAAATTTAGATCCCGTTAAAGGTAGTGTTGAGAAATAGAAAAATGATGTATGCTCCAAGAAGAGCTATCATGAATCCCATATGCACAGTGAGGAGAATGGAACAACCCAAATTACTTTCATATGAAATGAATACAATGCCATGATACTTTGTACTTTCAGTTATGTGTCTTGTTATTGTCGATCTTACATAAGATTGTGTTTATGAGTCCAAGCTAATCTATCTTGGAACCTAATTCACTTGTGTAACATTTTGTCTCTACTTGTCCATGTCATTATGAGTTTGGTCTTCATCTTTCATCCACCATAGATTGTGTCATGCTCTAGATCCACAACTTGTAACATTGTATCAGAGCCTAGTTGGGCATGGCACAGTGCATCTCTGAGTTCTAGTCTCCCTTCACCTCTGGTGATCTCCAACCATCCCACATTCAGTTCATGTCTCTAGTTTCAACTTCAAATCTTAGCTGGACCACCTTGTGGTAGCCATAGCCCGCACCTACCCACCTTGGAGCTTCTGGATCTCTCTCTAAAGGAAATATATTCAAGTGATTCCTTCTGGAGGTATCTTCTTCTGCTCAAGATGCTTCATCTTGGCACCTCAATTGATGACATTACTACTCCCTAGCTCTAGCATTGCAAAAATCAAAACATGTTGTTATGTCTGCGCGCGCCCATCCTCTGTTGTATGATCAAATCTGTGCCTACATGCCGCCATTGATCCTATGCATATAGGGAAAAGAAAGCCCATATAGTAGGCTTACTTCTCACAAAAGGACTCCCAGAAATATCTCTTGTATGAGCTGCACAACCTGAATACTCAGACGCATGTCAAACCCTAATCTAGGAAGCCATAGCAAAACTTCAAAATTTGACATTTTTCACAAGTTCTTCTCACTGAAGTTATCAACACTGATATTAATCACTAAGCAATACTCTTTGAAGTTCACTATTACAGTTCTGGAAGTGCCTGAAGAATCTTAGAAGTTATCCACAAAGTTCGTGAGAGAAAGCAGATCAAGTACCAACTAGTATCTATTAATACTCAACTAGTGTCTTGAGACTGGTTCTCTTGTGTCTCTTGACGCATTAAAATACAATCTTTTGCTGGTTAACTGAAGTTTAGCAACATGGCAGAGCTTGAGAAAATAGCTAAATTCAATGGTGAAGGATTTCATGCCTTGAAAGATAAGACCATGTATCACCTGATGTGAAAGGA
The DNA here is from genome assembly GCF_053477565.2 of Lygodium microphyllum. Lineage (NCBI taxonomy): Eukaryota > Viridiplantae > Streptophyta > Polypodiopsida > Schizaeales > Lygodiaceae > Lygodium > Lygodium microphyllum. Next base: position 5,555,481 of record NC_141150.1, on the reverse strand, counting down.
CTTGTGGGACCTATTTCAAGATGATGCAGAGAGCAAGAATGAAAATGATGAAGACAGGTTCGTTGAAGAAGACCAATTCAAAACCAAAGAATGGAAGAAGATGAATAACAAGGCATTAGGCATCACTACCTGGGGACTAAGTGATGATGTTCTACACCATATCTCTAGCATTAGAAATGCTAGAACCCCTTGGGAGGAACTTGACAGAATGTTTAGTACCCAAGCAAAGAACTCAACGGTAAAATTACTCATGCAGTTTTATAAACTAGATATCAAAGATAGTGCTTCTATGAACACACACATTAACAAGTTCAAGAGCCTAAAAACCCAACTTGCAACTCTTAAGAAGAATATTGATGAAGATGAAGCAATAGCCGTACTACTTGCAAGTGAAAACAAGGATCCATATGAGAACCTTGTGTCCACTCTAAGTAATGTTTCCAGTCTCTCACTCAAAGATATTGAGCACTCACTGCTTGATGGAGAAAGCAAATTTAAAAGCAAAGATGTAAAAGAGACTAGCTCAAGGGAAAATCTCCTATACACCAAAGGAGCTACTGGACCCAAAGGAAGAGGTCGAGGATTCAACACCGACAACAAAAGTCAAATGACATGTCATTATTGTGGTAAAACTAGCCATATTGTCAGTGAATGCTTCCACAAGAAAATAGCATAGCAAATGCAAAATGACCACCACCAAAGTCAATTCATGAATGAAGAAGAAGAAAAAGATACTTCCGCTACCATCAACAACTCTGATAGATTGTTCTGAGGAATTTGTTCCCATAGTGGATCTCTATGTTTCCCTTAGTGGATTTGATTTATAAAACCCTTGCCAAAGATGTAAAGTCTCAAGCTTTAACTTGACTAGTGCCTTTGAGCTAGTCTTCCGGGCCATGTTATCATATAGGGGGGTAAAAGCCAGCAATTGTAGGTTCAATCGAGTGGGGCTGAGGATGGATGACTGGAGAAGGCCTCAACATTGACGTTGGACTATTGTGCTATCTTGAATCATATTTTAAAAACCTGCACACAAAAAAACGGTAACTCTCTTTTATGAAGAAAAATGGCTATTTTTTGAGATTTATTGGTCAAATGGTGTTCATATTGGATGAAAATTGGTAGGAATGTTTTTTGTTGTATGTTTGATGATTCTATGTCAGAAAAAATAGAATAAACACAATATTAGTGAATTTGGGAATCTCCCAATTCCCATTTTTTGAGTACTAAAAATGTGGCACCCAGATAACATGCCCATAAGTTTTCCAAAACCATATGATGTGACCTATCATTGGAAAGCGCTTCAAAAATGGAATCTAGTGAGCTATAGAGTGCTCAATTTGGAGTTATAGTGTTCAAGTTATGACAAATACAAAGATTTGACCACGTATCCCAAAATTATGGGAAATTCCCATATTCCCCAGTATGGTGTTAATAGATAATGCCATAATATTGAAAATAATTTTCTAAAACCCAAAAAAATGCATTTTACAAAGAAAATGGGGTTTTGTCATTTCGGGTTTGATAAAAAAGATGCATGAGGGATGAAATGTGGAAAATGACTGAATCTCAGTTGTCATAATCAAAAAAACCAGAAAACCCAATAAATACTCTATTTTCTTGATAAATAAATAGGGAAATAGAGAAAAAGGGGGGAAATTTAGGTTTTTGTGCTTCAAAAAATAAGGGAAAATATGGTTAATGTCCGTGCATGTTTGGCAAGGTTGAGGCATGAGGTATAGCCTCAATTCACTCTTTTTTATATGTTTTAGTGTGTTTTTATTGCTTCATACATCGAAAATGGCAAAAATAAATAAAACCCTACACATATACAACGATGCAATACATAATCAGTAGGGGAAAGAAGCGTTGTGGAAGCATTTAAGTGCTGAAAATGAAGAAAAAGCTGATCTTTTGGTTGTGCACATCATATAGGATGATATTTTGTTTAAGGTTAAGAGGCTAGTAGCACGAGGCAACTCCGTGCTAGTCTATAGCAATGCAGTAACCACGAGTAAATTGAAAATCATTGAAGGGCTGATTTTTACACCCTACATTGTCGATTTGTTTTGGAATAAAATGTTTGTGCACAATAAGCATACACTTTTGCATTTTTCATGCCACATGGTATAATCTCATGGATGCATAGCGCATGTATACAAAGCATTGACCAACGCTGAGAGTGTGAGGAAGTCCTTGCTGTAGGCTAGAAGAGCACTTCCTTGGGATAGTTTAGTGAGGAAATGTCAACTCTTGGATCATTCAATAAATCAAAGAGTGGAGCTTGTACACTTGTTCTTTATGTTGAGGCAGTGGATCAAGGGGCCAATCCCCGAGATGTAGGAGAGTTGCAGTGAGGCCATGGTGTTTCAGCCAAGCGATTGCCTCTTGTGTATGTCATACGAGGTGTTATACCTCTATGTTATGGGATCTCCCTCTGAGGAGAAGGGAAGGTAAATGTTGGACTGTGTCCTATTACAAACGCGCAAGATCAATATTAGAGTTTAGTGTAGTGTGATCCTTAGACACTCTTGGCCGTGTGGCCGTGTGGGGTGTCTTGTGTGTCTTAGAGGTCCAACTAGTGCTAGAGAGCCAGCGTCGGGCCCATTTTAGGTCCTAACATAGAGCTTTTTTTTTTGCACAAGAAGTCTACACCCTATCACCCATAAGTAAATGTGGTCATCACAAAAGCATAAAAAGGGAATAATGCGACATGAGTGCAATTGCTTTTAAGGGAGGGTTCTGGCATATTCATATTGAGCCAAAAAGTGGGATGCCATTTGGAAGAAACTTGTATCACCTCATCATTAACAAGGCCTAAATCAATCATTGCAAGTAGCTTGGCATAAGTGCCAAATATGGTATCAAATTGGAGCAAACATTCCATTTCATAGAAATTGAATTTTTTTGTCAAATGAGTAGGCATGCTACTTAATGGCCCACATATTAGCAAAGACTTGAGCCAAACAAGATATTTCTACAAATCCTCAAGAAGATTGTCATGAGAATCACAAGGATTGGGATGCCAATTTTTACTCTACTTTATGGTCTCTTAGGAAAGCTTTCAAAGTGACAATGGGATTGACTCCATTCAAACTAGTTTATGGGGTAGAAGTAGTGGTTCCCATTGAGTTTATTGTCCCTAGTTTGAGAATGGTTGTCAATTATAAAAGTTCTATTGAAAAATCAATCCATAATAGATCAAAACAACTTATGCAGTTGAAAGAAGAATATGTCATTGCACATTATTTGTCAGGGGTGGTACAAGTAAGAAGATAGGCGTGGATCAATGATCATCTCAAGAAGAAAATATTTTAAGCAAGGAGGTCTTATCATGCAGTATAACTCTAGACCCAAATAAACATTGTAGCGAACTAAAGCTTAGATGCATAACCTTATGAAATTATCAAAGATGTTGGATAGGGTACTTTGTATTGGCAACTTTGCAAGGAGAAATTACTAAGCTTGTTATGGACGACTTTGGGCTAAGTAAATTAGTTCGACTTGACTATGATGATCTTAAGGATGATTCAAAAACTCAAAAAGAAGTGAGAATTAATTTGATTCAAGTAAAGATTGTAGCTTCTCAAGCGAAATAGCAGGATCAAGTGTATATAATGTGGTTTGCGAGCATTTTTATTAAAACAAATGTGGATGTGGATCTTTTCAATACATTGGTAGTGGAAATTACATTCATTGGGTTGAATTCCTTAAAATAGATTGTAATCCCTCTATAATAAGTGCAAAGTTTTGGGACCATTTTTGTAGTTTCTTTGTGGAAAATGCAGTCATTTATCATTTTCAAGGACTTTCTTCAACAATAGTTGCTTATATGGCATTTTGGAAGAAATTATATTTCAAATCAAGGATTTTTGCAAAGGTTTGATGGTTCAATTGATGGAGATATTTATACCTATAAGGAAAACACCTTTCCTAGTAAGTCAGCGTAAAGTTTTGCAACCTTGTCATCAAGATGTAAAATGGGCCTGACATTGGCTCTAACCACTAGCCCGGCCTCTCCACACTCAAAGAACACAACCCCTCGGCCTCGCAGCCAAGAATCTCTAAGGGACACAATGCCCTAACTTCTATCGTGAATTTCACATTTGTTTTGGATTGTAATCCAACGGTTGAGCCTTCCCTACACTCCTCAGAGGGAGTCCCTACACATATATCGGTGTAAAAACACCTTATAAGCACAAACAAAAGGAGGCACCCCTTGCCTGAATGCCGTGGCCCCACTGCAGCTCTCGTACACCTCGGGGATTGACCCCTCGATGCGTCGCTAATACAAATAGAATGTACATCACAAACTCCACTCTTTTTTTCAAACGTTCCACGAGATAATATATTTTCCTCACTAAACACTCCCCAAGGAAACTGATCATCCAAACCTATAGCTTAGGTATCTCGCACACTCCACATGGGTCATATCTATAAGAAAATAATTGCAATGCATCTAGTAATGATTCCATGTGATATGTGCAATGCAATTGTGAATGACCATAGTGCTCAAACATTTTATGATTTAGCAAATAGTCTTGTGAAGTGCAAAGACATTTCTTTCAATGATTTCAACCTACACGGAATGTTGCATTGCTAAGGATCAGCACTGAGCCTTCTCGTGCTACTCGACCCTCTTAAACTTAAATTATAAATGTCTAATATGGTATGCACAAGAAAATAGATCAGAATTTTGAATGTTATCAACTCAAAACCCCTCCTTCTCCCTATCACTTAGGTTATGCATGGGCTGATAGGTGTAGAAGGCCGATTATCCCCCATGCTCCAACCATGTCATATATCCACAAACATAAAGCATATTTTTTCTTAATTTTCTAACGTAAATATTTAAATAAATTTTTTTATATTTTTGATTTATGGGTTGGGACTGATCACAATCACTGAGAATTGATTTTATATTCATTTCTAATCCACATGAACCCCAAAATCACAACAGAACCCCCAAAATTTATCATTTCTATAAAAATCACATAATTATGGATTTTTCACGTTTTGATAAAAATCATTATATGACTAAATCTCTCATGAATTGATCCATAGAAACAAGTAATAAGAGGAGAGAGTAGAGAGGAGAGAGAAAGACTAAAAACATATATCTTTGTTTCACGCATCAAATTTGTAAGAAGCTAGGAATAAGGATTTAGTGTAAATAACATTGATATTATGCCATGTCACACTGACATTGGTATAAAAGGAGAGGACATGTAATTTTTCAGATCTTTTTGACACATTAATACAATTACAGTCTTTCTCTCCCATCTTGCTCACAGCTTCTATGGCTTCTCCCTCTTTCTTGTCTTTCTCTCTCTAAATCTAGTCTTTCTCTCTCCTCATCACTCTTCTTCTCTCTCTTCCTACAGTCTTTCTCTCTCTTTTGCAGTCTTCTCTCTCCTCTTTCTCTCTCCCTAGTTCTCTCTCTAACAAGTGGTATCAGAGCATTGGTCTTTGATCCATTCTTTTCTTCTATTTTCAATCCTATTTTCCTCTATCAAAAACAATTTCAGACAAAAATTGTACAAGACAGTGACTAGTGGAGTGCTGTAGATCATCTACAGTTAGTAAGAGACTACATCTGGAGATATCCAAGGTCAGACATGGAGGAGGATGGCTTAAATGGCAGGTCGTCATCAAACTTCATGCAAAAATGGAGGTAACTAGGGTAAAGGATGGTTAACCGGGCTTAGTTAGAGGTTAAATTCCAGTTACTTTTCAAAAGGGAGCTTCACTTCTCTCTCTTTCAAGATTTTGGCTGAAGCTTCCATGGTGGCTGCCAAGAAATCTTCAAATATCTTTCTCTACTGATCATCTCTCACTGCCAAAGCATGGGGCAAAGGTTCCTTGTTATCTGAGCTTTAGGAGGAGTACCATGGTCAAGTGATGATGCAGGATATGGAGCAGATGACAGCCCGAAAAATGCGCCAAAAAATGCGTTGAATTCCCTGTTGTTCATCCCTGCTTGATCTGCTCCAAATCTTCCATCCATTGATCAATTCCTTTGAAGGACTTCATCAACACCTACTACAGCAACTCTCAGCTGGAGGAGAACTCTGATCATCCATTCCTTTGCTCAAAACCCTAAAACACAGCAGGGCAACCATAGCCACAAATCTGGAAGCTCAAATTTCTTCAAATTTTGAACTTCCCTGACCTCCAAGGCTTCTCTAGTGCTATGTACAAGTTGGATAGACTCCAAGATTGAAGACATTGAGGAGATTTCAGCCCGTGGATGACATTGGAGCTCAAATGGTAGCTACATTATAGAATTATGATTTTGACATCACTCATACAAGGGGCAAAGATAACATAGTGGCTGATTCTCTTTCTTGTATGTGGGCCTGCAAATTTTCAGCTATGACAGAATTGCATAATGACTGGATTGAAGAATTATAGGAGGCTTATCTTCTAGATGAGGAATTTAGCCAAATTTTTTAGAAATTACAGCAAGGTCTTATGGAAGAAAACTCGCATTACCAACTTAAAAGTGGCCTTATTTGGTTGAAAGGTAAGATTGTTATTCCCTCTACTTCTTCTTTTAAGCAAAAAATTATGGAGGAGCTACATTCTTCGCCTCTAGCTAGACATTTAAGAGTTTTCAAGACCTATGACAGGATCAGTAAAAGCTTTTATTGGAAAGGACTGTGGAAAGATGTCAAGGACTTTGTTATGAAGTGTATGCCTGTCAGTAGAATAAGGACAGCACCCATAAGCTAGAAGGTTTGTTACAGGCATTGCCTATTCCTACTGGTAAATGAACTCATATTACTATGGATTTCATTACTGGCTTACCTACTACCAAGAAGGGATGGAATAGTATTTATGTGGTGGTAGACAGACTCACCAAGGCAGCCCATTTTATTCCAACCAAGATTCAGTTTACTGCTTCTCAAGTGGCCAGGAGCAGATTTTTAGACTACATGGATTACCGCAGGTGATTGTCCATGATAGAGACTCAAAGTTTATGAGTAACTTTTGGCAGGCGGTATTTACATCTATGGGCACTAAATTGACTCCATCTACGACTTATCATCCTCGGACTGATGGACAGACAGAAAGAGTTAATAAATGGTTGGAGACTTATCTTCGCCATTTTTATTACACAGATATGCCCACAGGTTTCTTTACAATTGGCTGAAAATTTTGAAGCCAAGGTAAACCTGATCACTCTGGAAATGGGGCCTATAGATATTGTACTCGATTGTGATTGGTTGATGACACTAGGCAGGATCACTATGGATTTCTCACAGTTGTATATGGAGTTTATCTTCAATGGACAGCTTATCCATTTACAGGGAATTCCAAGTAGATCATATTTTCAGCTTATTACCATTCAACAACTCAAAAGAGAGTACAAGAAGCACTCACAAATATTTGTTTTGCATCTGAATAAAGAAACACAGGATCAGCCCAATAATTCAACAAACCATCTAGCCTTGATAGCTCTTCTTGAGGAGTATAGAGATCTGTTTGTGGTACCTACTTCATTGCCTCCTAAGAGAGTAGTAGATCACCCCATTGACTTGGAGCCCAACTCAAAGACAATCAATAAGCCACCTTATAGATTATCAAAGTGTGAACGAGAGGAAGTAGCTAAGCAAATCAAGGAACTTCTTGAGATGGGATTCATTGAACCAAGTTCTTCACCTTATGCATGCCCAGTCCTGTTAGTCAAAAAGAAAGATGGATCTTTCAAAATATGCATTGACTATAGGGATCTTAATAAGATCACAGTGAAAAATAGGTATCCTATACCCAGGATTGATGATTTTCTTGATGAGCTTAAGGGGGCTCAATTTTTTTACTAAGATTGACTTGAGGTTATGGTACCATCAGATTTGCATGCGAGAGGGTGATGAAGCCAAGACTGCTTTTAGGACTGATCGTGGGCTCTATCATTTCTTACTGATGCCATTTGGGCTTACAAATGCTCAAACTACCTTCCAAAGCCTAATGAATAAGATTTTACAACCTTTCCTCTTTTAGTTTGTCTTGGTGTTCTTTGATGACATTCTGATCTACAGCAAGACTTTACAAGATCACTTGGCACATATGAGGAGGGTTTTTGATATATTAAGACATCATAGGCTTTTTTCTAAGGAGAAGAATTGTTCTTTCATGCAGATTGAAGTGGAATACTCGGGACATATTGTCAGTGAAAAAGGAATCCTACTACTACTACCTCTCTTAGAGGATTCCTTGGTTTATCATCATTCTATCGCCGATTTATTAAGCATTATGCGGCAATTGCAGCTTCTTTGACTGATAGGTTGAAGAAGGAGGCTTTCTTTTGGGATGCTCTTGCAGATAGCAGCTTCAACCAATTAAAGAAACTCCTTACCTCTGCTCCTATCTTAGTATGCCCGGACTTCTCCAAAGAATTTACTATACATTGTGATGCTAGTGGCCATGGCATTGGGGCTGTTTTGCTTCAGGAGCATGGAGTAATTGCATTTGAGAGCCGTAAGCTTACACATAAAGAAATGGCCATAAATGTTTATGACCAAGAGATGTTGGCTATCTTGCATGCAATCAAGACGTGGCACCATTACTTATATGGCAGCTGATTCAGAGTACATAGTGATCACAAGGTACTTAAGTATTTCCTTACTCAATCTAATCTTACTCCAAAGCAATGTCGTTGGGTAGCTACATTACAGAATTATGATTTTGTCATCACTCATACAAGGGGCAAAGATAACATAGTGGCTGATTCTCTTTCTTGTATGTGGGCCTGCAAAGTTTCAGCTATGACAGAATTGCATAATGACTGGATTGAAGAATTACAGGAGGCTTATCTTCTAGATGAGGAATTCAGCCAAATTTTTCAGAAATTACAGCAAGGTCTTATGGAAGAAAACTCCCATTACCATCTTTAAAATGGCCTTATTTGGTTGAAAGGTAAGATTGGTATTCCCTCTATTTCTTCTTTTAAGCGGAAAATTATGGAGGAGTTGCATTCTTCGCCTCTAGCTGGACATTTAGGAGTTTTCAAGACCTATGACAGGATCAGTAAAAGCTTTTATTGGAGGTGGTGGTAGACAGACTCACCAAGGCAGCCCATTTTATTCCAACCAAGATTCAATTTACTGCTTCTCAAGTGGCCAGTCAATTTATGGAGCAGATTTTTAGACTACATGGATTACCGCAGCAGGTGATTGTCCATGATAGAGACTCAAAGTTTATGAGTAACTTTTGGCAGGCGGTATTTACATCTATGGGCACTAAATTGGCTCCATCTACGGCTTATTATCCTCAAACTGATGGACAGACAGAAAGAGTTAATAAATGGTTAGAGACTTATCTTCGTCATTTTTGTTATGATGTCCAAACCTCATGGGATTCTTGGTTACACTTGGCTGAGTTACTTATAACAATTCTACTCATGCTAGTATTGGAGTTTCACCCTTTGAGGCTTTGTATGGTTACAAGATACCCTCACCCACAGTCATCTTTAATGAAAAGATCAATCCTCATGGGAAGGAAGAGTTGGAAAGAATGCAGACCCTTCTTCAGCAATGTAAGGTGAATCTAAGGAAGGCTCAAGATCAAATGAAGATGTATGCTGATGAGAAGAGGAGGCCTTTAGAGTTCCAAGAAGGAGAGTTGGTTTTATTGAAGGTGCCCAAGTCCAAGTACTCTACATTAAAAGATGGATCTAGTAATAAGCTTGCTCACAGGTTTTATGACCCTTATCGGATCCTTAAGCGAATTGGAGATTTGGCATACAGACTAGAGCTTCCCTCTTCCACAAAGATTCATAATGTCTTCCATGTTAGTCAGCTCAAGCCCTTTTATGGTGATCCAGTGGATATAGTTGATGAGCTGCCACCTATTGATGAAGACGGTCTTATTTAGTACATCCTAGAGGCTGTTATAGGTCAGCGTGAGAAGAAGCTTCGATCACGTTCTATTGTGGAATATTTGATCAAATGGAGAGGTTTACCACCTGAAGAAGCTTCTTGGAGACCTGATTCTATATTGGATGAGTTTCCTTTCTTGAAGGATACATTAGTGGCTGAAGCCTATTGCTTATGGAGCTAGTGATGATGCAGACAGGTTCAGGACAGCACGCTGTTTTAGAACAGTTTTAATCGTGTCTAATTTTCAGAATTAAGGTATCTACATGGGCTTAAAGTACTCTTCAAGAGCTTCGTTTTGATATATGGTACGTCCCATTTGGACACTTCTACTAGAAGTTATGGCAAATTTGGTCCAGCAGGGTCTGTTTACACAACAAGCTGTCTAATTTGTTTTGAGATTATTTGTTGAAGTCTTTATGGCTCCATATGCTTTTGAAGTACTCCAAATCATGTATATAGCTGGGGCTTACTTCCGTTCTTCAATTTCAGTTCATGTAGTTGGTCATACTTCATTCATTCCCCATTTGTAAAGCTGTAAAAACAGAGTAGTACTCTGTTCTATCCATCTTTTTCTTGCTATTTCCAGGTTTGTTTTTTAGGGAAAAAACTTTTTGGAAGGGATGGATTGTAAGAAGCTGGGAATAAGGATTTAGTGTAAATAACATTAATATTATGCCATGTTACACTGACATTGGTATAAAAGGAGAGGACATTTAATTTTTCAGATCTTTTTGACACATTGATACAATTACAGTCTTTCTCTTCCATCTTGCTCATAGCTTCTATGGCTTCTCCCTCTTTCCTATCTTTCTCTCTCTAAATCTAGTCTTTCTCTCTCCTCGTCACTCTTCTTCTCTCTCTTCCTGCAGTCTTTCTCTCTCTTCTGCAGCCTTCTCTCTCCTCATTGTAAGAAGTTGGGAATAAGGATTTAGTGTAAATAACATTGATATTATGCCATGTCACACTGGCATTGGTATAAAAGGAGAGGACATGTAATTTTTCAAATCTTTTTGACACATTAATACAATTACAGACTTTCTCTCCCATCTTGCTCATAGCTTCTATGGCTTCTCCCTTTTTCCTATCTTTCTCTCTCTAAATCTATTCTTTCTCTCTCCTCGTCACTCTTCTTCTCTCTCTTCCTGCAGTCTTTCTCTCTCTTTTGCAGTCTTCTCTCTCCTCTTTCTCTCTCCCTAGTTCTCTTTCTGACAAAATTTAATCATTTTTTGAGTGATGATGGGCGAAAAAATTCATGATCTCATGCCCTAGAGCATTCTTCCTCATTTCCATGATTAAAAAAACTCCTTTTTTTTTCCATGAAAGGATGTGCTGAAAAAATGGTGTTCCCTTCTCCTCAAAAATCTTTTTTTGTGTTTATAACCCCCTTAATCAAGTTATTAAGGCTTAACATTAAAATATCTAGTTCAATCCTCAAGTTTTCACACTGTAGGCAAGTGGATTTTTTACTTTCAGACAGGCAAACAAGCTCGGATTCGAGATCCGTCTAGACGGTGTCGTGATGTTATGAGGACACAGTGTGAAAAAGTATGGAATGCATCATCATCCAACTTCTTTATTGACCTAGAGAGTCAATGTGATCTGAGCCATTAGTACTAGTGTGAGTTGCATGGATTATCCGAAAATACTAGGTTTTTGGATCATTTTAGCCTATATTTGATATTATTTATTGTAAAAATTCGAAAAAGTTAGAAAAGCTTCTAGATTAGAATGACATGCAAAAAGCAAGTTACTTTTTCAGCCAGTTAGGAGACTTTTCATAAAAAAGACAGATTGACGAAGTCGCACGCATCGCGATCGCGTAAACAGGTTGAAAACTGTAAATTGAACTGAAAGAAGAATGAGTGATCTGGGAGATCCGTGAGTAGGTGTCCTGAAGTTTTACCCCCCTTTCGGAGCCATCGGAGCCATCAAATTTGGGTTCTGAGTAGCAAAGAAGGAGCTATAATTTTTATGCACATTTTGTTCTACAAAGAAGCTCTAGGAGATCTAATGCCTGGAGATTGCTTCTAAGTAGTGCAAAGATTCCAGGTTCTTTCAATAATATGGATTCAATTCATTGTGATTTGTCTTTGTAGTGTTTACCACTTGGGTATTCTCTATCTTCTCTTCCATCTCCTATATCTACTTCCTTCTACTTCTGATCCCCGGTGGATTCGATCTTTCGACAAAAACACCTTCGACAAAGGCTGGCTTCGTGACATTGAAATCTGTAAACATGGGGCTCGTGATGCACTTTTTGGATCTTGGATCATGTAGCTACTTCATAACGTGAAACCTTTTGGGAATTAAATGGGGGGTCAAACAGACTCCGATCGACGAACCAAGACTTATGTTGGGTTCCTAGCATCGAACTCCATCTAGGAAAACTCTAGCTCATTGATCCACAACCGTTTCATTTCGCATGTAAATTTGGTCTTTTACGGCCTCTCAAGCTCTTTTTTGCTTCAAAAAGGGTCTTTAAAATCCGCTCTTGTTTGGCGACCACGGGATAGGGCAACTTGGTCGGTAGAATCCCATGAACGAATTTGCACAAACAACCAGAGAAAGCATCAAGCTGCCACCAAGAAATGTAATCAACAAAGCACAAGAACAACTCTCACTCTACCCCCTAACAGAATCAAGGCATGGGAATCCACAATGAATAGGCCCAGCATAATCTACTAGAAATCTAGAGCAAGTCATTAACCAATTGCTCTAACATGGACTGGCTTAAAAAACCTATCAAAGAGGTCATCCTAGTGGTGGTCTGAACTACCTACCTAACTTAGGACTTCTTGTTAGGCAAGAACTCCTATAGCCTGGTCGTCAGATTTTTCTTTTAATACATTTTCCTCCCCAAGTTTCCATATTCAAGCATGTAAAAAGGAGGGAGCTGAGAGTAGAGTCACCCAAGGAGAACAGAGCCTCAGGTAGTGACTCAAAACCCAAGAACCTACCAAGCTCTCGTGAGGTGACACTTAATCCTTTTTTGTTTCACTCACTTTTTTTTCGCTCTAACCTTCCTTATTATTCATTTTTATCAGCTAGCTAGTACCCCTAGGAAGATAAGGGGGTCTGTGACTTGTCCCCAATAACCTACCAAGCACCCCCAAGGCGATAATCAACTGCTTGTAAGAATTTTATTTTTTTCTAACTGAGGGGTTAGAACCCCTTTTTACACACCTCTGTAATTTTTATATTTAGATATATTAAGAACTTGCTCTTCTTTGCTGTTTGAGCAAGCTTCTCTAACTGCCTCACACTAGCAGGGACTCCTAGGATAGTTGCCTAGCAAGCAGGAAGGACAGGGTCACAAGGACTACCCTCTATCACAGGTCTTTAATGCCTGACAATGTCCTAACATGAGATGACTAGTCAAATCTCCCCCGAATATACCTAACCAAACCCTAAGACTTCATGCCTTGATTGCCAATCCCCACAAACTAAAAGAAAATAACCCTCACATACATATATAGCACTATTAGCTTAAGAGGAAAACTTGAAAAGGCGACGACGCCACCTAGAATGGCCACAAGAAGCTCCTGTGCAGCAAAGGCTCCCTCCAGGCACTTCGTCCAACACTTCATTCAACCTATATGATGCAATCACTAAAACGGAAAACCATTAAATGTACCTATCCCTAGCAGACATATGGCCCTCTTGGCCTAAAGAGATATAACATTTCACACCCAATAGAATGGACCTCTTGGCCTTATGAAGTAAAACATTAGAACTCTTGGCCTAAAGAGATATAACATTTCACACCCAATAGAATGGACCTCTTGGCCTTATGAAGTAAAACATTAGAACTCAACAGAGATAGCCCTCTTGGCCTTATGAAGTAAAATATTAGAACTCAACAGAGATAGCCCTCTTGGCCTTATGAAATGAAACATTTTACTACCATTTAGCACAAAACCAACCATGGATAAGGCCTCTTAGGCCCTACACTAAGTGCATCAAATTATTAGCTAACCCCCCTACATAAATAGCAAGGGGTGTCTAACGAATATGACAATACATAATCCTATGCGTCCATGACAAAGTAAGAAGGTGATCACTTACTACTTGACTCATAATCCAAAATAACCATCGGCGGGCTGAAATATGATGTGTCAGCAAGAAGACCCCAAAGTAGTCCAAGGCTAATGTTAGGAGGTAATTGTAAGGGCTCCCCTTGACCACAATTGAAAAAGACATCTTCCACAAAAGCATAGTTAGCCAGGGAATCTACAAAGTGATTCCATTGTTAAGGGACTAATTGACAAGTCACCATCTCAAAGATATGCAACATATCCAAGGTTGCACGATAGTACATTTGTAAGATAGGATCCCACACACTATAGGTCCCATTTAGCTGATTGATTACTAACTACGAGTCACCTTTCTTGCACAAGATTCCCACTGGTTGTTTATTTGTACTCTCAACCATTTGCTTGAGGGTTATATGGGGTAGTCTTGTTGTGCTTAATCTTCAAAGCTTCAGTCACACGGCCACTATAACCTTGTTCAAGAAGTGTGTCCCTCAATTAGACACAATCTCCTTCGATGGACCAAAACAGTAAACAATTTGCTCCATAATGAAACTAGGTGTCTCCTTAGCATTGCCCTTCACCATTGCTTGAGCTTCAGACCACTTTGTAAAGTAGTCCATTGCTACAATAATATACCGCTTTCGTGTAGTTTATGAAGAGTATATTGGTCTCACAAAATCAATACCCTATTTTTCAAAGGGTAACGTAACCAAAATGGGATTTAGAGGTCGCCTACGATTTTCCCTTGTATTGTGTCTTTGACAGACATCACAACACATAACATAACTGAAAGCATCTTGGAAAATCGATGGCCATCAATATCCAGCATGGAGAGATATTTGGGCAGTAATCCGGCCAGCAAAATGTCCCCCACATGCTGAATCATGGCACTCCTCAAGAATAAATGGTACCTTATCGAGTACTACACAACAACGATCGATATCATCTACTCCTCTCCGATACATGACACCCGCTATAATCAAAAAGTGTAATTCTTCTTGCTTGATCTTTCTCTTTTCAGACTTCGATAAAGTAGCCCCAAATCCTCCTGTAGATAAATAATGCATTATAGACTCATACTAGGAAGGGATGGAAGCTGTATCGATTTTAAATAGACCGTTAATATCACTTCCTTCAGTCAGAATTTCCTTTGGATCCATGAAATCCACAAGGCATTCCATAATACCCTGCAAAGCTTTGCTGGCTTGCTCGTAATCTCATAATTCAAACTCCTACAAAATGGTCAGACGGCTACAATTTGTTCAACAATAATCTAAGTCATTCACCTTTGTAAAAGAATACTACCTTCTCATAGAGAATATAATGCCTAAATTTCTTCGTTGCAAAGACCATTCCAAGGCACCATTTCTCCATGTACGTATAATTAACTTTAGATATCCCCAATTTCCTACTAGCAAAGGCAATTGGATGATACCATTTCTCCTCCTAAATTTGAGCTAAACATCAAATGATACTACGCATTGTGGCTGCTAAAAATATAAAGAAAACTTCACCTCTTCTTGGAGCTTTTATGATTTGCACGTTTGCTAATTCCTGCTTCACATCCTCAAAGGATACTTGACAAGCTTCATTCCAAGGTTCGTCAATGGCAATGCTCTTTCCACCAATGCATTAATAAATCTTCAATAGTATCCCACTGATGACAGAAAGTTGTGCACCTCTTTTGGAGTACGCGGTAGGCTCATAGAGACAATAACCTTTATCTTTTCAGGGTCAGACACAATACTAGTTGTATTAACCGCATGGCCAAGTAACAACCCATAGGGCACTCCAAATACACACTTTCTAGGGTTAAGAGCAATGCAAATTTTTCTGCAATGCTCAAAACATTTCCTCAGAATAATCAGTTGTCACTCCCTTGTGGTGGCTGACCCCAAATCATCAATAAAGACTTTTAACTCCTCTAGGAAGATATCACCTAAGGTATTATCAATTGTTTTTTGTTTTTCAAGACCCAGGTGCTTTGCATAGACCAAAGTCCATCACATGATACGCAAAGGTACCAAAGACAATTATGAATGTCATTTTCAATTTGTCTTCCTCTACAATAGCCATCTGGTTATATCCAACAAAGCAATCCATAAACAAATAGATTTCCCTACCTACTAACTGATCCAAAATCTGATCAATGAATAGCAATGGGTAGTAATCCTTAACCATCTTCTTATTAAGCTCTCTGAAATCTATGCAAAGCCGAATCTGATTGTTCTTCTTATTCCTGATAACAACTGGTGAATACCATTCTACGTGTTGAATCGAAAATATCAAACCAGCCTTTCGTAGCTTTGTCAATTCTTTAAATAGCCCATCCCTTAATTTGAAAGGTATACGCCTTACTTTCTATCGCATAAGGCGACTCCCTTGCTTCAAGGGAATTGTATGAAAAGTTGGACTGGGAGGAATGCCTCTTAGCTCATCATAACTCCAAGCAAAGATATCGCAGAATTCTTGAATCAAGGACACATAGCCCTTCCTTTCTTCCAAATAGAGCATGGACCCTAATTTAATTGGCTATGAATCATTCATCATACCAAGGTCAAGCTCAATTACATCTGCATCCCTTATCTTCTCTTGAGCATCTATTGGCTCATTCAAAGTCACTTGGTAGATATCCTCTGTAGTAGTAGTGGACCCCTAATTGGATTCGTCACTTGATGGCGTCTCACTAGCAGATGGAGCATCTAATGTATCAAACTTTGACGAAGATAAAGGAACTCTCTCACTCTGAGGAGATTCAGAATAGGCATCTACCATTACATGTTTGGCACCTCAACCAAAGATCAATCAACCAGTGGGTATATCAACCTGATAGTCTGCTTGTAAGATCCATGGCCTACCTAACAATACTTGATAGCTAGGTCGTGCTTCAAACCTAATGACCCTAAAGTCTAGAATGCATTATACATTGACAATCGTCACATGGACTTTAGTAATGCAACCTTCGGTTTGTCTTAAACTGTCATCAATTTAGGAGGATCATGGAGGAATATTTTTTTATTTCTAATCCCAATCTCTCCATCAATTTCGAACTCATAATAGAGGATCCTGTGCCCACAATGGTCCACTAATATTCCATCAACATATGCTGCTACCCTTGAACAATGCTTTTCAGCATGCTCAAACCAATCATCTCCTACTTGCACTATTCCCAAGGGCTCAACAATATACCCAGTGTGTAGAATCTTCTTAAATTCCTTGCACACTCGTGGAGACAACTTAATCAACTGTAGAAGATTTACAAATGGCTTAACTTCACAAAGAGAACTCACTAAATTGAATTCATGATAGCCAGCAAGAGCTCGCTTTTCTTGCCAAACCGTTCTCTCTTTTGGTCTTTGAACAGGCTTTGGTGCTTCTTTCTTGGCTTTTGCTTTCTTCTTTGGCGACTCCTTATCTTTCTTGGGGTCGGCTTTACCATCTACGGCTTGGAGAGTTCTGCCTTCCATATTGAGATTAAGGACTGGCGTCCTCTTATCATCTTGCTGGAGGTTTCGCTTGATAGGTTTTGCCTTGGTTTTGTCAACCTCTTTACCCTTTTGACCTCTCATAATAACCCGTAGATCGGAAGCTTCAGTGCCATTGATGCAAATAGCTTCTATAAGGCTAATTCCATTGCCACTAGGTAGCTTTTCTACCATAGCTTTCCCTCTTTGTAATATTTGTTTCGGTCCTTCATCTTGCTAGAGATTATTCCCTTATGCTCAATGATTAATTGGACCTTGTTGTTTACTTGCTTACTAGAGAGAGCTAATCTTATTCCAACAAGTACTAGCAAAATGGTCAGATTTTTCTCATATGTCACATTTGACATTTAGACAGTTTCTAGGGAAATGTTAGCCACCACACCACTTACAACTGATTCTTGAGGGGGCACCCTCTTCAGGGCATCAAATCCCTATCAAGTTCTAATGCTTCTTAAGGAAATTAACAGCAACAGCTATTTGTCTATATTGTTCTCTAATCATATCAATATAGTGCTTCATCATATCCTTAACTTCGCCAAGGACATTCAAGGCACTTGACTCATAGCCGCAATCGTCTACCTGTCGTTCTATTGGCCTAACCGCTTGATTAGGGATTGGTTGTTGATTCCCTAGAACAATGGTAATTGGCATACCCATGGACATTCTCGTGAGGTTCTTGATATGTAACATTGAGGACACATAGCCAATATTGACCTACCCTTTCAGGGGGAAACTCTCTTCAAAAGGCCGCAAAGAACAAGTCAATCATAGTTATGGTTCTAGCCTCTAGATTGTTATACCGCATTGCAACTCGTCCTCAGAGTCATATTGAAGAACATAATCAAGTGTCCCTCTTCTTGAATTTGATAGTTAAACATTAACTTTTGGAATTCATTAATATGAAGCTTCACATCTTCCTCTACTTACCCATTAAAAATGGGTAGAGGAAACCCTAAGGCTAGCAAGTCTGGCATCCCTACTGGGATTGCAATAGGTTGCACTGCCATGTAGCAACCAGATTCGCTAAAGGAGTTTGAACAATCAGAACTATCACTCCACTTGAAGTGGATGGACTGATTGGAAGGGGGGAAGTACTAGAGCTTCCTCCCCCTAACAAACTATGCGTCAAGCTAGGGTTACGAAGACATCGCACATGTAAGGATATTGGACCACTCCTTTGCAGAGAATATCTTCTAATTATTTTGGCCTACCGTCTAGCCCATTCAACTCTTTCTTGCTTTTGAAGCTCGGCTTGACGGTCTTTTGAGTCTATCTCACTAACTTTTGTCATACACTAATGAATTGGTCCCTATTGATCGAGATTCGAAAACCGCCACTTATTACCAGCTCTCCTAGAAAATACACCACCTATCGGGACCTAAAACGGACCACTCTAAGCACTAGCCGCGCCTCTCTACACTCAAAGAACACAACCCCTCAGTCTTGTGGCCAGGAGCGTCTCAAGGACACATTGCCCTAACTTCTATCATGAATTTCACATTTGTTTTGGATTGTAATCCAATGATTAAGCCTTCCTCCCCACACTCCTCAGAGGGAGTCTCTACATATATATTGGCGTAAAAACACCTCATAAGCATAGAGAGAAGGAGGTGCCCCTCACCTGAATGTCATGGCCCCACTACAGCTCTCCTACACCTCGAGGGTTGGCCACTTCGATGCCCGCGCTAACACAAATAGCACGTGCATCACAAACTCCACTCTTGTTTTCAAAGGTTCCAAGAGATAAGATATTTTCCTTACTAAACAGTCCCCAAGGAAACCGATCATCTAAACCTACAACTTAGGTATATTGCACACTCCACGTGGATCATATGTATAAGAAAATAGTTGCAATGCATCCAATAATTATCCCATGTGATATGCGCAATGCAATTGTGAATGATCATAGTACTCAAATATTTTATGATTTAGCAAACAATCTTGTGAAGTGCAAAGATATTTCTTTCAATGATTTCAACCTACATGGAACATTATGTTGCTAAGGGTCAGCACCAAGCCTTCTCGTACTACTCGACCCTCTTAAACTTAAATTATAAATGTCTTATATGGTATGCACAAGAAAATAGATCAGAATTTCAAATGTTATTAGCAACTAAGCACCCTCAAAATCCCTCCTTCTCCTTGCTGCTTAGGTTATGCATGGGTTGGTAGGTGTAGAAGACATTTTTTAATGTGTTTTTCTTATAAAGGCGGTAAAAACTATACTTTAGCACAAAGACAAGGCTTAACTCAAGCTTATCCCTCATGCTCCAGTCATGTCATACATCCATGAATATAAAGCATATTTTTTCTTAATTTTCTAACGCAAAAACTTAGCTTTTTTTTATTTTTTAAATAAAAATTTTGATATTTCTGGTTTATGGATTGGGACTAATCACAATCATTGAGAATTGATTTTATATTCAAGCCTTAATCCTCAACATATAGCGTAGAAGCTTTAAACTTGAAAGGGCTATTCTTACCATAGATTAAGCAGTGGATTTTTTACCCTAAAACATGCTTAAAATTTTCCAAAAATTTTGAATTTCAAGGGAAAATTGAATACCGTTGAAGGCGACAGAGGCAATTGGGTTGATTTTAAGCGGCAAGCAAACAAGTTTCAAAAGTGCTTTAAAGACCCACCAAGCAACGGTTGTCGAATTTTCCTAATTTTTTTGAGTGTTAAATAAGACTTCTAGAAGTGACCAGTAGTGGGGGACCCCGAGATAATCAGGCAAAAATTTTTGGATCACCAATCGGATGTCGGACGTGGAAGAGGCAACGCCCGAGGTGGAGGACCAAGAATGAAGTAATGTAAATGGACCTTGATGGAAGGGATGTGACCCTTGGGGGCTCCCCTCCCCCAAAATTGAAACGCAACCGGGAAGGGGGGAGCCTTTTTTTTTGCAAAAAAAAACATGGATATGGAGGGCGCAGGTGACGATTTCGGGAGAGAGAGGGAGAGAGAGGGAGAGAGAGGGAGAGAGGGCCCATGGCACCTCAATGTACCCCCATAAACCAACTACAACAGTAGGATGTATGACTTCTACACTCCCTATCGCCTGGCTTCGCACGAGATTTGGTTGCCCGGATAGCTAGATTCAAATTCTGTTTTTCTCTCTCCTCCCTCTCTCTCTTCCAAATGGTAGCTCATACGGATGAAATCAAAAAGAAGAGGGGTTGAAGGATGCTTGTCCGGTGGTGATCGGATCGCTCCAAGATCAAGAGGAGGCTGAGGAAAGGTGTTCAACAGTGAATAATGATTGCTTGTTGGTCCATTGGCAGTCTGTATTAATTATCAAAAAACCCGCAACACACACATAAGCGGTATGCCTCATTTTTATAAAGGAAATTTGCTTCTTTTTTACGATTGATGGTCTAAATGAAATTTATATGGAGCAAAAAATTGTTTGGATCTTTTTTACATCATGATTGAGGGCTATACATAAAATAAATGCAGAACCGTAATGATACATAGTCGTAGTAATTAAATTCCAACCCGAAAAGTGCCTTTTTAGAGTGAAAATGAAGATTTTGTTGGTTTCGGGTGGGAGAACAAAATTCACATGGAATAAAATTTTGATAAAAACCATCTTTCAGCTGTCATAATCAATCAATAGTCACAGATCATAAAATACCCTATTTTTATGAATAAATAAATAGGAAAAAATGAGATAAAAATAAATTTTCATGCTTTTGAAATTAAGAAAATATATGATTAATGTTTGTGAATGTTTAGCAAGGTTGAGGCATGAGGTATAGCCTTAGCTTATCCTTGTTTGTATGTTTTATTATGTTTTTTGTTTGCTTTATACATTGAAAATGACAAAAAAAAAAACAAAACCCAACACATATGCAACGTTGCAACACATAAACGGTAGGGGAAAAAGAGGGGTTGTGGAAGCGTTTAACTGTTAAAAATGATGCAAAGTCTGATATTTTGTTTGTGCATGTCATATAGGACGATAAAAACTTAAGTCTAAAGAGACGAGTAGCACAATTAAGTTCGGTGATAGTCTCTAGCAACGCAGCAACAACGAATAGATTGAAAATCATTGAAGGTCTGATTTTTACACTCCACTTTTAAAATAAAATGTTTGTGCACAATAGGCATCCACATTTGCATTTTGCATGCCCCCACATGGTATAAAACCCTAGATGCATAGCACCTGTATGCCAAACATTGGCCAACACTAAGAGTGTGAGGATTCCTAGGCCATAGGGCAGATGAGTGGTTCCTTGGGGTAAGTTTAGTGAGGAAATATCAACTCATGGATCGTTCGATATACAAAAGAGTGGAGCTTGTACGTTTTTTCTCTATGTTGGAGTAGCGCATCAAGGGGCCAATCCCCGAGATGTAGGAGAGTTGCAATGGGGCCGCAGTGTTTCAACCGAGAGGTTGCCTCCTACCTATATGATACATGGTATATTATACCAATGTGTATGGAATCCCCTCTAAGGAGTAGGGAAAGGTAAACATTGGATTGTGTCCTATTACAAACACAAGATCAATATTAGATTTTAGTACAGCATGTCCTTTACACGCTCCTAGCCGCGAGGCCATGTGGGGTGTCTTGTGTGTCTTAGAGGTCTGGCTAGTGCTAGAGAGCCAGTGTCAGGCCCATTTTAGTAGGTCTCAACATAGATATTAGCGGCACCAATTTGGGGGAGAATCCACTTCGCACTAGGATTTGCTTCATCCATTACGATAGTTAAGTTTCCAAGAGACTTATAGCGATCTGCCAAGGACTTGAATGCAACACAGAAACTTCCTTATGAAGCCATAGGATTTACTAGATGATTCGAGGATTTTATGCACTCATGAAGCAACCTCATGCCTCACAACCTCAACTCATAGAAATACGGTTTCTGAGTATGCAACCTCTTGTCACTAACAACCTATACACGGTTTAAACACAAGAACAAGGCTCTGATACCACACACAAGAGTAGAGTCACGTAGACGCAAGCAGGAACACAGAGAGAGAAGCACAAAATAAGAGTGCAAGAGTGAAGAAGAGAGTATGGTGATTGTAAAATGCTCAATGACTTGTTTACTTGATTTCTCGATTGCTCGATGATCTATTGCTCTACTGGAAGAGGCATATTTATAGGATTACAAAGGGTTTAGTTAGTGCTATCTAAGCTAAATTCCACTACTTAGTGGGAATAAAACTCTTTTGTACAATGACAGGTGCATGCGCACCTAATAAAGTAGGACTAAGTGGCTACGATGGTCCATCAATAATGGGTACAATAGAAAGTGTCAAGGTGGTGGATGAGGAGATTGAGACAATAAGTCTGCAAGGACATTGTCTTTTCCTAGTACATGTTCAAAGTGCATGTCAAGCTCATCGAAAAAGAGAGGCCACCAAAAGAGTCTTTTATTCCCAATTTCTGTGGGTGCTTTTTTGGTTAGATTTCCATGCACATGTTGCAAATCTGTGAGTAGAGTGAAGGATTCAAATTCCACAAACAGGCAAAAAGCCTTGATAGCTTTAATAATCGCACAAATTTTCCTTTGATATGAGGGATAATTTCATTGGGTGGACGAAAAGACTCCTAATGCATATCTACAGATTTGGAGATGTTTTGTTGAGGTTGGTGATGTTGATGGAGAGGTATTTTCATAAAGAATAGCACCCCCACCATTGTTGGATGCATCTGTATAGATTACCATGGGATGTCCTATGGCTAAATGTAAAGGGGGTAGCTTCTAGATAATAGCTTTTATCTGTTGTACAACTATTTTGTGAATGGCTTTCCAGTGTTTTTTTTTTTTGAGTAGTGGATAAAGGTCTTGAGTATATAAAGCTAGATCGGGAGTGGAGGAGTTGATGTGTGTGTGTGTGTGTGTGTGTGTGTGTGTGTGTGTGTGTGTGTGTGTGTGTGTGTGTGTGTGTGTGTGTGTGTGTGTGTGTGTGTGTGTGTGTGTGTGTGTGTGTGTGTGTGTGTGTGTGTGTGTGTGTGTGTGTGTGTGTGTGTGTGTGTGTGTGTGTGTGTGTGTGTGTGTGTGTGTGTGTGTGTGTGTGTGTGTGTGTGTGTGTGTGTGTGTGTGTGTGTGTGTGTGTGTGTGTGTGTGTGTGTGTGTGTGTGTGTGTGTGTGTGTGTGTGTGTGTGTGTTAGAACACCACCCACGCAATAAGTTGGCCACATGAAATGGGTTGACTAGCACTAAAATGTGCAACCCAACTACCTAATATGCACCTAATTGAAAGTTGAATAAAGTGCCCTCATATCCACGAAACATACACTACTAAAAAAGGATTGGATATGTGTGCAGAGAGTTATTGTAATAAGAAGAAGAGCATGTCCTAGAAACCTATCCATGGTGGATGTATAAGAGCTTAAAATTGAGATGAGATGTGATATCCCCTAATAAAGCCATGTTGAACTTTTTCCTGGCATGTGTGTAGATAGTCTTAGGAAATGATTTTTAGGTCATTTTAAGTGTTTTAACAAATTTTGGCAATGGTAATTTTTTTGTCAAAATGTTTCTAGCTTTTAGACTACATATTTTAGAAGCCGATTTGTGATCAAATGGAGCACGATTTGATCAAAGTTCCTCTCATGGAGTTCGAAGAGGAGATTGAGGAGAATATGGAGAATCTATTATCAAGAAGGTATTTATGAACAAGTTTGATGGCGAAAAGAAGATAGAAGAAGATCTAGAAGCATGACTTGAAGAACTAAAGATTTCTTCACACTACGGGAATTTTCTAAAGAATCAAAAGCCAAGATTGTGATTTTGCAACTATGCAGTGTCACAAAGCTATGGTGGAAGTCTTATATGAAAACTAGGACTCAAGTTAGCCCTATCACATGGGATGAGTTTTGTACATAGGCGAAGAAAAGGTGTTGTTCTCCTCACTACAATATGGAAAAGAAGATGGAATTTTATAATTTCAAACAATTTGAAGAGAATAAGCATGATCTTTATGTTAATGACTATAAAGAAAAATCTAACGGCTCCATAAGTATGCTCTTGAAGTAATCAGTGATGCCCTAAAAGGTAAATTCATTGAAGGACTAAAGGATGACTTGAGATATCAAGTCAAGGGATCAAGATGTACTGACTTTCTTGATGTTGTTTGCAAAGGCACAAAATTATGAAAAGATGCAAAAATACAACGAAAGAAAAGTAGTGAATTTCTCTAGTTCGTGGATTATTTCCACGGGTCAAAATACAAAATTCCTATTCTACTACCTCAAAGAATAAAGCTGGCCAAAAATCTCAACAACAATAGAAGCCAAAATACTATGTAGAGAGGGCCTATACAAGGTTCTCAAAAAGTACTAGCCCAAAATCAAAATATCTTCAGTAATAATAATTAGAAGAAGAGGTAGCCTCTTTGATGGCAGTAAGATCTGGAATACTTTAAAAAACCAAGAAGATTGGGATTGTGTTACTATTGCAAGGAGTAAGGCTATTGTACTTTCGAATATCCAAATAAGGTGGTGAATATACTCCATTACAAGCCACCAAGAAGATTAAGATGGACATAATGATCGAGAAAGTGGATAAACAATGTGTCTAAAATCTCCTATCAGATGCATGATTTCTTCTACTCGGCACCTTAAAGCCTCCGCTATCAAAATTTGTGATGAAATTGGCAAACAGAAGGTAAACTTTATTATTGATTCTAGAAGTACACACTACTTTGTGTCCTTCAAACTTCTTAAATATGAGAACCTAAAATTTGATAAAAAAATAAAGCAACTAGTGGAATTGGCTAATGGAAAAGAATATCTTACTAAGGGCTTGATTTAAAACCTAACCTTCATGTTAAACAATGAAACACATAAGGGGGATTTTTATGTACTTGACATGGGTAAAAGAGATGTGATAACTGGAATGGATCAGTTAATACAAAATCATACCTTAATTGATTATGAAAATAGATCTTTAGTTTTCAAAGAAAAAGATAACAAATTTCATAAAATTCAGGGAAGGAAGAAAGATTGCAAATATTTAATCATTTCAACCACAAAACCTTTGAGGGGAATCAAACCAGGATGTGAGACCTTTTTAATCTTTGCTAGAGAGTTGAAGCTAGAGGAGACAGAGAGGAATCCTAAACACATAGAGAAATTGTTAGATAAATATAATGATATTTTTATTGATGATCATCCAAATATGCCTCCTCCTAAAACAGTTGACCATGCTAAAGAGTTGTATCCAAGAACCGAACCCTACTCTAGAGCACCTTATCAGTTGTTCAATATAGAAGAGCTAAAGGAGCTTAAACTGCAACTTGATGATCTCTTGAAAAATGGATTTATTAGACCTAGTGTATCTCCTTGAGACACTCCTATATTGTTCTAGAAGAAGACGAGTGGGATATATAGACATTGTATTGATTACAAAGGTCTTAATAAGCAAACCATAAAGAACTAATATCCCCTTCTATGTATTGATGACGTATTGAGCCAATTGAGTGGTGCAAAGTTGTTTTCGAAAATAGATTTACAATCAAGCTACCACAAAATCCATATAAAGTTTGAGCATATTCCAAAGACTACTTTTTGAACCAGGTATGGTCATTACGAATTCACAGTTTTAGCTTTTGGATTAACTAATGCACCAATCATATTTATGTGTTTGATGAAGAACATTTTTCATCCACATCTTGATGAATTCATTCTTGCATTCTTGGATGATATATTTGTATATTCTAAAGATCATCAAGAACATGAGATACATCTTAAAAAAACTCTTCAAATTTTGAGGGAACATAAACTTTATGCTAAATGGAGTAAATGTTTCGTTGCAAAAGATAAAATTATTTATCTAGTAAGAGTTGTTTCTAAATAGGAAATTCATACAAATCCAGAGAAGGTAAATACTATTATTGATTGTCATGTACCAAAATGTGTGAAAGATGTGAGAAGCTTCTTAGGATTAGCTCAATATGAGAGAACTCATATTTGAGATTTTCCCAAGATAGCTAGTCCTTTGACTAAATTGACTAAGAAAACTAAACCTTTTCTTTGGCCATATGCATGTTAAGAAGCCTTTGAAACCTTGAAATGGAAAGTGGCTGAAAATTGCACATCAAAAATTCTTGACATGGAAAAAAAATTTGTATTATTTTGTGATGCCAGTGGGGAGCAGTTAGAATGTGTGTTGACACAAGAGGGAAGAGTAGTGGCTTATGAATCTCAAAAACTAAGGAGACATGAGATGACTATTCTATACATGACTTAGAACTTGTTGGTATAGTTCATGCTCTAAAACATTGAAGACATTTTTTACTTGGTCCGAAAATTGAGTTAAGAACTAATGATCAAAGTTTAAAATACATTTTCACTCAACCTTGATTAAATAATTGACAAAGGAAATAGTTGCAATTGCTATGTGAATATGACTTTGATATCAAAGTTCATGTATTTGACAAAGTTGCTAATACTTTAAGTCATAGACCTATGTGTAATAGTTTATCTATTATATAAACTGATTTGATTGATGGTATGTGACTTGAAGTGTAGGATGATCTCATGTATTCTAAAATTTTGTTGTTCTTAAATAAAAACTTGGGAGAAATGTATGATGGAAAATTTCATATACTTAAGGAAAATCTTTATTATTTGAATCATTTGTGTATTTCTGCTGCTTCCAAATTCAAGAAAGAAATTCTTAAGGAATTCCATAATTTGCATTTCTCTACTTATCCTGGATTTTCAAATACTTACAACAAAGTCAAGAACTCATTCTTTTGGGTGGCCAAGGATAAAGAAGGATGTTAGAGCATATGTGAAGGAATGTTTGGAGTGCCAATAAGTAAAAATTAAATAGAAATGCATGCCTCATGAAATACGAGTGGATATACCTAACCAAAAGTGAGAATCTATATCTATGGATTTACCACTAAGTTGCATGTTGCTAGGCGAGGGTATGACACTATCTTTGTGGTAATGAATAGACTCACAAAAATGGCACATTTCTTTTCCATGAAAAAGAGAGAGATCTCTTTAAATGTAGGTAAATTGTTTGTAAAATAAATCTTTCATTTGTATGGTATGCCCAAAAAATGATATTTCTAATAGAGATTCAAAAGTTACATCTAACTTTTGGCAAGCCACATTTAAGGCCACTAGAACTAGTTGAAGTTGTCAAACATTTTGACAAAACCAAAAACCTTACAAAAACTACAATCTACAAGCAAACCGAAGCACCATAAGTAAACATGTAACCTTTTTCACTAACTGCACAACAATAACTGGAATTTGCAATCTGTCTGCAGTTTCCTTTCATGTCCACAATCTAGCAAACATCTAAAACCGTATAGATTCAAAATCTATAACCTATGCACATGTAAGCGACGGGCACAATTGAAACTACAGTATACCCAAAAACTACTCTCGAAACCACTTGCATGTCTAGAACAGAGGCCGAAATGACCTTGGATGCCAATAATCACCTCGGGTAATACCTAAAGGACTTGTTTGCAATATATACACGGTTCTTCTTGCTCACCAAGTTTCACTACAATTGGAGACTGTAACTCTGCCAACCTCAGGAGTCTCATGTGGCTATAACCTAAGGTAAATCAAGCAAGATGTAAAAGCTTCTTACCCGTTGCTTCCTTACTTGCTTTTGTGCTCCAATGCCCTCATCTCAACCTTCAATCGAGCTTATAGAATCACTGACATACCTCGTGTCAGTCACCTAACATGCTATTGAATAATATCCTGCCATAGTACTAAGGTACGTAGTGGATGCCAACTCATGTAGAGCTCAATATCTCAACACTAAGTGTAGCTCAAAGAGTCACTATGCTAAATGCCATGCATGATTCATTCATGAACCTATCAAGTAAATGTTCCATGGTTAATTTTGTCAAGAATCGCATAGTGGGGAAACTTGCTTGAGTTGTTGTGCCAACACACATGTACACAAGAGGAAGCCCACTCAAGAACACAAGAAAAGAGACGGAGGTCAAAACATTTTCTTGCTAGTTTTTTTCTTCTTTTTTCTCACACAATATAATGTACACAAAGTATAGATAAGATAGAATATAAAGGAAAGTAGCCTACTAAGGCAAACAGTGAATAGCTGACTATATCAATCGATTAGTACTATAAATATGCCATCTATAGATAGGTGCAACAAACTAAATATATTAAGTAATAAGTAAAAGGCCATGTGAGGATCATAATGACCATCGATGTGGTAAGTATAGACGTACAGTACCCATCTAACTAGGTGGTCCATCATCAATGTTTGCATGTGTTGATCTCAATCCCCCCCTCAACCTCAATTGTATCTTGGCAACTCTTAAGTAAGCTTTGAAATTTTCAAAGCTTCTTTACACACCCAATGTCTTTGTAAAAATATCATATATCTTATCATATGTACTGACATATACCAAGTTAATCTATGTTGCAAGTGTCTTCTCTTACAAAGTGGCAATGCAACTCAATGTGTTTTATCTTAGCATGGAACACTAGGTTCCTACATAACTGCATCCTGCTCATGTTGTCACAATGAATGATAACTAGACCATCTCCTGCACATCCAAATCACCCAATAACTTTTGCAGCCATACCACCTCACATTCTACCTTAGCAACACCTCTATACTCAGTCTCTATACTTGATAAAGCAACTGTAGGTTGCTTTATACTGCTCCATGTCACTACCACACTACTAAGGGCAAACATGAATCCACTGGTAGATCTTCTCTCAAATGTGCTACCAGTCCAATATCCATCTATGTATCCATACTATCCTCCTAAACATAGTAGAATCTTCCATCTCATCCCTAACATCAGTACTCAACTTTACATTTTGCTTCAATGGCACTGAAAGAGGCTTACATCCTATCATACCATACTTGGATAGCATATCCAAGCCATATTGCCTTTGGGACAGCCATATACCATGGTTACATCTTATCACCTCAATACCAAGAAAGTACCTTAGCTCACACCCAATTTCTTCATCTCAAACTTCTTCTTCAAAAGGTCCTTAACTTCAACAATCCTACTGTCACTATCACCTGTAATAATCAAGTCATCCATATAGATGACTATGATAACCAAGCTTGCATCTTCCTTTCTCACATAAAGTAAGTGGTCAACATCAAAAACATAAAAGCCAATGTTAACAATATACTCTCTTATCTTGTTAGACCATGCTCTAGGCGCTTGTTCCAACCTATAGAGCGATTTCTTTAACTTACACACAAATGTGGAATGCTCTAAATCCTCATAACATTCTCATTGTTCCATATACACCTCTTCTTGCAATTCACCATGCAAAAAGACATTCTTGACATTCGTTTGTTGCCAATTCTAACATTTACCTGCTACCAAAGCAATCACGCATCTACTAGTTATCATCCTAGCATATGGACTGAATGTCTCTTCATAATCTATGCCATATA